>NC_050477.1:8860721-9460721 GCF_013373865.1 Monomorium pharaonis
TAATTGATTCAACATTGAAGATATAAATAGTTTTTACAGAAAACGTGTTTTCAGTAATAAATATTTTTCATTATGTATGTTTTTACTCATACAAAGGAAAACTCTAAATATCTCTCACGGAAATTTATCTCCAGATAAATATTTCTTCAAACATATTTTATGGATATGTTTTTCTCGCGCGGATTATAATAACGCCTCTAATTTGTAGGGTATACGATATCTCGAGATATATGTCGCAATCTTTTCCGCCTCTCTATACACCCACTGATAGCGATATCAATGGCCATGCAAAAAGCAGATTCTGCGCGATTCACGATATGTCGATAACATACACCAAGTCACGATTATAAACAGCGAACGGCAGGAAGCGGCAATGCACGCATGTCGATCCGTAAAGATGAATGGCGGTTGGTTATATAAGCCATGAGAGTATTTATACGTCGGTCCAAAATAGTCGACAAACCATATTCGAAGGTGGCACGTTTCTCTGATAACATATGGTCGTCGACATACTTTTTATTAGTAGCAATAACATTCAATTATGATAAAAAAAAGTCACGTTTAGTGATTTAAACGATGTAATATTAAAATTTTTTTGTTTTTTCCAAAAAAATTGGCGATAATTTATTGTAAAATTTGATATTTGTATTTTCCAAGTCATATTTAATTGTAATAGAATAATTGTTATTATTCAATTGATTTGAGGCTCCTGTTTATTATAAATTGATTTATGAACATATCTTTTCTTATTTTTCTCATTGTACAGTACGTTTTCAAGATATCGCATAGGTGGGCGCAAACTATTTCCAGATTTGTTGATATTTCGGATTACATATGCTTGCCTTGATGCTCTACTCGTGTGAATAGTATACATGGTCGATCGTGGGGAAGCCAATATTTCAATGTTTACTTATCGAGATTTATGACAACATATATGGGAAGAAACACTCTTCTAACTGATACAACGAGAGTGCTATATCCCGAATTCCAAGGTTTTTCATAACTTTAGCAATGATGAATATAGAGAAAAGGTATCATAAAAAATAATGCATATACTTTCTTACATTTTCGGGCAAATTATGTGAAAATTTTCCAATCACTTAGTAATTCTATTTTCATAATACTATTTTATATGTTAAATTTTCCAAATTTATGATAAAAGCACAAAATTATGCATTATTTAGTTGTTCAACAAATTAATTTAACATATATAATAATATTGTAACACATGGACTGTCACAATAAATCGTGTACGTGTACATTAAGCACTTAGCAATATCAGTTAAGTGGAAGATATCCGTATATACACAGACAGTAAATTGCCTAAGTGGTTAAAAGCTTTAAAGCAAAACAAAATTATATAATACATCTTTATGTTGCGTTAAACTTCAAATTTTGGTAATACAATTTATTTATTAAATATTTTTTAACAAAGCAAATATTTGATTACATTTAATTTTCTCAAGTTAATTTTTAATCTAAAAATCATTAATTTTTAATTTTTTATACTTGTTTATAATTAATCTTAGATTAGTCTTTTAATATAAAATAATTATTAATAGTAATTTAAATATTCTAAATGTTTTAGGGAAAAATCAATGCAGTTTATACAATTATTTTTTAACATATAATTTTTTAACATAAAATATAGTACAGAAAAGACAGATATATTTTAATTGCGAATTATTAACAAATCAAAATATTTTACGATAGACATTTTACGAGACAGTTATAATTGTCCTCTTTTTTATAATATAAATATAATATAATAGAACAATTTGAAATAAAATCCTTTTGTGAAAAAAAGCAGCATGAGAAGACAGCCCACATGGATATTAATAGCACATATAGATTAGTTGTGTACATGTACAACATCAAAGTACAATTTAGAATCGAGGTTTTCTAGAAAGAAAACTTACCGGGATTTGATTGAGATTGATGTCAGATTTTTCCCTGTTAGAACAATTTGTAGTATAACCGGGCTCTTGGTTGAACCGCCTGCCAAACTTCAGAAGATTTCTCATAATCATGGTATTCATCACGATGATAAGTACAAGCGGCACAATCAAACTCGCTATACTGTCGATGATACTAATAATTTGCATGGTCCCCAGGTATTCAATCTTCAGATCGCACACTTCGTCGCCGCCCGCGTTTTTCACCACCCCGGCGGTAATGAAGGAGTATGAATGGCTAGCCAAAGCAAGAATCGTTAATACTAAAATAATTGTCTTTGCACGCGCTACGGTGCACATGTGCGGCCGATGTAACGGATATTGCACGGCGATAAATCTCTCGACAGTAAAGGCAACGATTAGCCAAACGCTAAGTGAACTACAAACCGCGCTGACGTACACCAAAGTTTCACACCAGCCATTGTTGTTAAAGACTTTCCATCCAATTGTACTGTTAAGCCACACGAGAAGCAGAGACATGAGAAAGCTAAAATCAGCGGTGGCTAATGCCGCCAAGTAGTAACTAGAGCTGCGCAGTTTTAGATGTGTCTTAAGGAAAACCACACACGACAACAGGTTGCCCACCAAACCCAGTAAGATGATGGACGGTATGTAGTACAAGTGGCAGAAATCCAGAAGGAAGTAGAGCGAATGGCAAAAGCTCTCCGATTCCTCGAAAATTAGTTCGTGGCTGTAATTTTGGTAATCGTAGAACGTCAGATTTGACCAATCCGTCGGCGATGCCGATCTTCGAAATCGTGACAGGCCGTCAATCGTCGTCGATATCTGATGACATCCCCAAGCTTTACTCGATAGTTTTTGAAGCACGAACATGATTGCTCTGGAGATTATATTCACAGAAAAAATACTATCTTTGATGCCTGTTGTATCAAGAAGCTGTTCGAGCAAACACAGTCGGTCGTGAAATACGTCAGTTTAAAAAGCACATTGCAATATTATTGGCCATTTTCCAGACTCGTTGGTATAACGTCGATGATATAGACCAGGCCAGTGTCAATCACAGAGTATGGAATGCTCGAATAGAATGCCAGGCAAAATGATTGTCCAATGGGAATTCCCAGATGTTTCTCGTAGTGCATAATTCACATTGATAAAATTTGTTAGATAGTCACATACATTGCACATTTGACGGAGAGTTGTCAAAGTCATGGATGAATACATGAATCACGTATCCTGCGTAGATGCGTTTAGGTACGAATTGTACGTAATGAGCACTATAATAAGTTTTGTTCGACACAGATTCTTTATTCTTTCTTAAATAAATGCCTAATGTTGCGCTCTGTGAAAATCAATATGTGCAAATTAGCGATGAGTAACAGAAACTTGATAGAGCTTTCCTAAATTTGTAGACAATTAATATAAGAAATAAACTATAATGTTATGGACAGATTGAGATAGTCGTTTGATTTATATGAAATCTGGCACATCTTTATCCAATTAATTGCGCAAAAAAGTTTATAATTAGAAAAGGCTATTTGATCTGAGACATTTGATTGCAACATGGACGCATTCCGTTGCAAACGATCGTGCGGCGTAATAGTTGGAGGTGTTCCAACCGTCGCGTCATTAATACGGAGCACCGGTATTGAGCGCAGGAGTGCGTTTAAAATGTTCGGACATTCGTTTTCATTTAACACATTTCTTTCTGTCGGAGCGCCTATTTGGGTGACATTATCATCATTTACACTTTAAGCTTGATTACATTTCAATTACGTTCGTTACAGAGTGAACAATGGAGTTTCACGCGCGTGCATTTCGCTCGATGAATCCGATTTCATTTAGCTGTCTAATTTACTAGATTTTAACTTATTTTTCGGAATCCATAGTAATTCGTATTCATTTAGTTTCATCAAAGCGTTTCGTATGCGCTATTAAATTTAAAAGAAATCCATTATATTCGTGTTAGTAAAGCTGTTAAGCATTAAGCTCAACATAATACTTCAAGTTATTCAATTATATCTTAATGGTAGTGGTTTGATAACAGGATATGATTTCAATTTACTAATTCACAGTATCTGTATTAATTCCATATTGAACTGAATAATATGTAAGTTCATTGATTGACTCGCAATTACGATATCGGAAGCAATTATCAAAATGGATCTGAATGCAAGCGGATGAACGTTTACACGCGCAAAATTTCGTATAGAATAATACATCCTTCAAATAAAGAACTCTTTTGCAATTTTTATAAGAACAAAAAAGCTCATTAGTTCTTAGTCGCTGTTCAATACAACACTCCGCGTTTTTATGAAAAAGAAAAATGCGATGTATTAACAGTACACTTAATAGCTTCCTGCAATTGATTTCTTAATTAAATTGTCTTTCCCTTTATCCGTCTCATGTGCGTCTGATTGCAAATCGATACGCTTTGATGCTTTAAACGCTTTGTTCTCACAGCTTGTAATATATTTGATCTCAGAATAAACGCGGAAATGTGGTAGTTGATAAATAGCGTGCACGTTTCCGCAAGAATGCAATTTTATTGCATAGTTTAGTTATTCACTCAACCTTGACTCGAATAGATCTCAAATCATTAGTAGACGGTTTGCCTTAACGATTGTAATTGCGGAGGATTCAACAATTCCACTTTCATACGCATATTAGAAAAGAACACAGTGCCAATTTATATATTTACATTATTATATCTTTTAAATGTTATATATTTAAATTTTTAATATTAAATTGTTTAAATTACTTTTTGTACATATAGATATATTTTTTAACTTTTGAACTTATTGCGTTAACTAAGTTATTATTAATTAGCGAAGTTGTTAATAGTTAATTTTTAAATTAGTACACGTTAACTTACCGTTTAATTAAATTATACAATGACTAAGTTATGCATTTCATTTAATGCACGAAATATTTATTGTTCAATACATTTTGGATAAAAGAATGTTTCTTTAAATTTTAAACGGAGAAGTTATAATATTATCAGTAATTCCTTTAAATGCCATATGTTATAGAAAACAAGAACATTTATATCGATTTTTTATACACATATTTTTATCATTAATTTTATCATTTCTTATCTTCTCATTTGTCACCACGCGTAAAATGTTCACGTTGATTGGCGATATAACGTATCTTCCTAGTAACGTTGCACAGTATTATCGCAGATGCATTAAAGGATTTTCACTGTCACTTTATCTGAGATATTTTTTCATGATTTGGTTAAAATCTCACAAAAAATCATCTCGTTCCTTTCTATCGACCCTTAATCTTTTTAATCGCTGAAATAACGATTCTTTTTTTTGATAATAAAAAATATCCAACATTTCCTTAAAAGATTTCCGATTTTTAAATTTTCTCGTGACTTTGATCGTGATTGGAAAATGTAATGTACTCTACAATTTTCGTTTAAATTAAGGGAAGACCGCTCGAAAAAAACGCTTGGAAACGTACGCGCCATTTGTCACTGGGAATTTTCTGTAGATTTTATCGATAATCGAACTATCAAGTTTACTTAAAGCCTCGATAAAAAAAACCTTAAACTTTCAAATAATTCCAAAAGATATTACATTATTTGCTTTTTTTTAATTTATCCGAATTTATACAAACAAAATTTTCAAAAACCTTTTGATTATTTCTTCCCATCAAAGTAATTATTTATGTAAGCTTTAACGTAGAATCAACCCTCCATTGAGAAAGCCTCCGAGTTATTGAATGCGATCCACAGGACACTACGCGTGTAAGAAGTATATTTCGTAATTTTTGTATTTAATTAGGACCATGAAATGTAGGAAAATATACGCGTCGTGCATTGAGAAACGTCGTCGGATAAACTGGGGGAGCGGACCACTGTGCGATCGCATCTGTGCCAGTCGAAAAGTTTCGCCGCATGCGCTTTGTAGAGATCCTGTCGGCGTCTCGACGGACACCGCTGACATCGACGTCGCCAGCAGCGTAGGTCACGCCGTTATACGTCTCACAGCATCGAAGGATAATTGCGAGAGAAAGGCATGTCGTGCTTTTTAATTCTAGATAGATTAAGGAAAGTCCAATTGTTCGAAAATGTTTGACATTTTTTCGTGACAAATAAATGTATGTACGCAAGTGACATTTAATGGATTTATATAACATATAAAGAGTAAAGATATTTTTTCATTAAACATTTTTTAATATAAATATTGCTAAAGTATTCCGTTTCGTTTGTTTTGCAATGATTTTTTGATTCTCGATACTCCGATTTTTATAGCTAGAAATACTCAAGAGGCTTGCAGCTATCGTGATGAATTAAATATAAATTTAAAATAAAATAAAAGTTATTATTAACAAAAACTAAAGCTTTTTTAATTAAAAAATAGAGTTTATAACTACCGTTTTATTTTTATTATAATTTTGATTTGATTTATTTTGTAGAGATTTATCTAATAGCAACAAGCTTCTTGAAGATTTCGAGTTAAAAATTGTCATGCTTGAATTAGGTAAAAGCGGAAATATAATATAATTATAAAAAAAAAGAAATAAAATAACTACAGTTACATATGTATCGTATTTGTATAAGTAGTATTTATTAATAAAAAAATTGTATACTTTACACACACATATGTTGTATAATACTTTTCAGAAACTACTTTACTGCATATTTATTTCGTTAATATAATTTGTACATTTAATTCGTCCAAAATTCAAAGATCAAAGATAAGTACACTTTCCGAGTAATCTGACTTTCTAGTCTCCTTAATAGAAAATCATCATAATATATTGATTTTTAAAAGTTTTTAAAATTTTCGCACAAGTAAAAATGTCATTAAAAGATTTTTGATATGCAAAATATTTTAAATTGATGTATAAAAAATACTTTTATAAATTCTACGAAAAACATCTTATTTGAATTTCGATTCGAGAAAGATTAGTTTCTTTATAAAGTTATAAAAAGTTTCGCACCATCATCTACATAAAATTGTCTGATGTCTATTGTACGTCTCTATTGTAGAAAAGTCAAAAATGACCTATTTGAATAAATTCTTTGTTCAATGATGGGCAGATGTTTCGAAAAGTTTATTAAAAACTTCGATAGGTTTCATATTTCAGATCGGTAAATTTTACAAAATTTTAGGAATGTGCGCAGATATATCAATTTTTATTTAATAAATTTTTAGTCTGTAATCTTGTTAAACATTTAAGGCTAAAATATTTAATGCTAAAAATTCAGAAAAGTAAAAAATGCCAGATATACCGTGCATTAACATACCTACTAAATGCTTAGATTTTTTTGAGCTTGCTAACCGATAATAGTGAATTCAGTGTCTGCTGTGACAGCGTTAAGTTAACTTTAAGCTTTATAAATAAGAGATATTTAATAATTATCTGATATCCACTCCACTTTTTTTTATCATTGTATTGTTGCCGCTTTTCCGCGATGCTGATTGGTTCTCTCGCTGCGCTTACTATACTTCGTATTACGAGAGTAACTGTCATTGCGATTGAATTTTGACAGCTGTCAAATTTGTATAGATGGTTATCTATACAATTATCGTTGCAGTTTATTTTCAAAAAGTAAAAAATAAAAAGTTAAATAGCGCGCATCTGTAATCTAGTTCTTATAAAAAAAAAGGACACACAAATGTGTCGTCCCGATTTTATCGACTAATTCTCTCATGCTAGAAATAAAATTACTCATAAACATGACAACCTCTTCTCGATTTTTAAACCCATGAAGACAGGACAATATCTTATTTGTCTATTATAATCTTTTTATCAGTTTTAAAAGCGTTTTAGAGAATTAATATTATATTATCAAAAAAGCAAAGATAATTTATTTGTTGTAATTGCTTGGTTCTCAGGATATTATATTCTCAGGATAATATTATATTTTAATCAATATATATTGGTTTAATATATTTATGTAATATTTACGTAATATTTAGATTGATCTCGATTTTATCTTTGCAATCAACTGCGTTAGTTTTCTAATTCAATGGCTTCGTTAGTAATGTAATTTTAGTGCTACGCTGTTGAGCAACAACAGTTGGGCAGCTTCTGCATATATCACAGATTACATTTGATTATATTACATATAATATATACTTGACGAGAAGATTAATAGATTGTCAAATTTATATGTAAAAAGTAAAATGTGTAAAAGAAAAAAAGTACTTTTATTTTTATATATTACAGTAGAAATTGTTTTAAATTAAAATCTGCTACAGTAAAATATTACATAGTTAATATTATATCTGAGAACTTGTCCTGAGAAATATGCAATAATAATATGATACATTGCTATTGTACTTCAAACAAGAGAATTAACAATAGCATAATGCGAAAATAGAACTGTAAAACAAGCTTTGCATTACATGATACAATCTAAACTGAATTTGGAATAGTTGTGGCATGATAAGTGGAGTATAATCTATTTTACAGTTACTGCATGCTGTTCCTATTTCCAGAATGCAACCCGCATTCAACATGAATTTGTGTAGACATTTGTCTTACAATAAATGCTTTATCGTAGTTACAAATGCTTTATCTAGTTTGGCTTACATTACTGGCTGTATTAACGAATACAACAGTTTAATGAAATTTTCTCACATATATTAATCAAATTTGTAAAATATTTATAATAATTTTATTTTTCTGTTTTTGTGTGTCAATAAAATAAAAATAAAGATCGTGATAGAAATAAATGTTAAATAATATTTGAATTTTTTCAGTGTTACAAAGTCCTGAAGCACACATATACATGTTTAAAAGGTCAATTACAATCAAATGGCAAATTGTTTACAACAGTTATCACGTATGTTTTGAATCCAAAGGCTATAACAATGAGTCAACTATATATAATCGCAATATGCGAATATAATCCCAATACGCGCGAAAGGTAAGCAATATATTGCTGTTATTATATTGAAAATAAAATTGTAAAATTACAGAATTTAAATTCAAACTTATTATAAGCTGTAATCATGCGATGCATCGTGCTAAAGTCACAAATCGGCGAGCTTTTTGACTTTAAAATTTTTTTAATGTATGACATCAAATATGAAATATTTTTCATTTAAAACAAAATTTTATTATAATATTAAAATTTTAAATTTTGTGATTTTAAACATTTATAATATATTGTATTGTAATAATAATATACTAACTAATATAGTAACTGATTTAGTATATTTTATTGTATACGATAATTAAGCAGATTAATAAGAGTACAGCGTGTTTATTAATGCACAAATTAATTAATTGTAAAAAACTTCCAAATTTTATAAAACATAAATTATGTAAAAAATGCGAACTTTTTGTGTACTTGCGCATTAATTAACCGTGTCCTTATTAGTTCTGCCTAATTATTGTACAGTTAAATTTGAAAGTCTATTGATATATTAATTTATAAATTTTTCATTTCATACGTAGAAAATTTTAAAAATATTGATTTCAAGCTTTATTCTTTATTTTTTGTCTTTATCTTTTAAGTTTACTTAATTTTTAATGTTTAATCACATTATATCTAACTTAATTAATTCAAACATTGATTGAGACTATGGATTTATTAGTATAGTATAAGTATTCATTTATTGTGCAATAAATTTTTATATAATTATACACAAGGTTGCAAAATATAGCTCACGATAAATATTTTAACAAATAAGTAACACAAAAATTTTAAATTATTATTTTGTTTCCTGCTTTTACTTTTTTCAATATTTAGACTAACAATTATTTTCAAATATTATTAAGTACGTAAGTAAAGTAAAAGTTCAGTAATTATTTAATTTTTTTTAATTTTGTAAACAATTCTTATATTTTAGTAATGTTGTTTGATTATAATAACTAAATAACAAAATTAGATTAACGAAAACATCTCATAAATGATCTACTACATTTATTAATACAAAATAGAAAATAGAAATCTTTGTTGCACATCAAGTTATAAATTTATTGCCATAAATGACATAATATTTTGTAATAAATATCTCGTTTTATTAGTTTTTCTCGTTTAAATTATGTTAAAATAAATTTATCAAAATTTTTTGTTTTATTTATTTAAAGTAAAAACGAGTAATAAAGAAAAAACAAAAAAAGAAAATACGGAGTGTTATCAAGAGTATCAAGACTATAGCTCGCGCGCTAATTGGTAACTGTTAGCATGGTCGGCTTTTTTTGTTTGTGCTTCATATTCTAGAAAATTAACTATCAAAGTTTTACAAATTCCGCGAAAGAAAGAAATTCATAAAATTTAACATATAAATTTCTTTACGTATAAAATTTAGTAAAGTATTTTATCAACGTACGTTTATATTTATTAATTAATATATAATAAACTATTTTAACTTACTATTACACTAAATTTGTATGTGTGTGTGTGTGTGTGTGTGTGTGTGTGTGTAGAGAGGAAAGGGTATAATAAGCTATTTAATTATTAATGTATGAGAGTGTATATTAAATTCCATAACATCGATAAATCAAGAAAACCTTCAAAATAGAAACGAAATTCAGGATATTGAATGCACCACACGTCCGATTTGTAGGACAGACGGAATATTCCCAACTTTAATACGAGCGGATATAGCAGCGGCGGATGGTGATAAACGTTGGTATATTTTTGACGGACCGGTCGATACAGTGTGGATCGAGAATTTGAATACTGTCCTGGACGACAATAAAAAGCTTTGTCTCACGTCGGGGGAAATAATAAAATTACTGCCGACTTAAACCATGATATTTGAAATATTAGATGATCAAGCAGCTTCACCCGCTACAATTTCTAGGTAATACAAAACTAATTTAACAAACTTACCTATCTCTTATTACTATAGTAAAAATACAAGTAAATCAATAATATATTCAATACTGCTGTAATTAATTTCTTTATTTTTAAACGCAAAAATATGTGTTATTAAAAACAGCACAAAAAATTTTTTCTATTTTTATATATATTAATCACGTTGCAAACTAAGTAATCCTTTACATGCTTGTGAAGTAAATTAAATATATTGTGTGTGTGTGTTTGTGTGCATAAACAGCATATTTGTACATATATGTTATATATTTTATATATATATAGAATGGACTTGAAATATTTGGAGTATTTCTTATTAAATTTGTCTGTTTTCATTTGAACTGATGGTAAAGCTTATAATGATTGATAGCAACAATAAAAATACAACTTTTACATCCATTACCGAGAATTGAATATATATTAATCGTAATTATTAATACTAGAGAAATAATCTGACAGAGAAAATCTGACAGAACGAAATAATCATTAATATTACAAAATTCTCAATAAAGAATAGAATAATTATATAAATCAAAATAAATATGGATAAATATAAATTTAACATGGCAGTTCGAATATATTAAATAAAATATCATAAGAAATTCATTCTTATTTTTTAATGAAATAAATTACGAACCAATATATTAATTAAAATATTGTAATGTACATATTTTTATTAGATGTGGTATGGTGTATATGGAATCGGAAAATTTAGGCCTACAACCTATAATTGATTGCTGAATACAGTCACTACTAACAGTAAATAAACATTTCTTTTTACAAAATAATTTTTGTAATGTATTTAAAATAAATAAAAAGATATTAATTTATTTTAACAAATAACAATATCAATTAATTAAGATTTTAATAGTATATATATATAATGTATTTGTATTTGAATGATATTTTTTTCTATAAATATTCATAAAACTCTGATTACTAAAAAGTTATTAAAATAATATGTGTTAAATAATATTTTGTTTTAAATGAAAATTTTAATTAAAATAAAACTTTAAATTAATTTTTAATAATGCTTATAATTTTATTATTTTCCACAGTTCTCGAGTCAAATGTTTTCAGTTGCAACAAATAAATATAATTATTATATTTTGCGCATGTTGTAATTATGTAATTTGTATTATTGTTGCAAAATTAAATGTTTAAAAAATCCAGTTACGTAAAACAAATTTGAATAACTGTTTCTATAGACAATGAACGATTACATCGAAGAAATAACTCAGTTAACAACTCAATTAGTGCTTCCCAGTCTGAAGATTGTACGCAAGTGTTTACGAGAGATCGTAAAAACCGTAGATTTAGCCGTTATTCAATCTTATATAAATTTAATGAATTTCAGAATTGAACCAATGGCTGGACGTGAAGGAAAAGCACCACCAAGTTTTACTTTTCAAAGAACTATATGTAAGCCAAATGCAATTTAACTGTAATATTATACATGTGTGTTACTTACAAGTTCATGATAAATGACAAGTTGTATTACAGAATAGTGTAAACTTCAAGTTGCTTTAGGACATGCGATTGCCGTATGTGTATGACAAAGTTAGTTCAATAAATCTGACGTACTATTGCAAGTACAGTCGGTTTCTATTTATCTCTATTCAACAACTTGCAATCTAAGATCACAGTCAAATATCTGAATCGGAAATAAAACCTACATATTTTTGTTTACTAAAACTTCTAAATTAATTATTAAAACTAGTGTAATAATAAATTACGTATTAATAATCGTGTCTGAAACTATTATTATTGTATAATAAAAAAATAATTAACAAATTTTTATCATTTTTAAAAATGCATATTATATTTGTAAATTTATAATGTATTATAATATTATGTTTTTGCATGGTCATAAAATTACTGAGAACAGCGCTACATGTTTATATTATAGCGGATTTGCTGTCACCATGGGCTGCTTTTGGGGATTAGGTGCAACTTGCGATTACAAAAGCCGTTGTATATTTAATGACTGGTTGAAAAATGTACAAAAGACTGCCCATTATAAAATACAATTTCTAGAAGAAGACCTTGTATTTGATTACAGGTGCAAAATATAAAACAAGAAATATATAAATAGGTTAAAAAATAAAACTTATTTCTATATTATAGAAATATATTTATAAAAATATATGTATACACGTATAAATATGCGTATATATTTTTTCAAAGATAATTTATTTGCAAACTTAGTTCATACAAGAATTAATATGTCAAATTTGTAGAAAATTTTACATGAGTGAGAAAAATAAAGAAAAAGATTTTAAAACAACAAAAAATAAAAATATAATGTTAATATTAATTAGAAATAGAGATTATTACCTTACATATACTATTATCTCACTTTAATACAGCAATTTATAATATATTTAATATTAATAAATTTTCTAAAATGATTATTAAAATTGAAAGTTTGAATCACATGTAAACATAACAAATAAACTTATATTTTTATTAGCAAAATGTTTTTTGTCATTTTTTTCTAAGATTGGAATAATTTATTTAAATGTAATTTTTGTCAAAATAATACGCATTAGTAATGTATGTAATCCTTTACACATGTCTCGTAAAGTAAATTAAAAACATGTGTTGTATACACACACACACACACACGCGCGCGCGTGTATATATATATATATATATATATATATATATATATATATAATAGTATATACTATTCAGATTACACGATGGTGGATTCACCGATTCGATCGAAGGTCAAGAGCCAATTCCACCGAAGTGATACAAGTGGTTGGACGGAATTCCATCCATCAGAATAAAGCCCGAAACAAAATACATGGGTAAGTTACAGTTATTTCATTAATAAAATATTTGTGTAAAGTTAAATATTTAATGTTAAAAATTTAAATATATTTAAATATTATTTGCTTCTTTAAGACATATATAAATAATTTATTATCTTATATAATTACAAAGAGCAAGCAAGTAACAATAAAAGTTATTTTTTCAAAGTTAGAAGACAAGATATACAAAGAGAATATGCTAAATACTGTAGATTTTATGTAAAGGAATGAAGATTTATTCTAATTTGTTCTAAAGTATTTTAAAGTTTAGAAATTAACTTAAAAGTAATTTTAATTTCTTCTTTAATCATAAAATTAATTAATAAAAATAATACAAAAATATATTTAAAAGTCTCATTTTAATTCTTATTAAAAAAATTAATTTTAAGTTGATTACAAAGACTTTATCAATAAAAAAACTATAAAAAGAAATTTTCTTATTTATTAATAAGAAAACTTTAATACATGTCAGATAATGTATGACACATACTTATGTAAAGTGTAGCATAAAACTTAATCAATACAGCGTTAATAAATATTATAGGTCTTGTCTTGCAGTTATGTACTTATATAATATTTTATCTCGTGTTTATTCGGTGTATGTGTACGTGCGTGCGTGCGCGTGTGTGTGTGCACGCGCGCATGATAAAAGCTAAATACTTAATTTGTTACTTTGTTACTTAACAAAGAATAGTTTTATCTTAGATATCATAATTTCAACTGTGGATTATATACAAAGCACGGCGTTAATCGAATATCTCCTCATTAACGAGACAAATATACTTTGCGTGGGTGCAACCGGAAGTGGCAAAACTCTGACAGTGTCAACAAAACTGTCACGTAACATGCCGAAGAAATACATTTACGATTTCATGACGTTTTCGGGATCATTTTCGGCGGAACCACGGCGCATCAGACACAAGACAGGGAAACGAAGTACTTCTCTGTCCAACAGGAAATGAGATTAATATCTAATTTTGTGCAAGACTTAATTAATACAAAATTGGATAAGCGACGTAAAGGTATCTACGGGCCACTAATCCTGAAAAGGCAAATTTTCTTCATTGACGACTTGAATATGCCGGCACTAGATACGTACGGTGCTCAACCAGCGATTGAATTAACTCGCCAATTCATGGATTTTAGTGGTATGTGAAATTAATGAAATTAAACAATCCATAATAACGCACTCAATCAACAGAGATAAATTATTCAAAAAATAAATAATAAAATAAATGAGCATGAGAAAATATAGCATAAGAATTGTTAAATTAAACATGAAATACAGAAGAATAATCGCAAGTATATTTATTCGTAATAAAGTTATTATTATTATAAAATTAAAAGTATGTACAATTTTACTTATATTTGTGTTTTGTTTCAATATGTCATCATTTTTTAGATGATACGTAACTTTGCAAATACATCTATAAAAGAATATATATATATGTATTTACGTATATAAATAACATTTAAACTTTTTAATTTTTGATATAATAAAGGAATTAACAATATTTCTACATTTTAAAAATAATTTTATATTCTTTAAGTTGTACAATGGAGACATAATAAAGATCAGTAAACAAACTTTTTTATTTTTGTGTCATAACAAATAAAAATTTTAATTTATGATCCTCGTACTTCTTATTAAAAAAATCTCCGTTTAAATGGTTTTTTTTAATTGTATTACAAATATAAAAGCAGGTAAAATTAACTCTTAAATTAATAAACACTTTACTCTTGATCTTATGACGACTTTTGAAAAAGGTTCTCTTGGAAAGAAATTAATAATCATTAAAGACTTATACGTATATGATAGTTGGAGACGTAATGGTGTTATCATAATGACTGCTTTTGTTCACCTCTGGGAAAACGGGATAATATGCGTGTACAAATTTAGTAGCGTATGAAATAATAATTATAAAATACTCACCCGCGATACATACGGTGCATTTGGAATTCAACAAATTTTAATAGCCCACTTCTGCAAACGTAATAGTCCCCGAGGCAACCATGCCATTGGAATCGATCTCTTACGTGGGTGGAATTCAATATTATAGATATGTGCAGCCCACACATAAGAAGTGTTAACGTATTTTATTCATTGAATAGAATAAATTACATAATCATGAGATTTTTCATAAAAAAAGCTCTAATTGCATATTATCCGATTATCTCATTGATTATCTCATTAATTACTTTCTCATCTGAGTACTGTATTAAACTTCAATAAATAAAAAAATTTGCAGAATGTTTTTCCCCATTATTTTTTCTTGACCTTAAAATTACAAAAAAAAGGATACCTTACTCATCTGATACAAGATAGCGTGTAATTAGCAATCAAACTTTAAATTGAGATGGATTTTCCCTAGGGTGGTATGACAAAACGGAAATCGGATCCTTCAGGCTGATCGAGGATGTGAATTTCGTCGCAGCTATGGGACCTCCGGGAGGTGGAAGAAACCCAATAACTGCCAGACTTTTACGGCATTTCCATATTATTGCGTTTCCAGAGTTAGAGGACGATGCGAAAGTGAGATTGCACAGTATTGGTAAAACTACACGTTAAATACGTTAACGTTAATTGTTCACATTTATCGACAATTATCTAAGAAAGATCGGTCATATTATTTTTAGCTAGAAATAAAAATGTAAAATTTTTGCTGAAATTGCGATCTTGTTGAGTAGAGAAACGAAGTTACTTGGATGAAATTTTCATGCGAAATTTCAAACATGTACATGTCGAATGAGAAATTACGAATCGCATTTTTTGTGCTTAAAGCAAATGTAATATAAAATTACAAGGTTATGTAATCTAAACTCTCTTTTGCTTTCTCTTTTCTTTATGTATGTTTGTATATATGTATATGGATAAATAGACATAAGAAAAAAGAGAGAGAGAGAGAGAGAGAGAGAGAGAGAGAGAAAGGGAAAAAGAGGAGAGAAAAAAAGAGAATTCTTAGCATTTATAAGTTATTAGACAACATGAAAAAAATACATAACATAACAACTTTACAAAAAAGTTGCAATCTAAATTTATTGCACAATATTTAATTTAGCTTTGAAATGCTAATTATTATGTTGAATATACGCAACATCTTTTGTCCGGAACTGCACGTACTTGATGCGTATGTTTCCTTCCACTACGCCGTCAGGTTTTCTTCCATCAAATCCACGCCCAGTCTCGTATTATCGTGACTCGTAGAAAAGACGGAACACCGCGGCATCGTAGTTCATACTGTTTGCTCTGTTCCTCCATGCCCGTCGCAATTAAACGTCGTAAATCGTGATCATACCGACCATAATTTATCATAATCACCTGCCCAGTTGATATAATAGAGACTATAATCAACCCTGCCTACTCCACGCACCCACGAGACCTTCTGCACGTTTCAACCAAGGTCGACGAGGCGGGTCCGAGTTTAAATACCACTGATTAAATATTCATGTCAAACACATTTATATTCCTGCGGAGGATTTTCCCGGTTCTGATACATTTGAACGTCATACCTAACATTAATTAGATATTGAACCAAGAAAATGATATTATTATCATACATTATTACATGCAAGAGATTGGAATGATATAAATTTTAATTAAGATACTATGGCAATTACTTTTTAATATAAAAATGTATGATCGATACTCGATACATGATGGTTAGTGTTATAGTCTATTTTCATTCTAGGGCTTTATCTTTTACAAACTCTGAATTGAAGTTTGATATTAAAAGGTTTCCGATATTAATCTTTTGTTATAGAAACTTTATCTTTAGATCTCTTTTTTAATTGTCAAATGTAAATATTTCTAAATTTCATCAAATAAGAATCCTTATAATTAAAATTTTATTAAAGTAAATTTAAATTAAATTGTCTATAATTAAATACATATTTATATATAAATATTTAAAAAATGATTTTAATTACTCAAGAATTTTATCCAAAGAAAATGCTACGCACTAAAAATTATTTACATATTTATGAAAGCTAAATATTAAATGTAAATATGTACATATTTTTATGATAATATATTCGAAATTAAAGATAAACACACTTAGTAATCTAATCGTTTTCTTATTTATTTTACAGTCGCATATCTTTAAAACAATCCTTGACTCGTGGGTGTCGAACATATCAGAACTTTATAATCTGCTTGATGATGTAGTGGATGTCACTTTAAAACTTTTCACAGTTATACGCAGTAAAATGTTACCAATTTCTAATAAATCACACTATACATTTAATCTTCGTGAGCTGAGCAAAGTCTTCCAAGGCATCCTTATGGCAGACGCACGAAAAATATTAATTAATATAACTTCTTTTTACATATCTAAGTTAAAAATTAATTGTATTTAAATAAAAAGTAATAACGGACTCGATAATAATGGATTTTTCTATACAATGGAAAAAGCTGTATGAAGAGAACATGTGCTCAAGTGATTAGAATACGTATATAGTCAGACAAACGTTGGCTTTAAC
This sequence comes from Monomorium pharaonis, assembly GCF_013373865.1. Lineage (NCBI taxonomy): Eukaryota > Metazoa > Arthropoda > Insecta > Hymenoptera > Formicidae > Monomorium > Monomorium pharaonis. The sequence goes on from NC_050477.1 coordinate 8,878,724, forward strand.
TACACATAGCGCTTTCGGCATTGCACGAGCAATATATCATTATTATTAAAAATGATATAAAGTGAAAAAGGATATTTATTTAACAAAGCGAAAAAACATTGCTCAAAGTGATTTCATGCGTGACAAAGAAGGTCACACTACATATAAATCAATGAATGTTGCAATCCCATTGCTGTGAAAGAGAGATTAATTTAATCCGATTTAGTACTTTATTCATGTACTGTCGGCGTGAAATTGAATGCTACACTTTGTACGATTTATCATGAGACAAAAATACATGTTACTGCGGGATTATGTCTAACAAAAATCTACATCTTTAGTTATTTTCTTACAATCCATTAATTTTTGTAAAAATTGTTTTATATATTATGTTATGTTTGTGTTGTATTTGATGTACTTTCTTTTATATTAGATTCACGTTATTATTACTTTGGTATCATAAGAATATGCGAGTCTTCAGTGATCGTTTAATTAACGATGAAGCAAAAAATGGTTTAATCAATTTTTACGAGATATATTGAAGAAAAAGTTTAATTATGACGCTGACGATATTATTGGAAAGAAACTATTATTTCATAATGACTTTTGTAATCCAGCTGGAGAATATAAACAGATAATAAATATTGAAAAAATAATTTATTATTTTTAAAATAAAAAATTAACATTTATATTAGTACTAATATTATAATTTGTAAATAATATATCTTTAATAATAAATAATAATAAATAATTTGCAATAGTACTTAATATAATACTTAATAATAGTACTTAATATAATACTTAATAGTACTTAATAATAATACTTAATTGATAATTAATACATTTAGCAATAAATAGTAATTAATAATAAATAATAATTAATATAAAATTTAATAATTTGTGTGCAAATATTGCAACTGGATATTATAACACTTATAAATAATAATAAATTACACAAATTTAATATAGAATTTAGATTTTTTGCACATTTTTTATAAGAGGTCCTTTATAAATATAATTATAAATAAATAAAGACGCTTTACTTTATTAATCTGTTTTATGGATGAAAAGTATTCTAGTCAATTTTTTAGACAATTATAATGAATTAACAACATCGCCGATGCAATTGGTACTTTTCGAAGATGCAATAAACCATATTTGTAGAATAACACGAATACTTCGACAATCTGGAGGAAATGCCTTATTGCTTGAAATGAGTGGATCAGGTACGCTATAATTATTAAATTAAAAACGAAATACAAAATAGAATACGGTTTTTTTTCTTGTTAGAACGTCGAAGCCTGACAAAGCTTTCATTTTACATCAAGGAATACAATTGTTACCAAATTGAAATTAACAAAGCGTATACGATTCACAACTGGCGAGATGACATTAAGAACATAATGTTGAAAGCGAGATGCTCAATCTCTTGTCTTTTTGGTCTCCGAAACGCAGGTAAGATACGGACCAGAAAACTTGAAGTATGTTTAAATTAAAAATTCATAATTGTTTCTAAAAGATTTATATTCACACTTTTATTTATATTATATAAACAAATAGAATTATATCTTTTAAAAGGATATTAATAATATTAAAACGCATCTAGAAGAAATAATTCACGTTTTTAACAAAAAAAATTTTGTAAAGCAGAGAATAAAATAACTGACTTTAGAAATACAAAATATCAACAAGTTATATTATTATTTACAATTTCAATTATATCATATTATTATACATTATTTTATTGTAATTATTTATTGTTGTTATTATAAACAAATTATGACATTTCTAACTAAATTTTAATGTTAGACATTAAAGTATTATTACAATTAATTATTATAACTTATTAGAATATCTTTTTATTATTATATATACAATTACACACATAAAAAATTTATTAATAATTTCTAATAATAGTAAACTCATATATTATAAATAATAAACTTATATTTGTATTAATTTTTTATATTGAAAAGTAAACTTTTTCAATATAAAATTATTTTAAGTTTTGTAGTTAAATCAAAGTTATTAATGATAATTATATAATTTCGCATATATTATATTAAAAAATGACAAACGTATACACATAATGTTATTTACAGCAAGCTTATATTTATTGATAACTGTTTTATGATAACAGAGTTTTCGAACAAAGCTCCGTTTTCATATATAAACCATGTCTCCGAGGTATTCTACGAAATTATATGTCTTTGTAGATAAAGAATGACTCTATGTTAGAGGATTTAAACAACATCAGAGGATTTAAATAACGAAGATGTTTCGAACATATATCAAGCTGATGAAGTAGATAAAATATATAAGCAATGCGAGCGCCAGCACAAGAGGCTGGGCTACAGATCAATAAAAGCAACCTTTCCTCCGTTTATCTGAAGACAATCAGAAGTAACTCACACACTGTCATTACAATGAGGTACTTTTTATAAAGAAATATAAATTTTAATGCAATTCTGGTGCGCATTGCTTAAGAATAATAAACATAATCATTTAAAACTGTAAATTTTGAAAATCACGTTTTTACAATCTATAGATATTAATTATATTTATTTGCATTTTGAAAGAAATAATCGCAATATACAAGCGTTTATAAAAAATTAACAAGATTTATGCCATGTCAAGAAGTTTTTTGTAAAAGTATAAGAGAACGTGACTTTCATCAATAGTTTTAAAATGTTAGACACGCAATGTTGAGTCATGCAAACCAAATTATTGTTTGTCACGATATGATAATAGTGAACCCATAGTAAGGTTCACCCGTGAGATATGTATGTTACTATGAGTAAATTCTAATGAATTGAATGTTACATAGCTTTTACTATATCCGCAAAATTATTAATCGTATTTTGCGTCACACATGTCATAAAGCAAAATCATGTGACAGTAATCTCAAGTGGAATGTGATAAATGAATCATAAATGATATTATAACTTCTATGAAAATTTGTTAGAGAATTCGTTAGAGAATCAATATACACATTCAACATAAATAATGCATGCATTTAATTCAACAATAAATATTCTACCAAAAGTAGTTTAAAAGCTACTTTTATTAAACAATAATGATATTAATTTATTTGTATTTTTAAATATACGGATAATTTATAGGTTATAAACATTTGAAGTACCACCATAAAATTATACGCAACAATCATTTATATTAATTGTCATTTAATTCAAAAGCCGTGTAATCTCTCGAGAATAATATGATATATGAGGAATTATATTCAATAGCAAAACAATGTAATTATAAAGTTAGTCAATATTAATAGATAAAAATATAGAAATAATAGAAAAAGAGAGAAAGAGAGAAAGAGAGAGAGAGAGAGAGAGAGAGAGAGAGAGAGAGACAGAAGTCAATCAATAAATAATGAACAAACAATTAACCGACAAATTTAATTTCTTTATTTAATATCTGTCTATCTGATTTTATTTAATCTGTCGATTTCTCAGGGAATACGCAAATTGTTTATAATGCAGATTGATTAATGTTAAAATTGTCAATTTTATACAAATTTCTATAAAATTTACATAAAATTCTGTTTTATTTTATTTAATAAGCTTAATGGAGTAATACTATATACATATAATTCTATGTACTTGTATATATTACATGTACGAAACTATAATAATTAAACAGTTTAAGAAGATTTGCTAAACTATAAGCGTCTAGAATATAGTCCTAAACCCTTTTAACTTATCTTCAATAAACTGTTTAAAGAGATTTGTTCTCCCTCTCTCTCTTTCCCTCCCTTTCTCCCTCCCTCCCTCCCCTCTTCCCCCTGCGTGTGTGTGTGTGTGTGTGTTCTTCTAGATATATATTAACTAAATTTAAATATTTAAAATATTTAAAATAAGTATATTAAATGAATAATTTAACATGTAAATATTTATAGAAAAATACTAAAGCACATTAATAGAAAAAGTTCACAAATTAATACAAAATATCTAACTTTTTTATACTATACTATTTTATTAAAACATCCATGACTTAATCTATCAAATCATAAATTTATAATTAGCTTAATATTACATTTCCAATATTCAGCCCAATTCGAGATACATTTCGCGTTCGCATCAGACAATTCCCGGCGCTAGTAAATTGTTGTACTATTGATTGGTTTTACCACTGGCCGGATGCTGCGCTTCAGGTTTGTATTACACAATAAAGTGTGACATTACTAAAAATATATTCACCTTCGCAGTTCTTTATTATATTTTTATATTATCTTTAAATAAATGTATCTTTAAATAAAGATATAAAAATTAATATTATACCTATTTCTAATATGTTAATTATGTATATGTATATTTTGCATAAATATTACTTATACAAATTTTAATGTAATTCCTAAGTCTATAATTAACATCGTCAACGTTTAAAACTGTTCAAAATATGTTTTAATATAATGAGAAAGAAATATAATGTGCGTTGGCATTTTTAAAAATACATCCGCAAAAATGTTTGGCATGCTCGTAATAAAAAAGATGCAGTGTACAAATGTGTTATTTAGTTTTCTGCTTTTGTATTATACCAAAAACATTTTACAAACAAAACAATAAATGCACAAAATGAGATGTAAAAATGTACACAATATTTTAAATTTTCAATCCATTAATAGCATATAATTTCCACACAATATTAAATAAAAAATTAAGAGTAAGTAATACAATATAATTATTATATATATAGTAATTATATTGGATTATTTAATTTTAATATATTATTATTATTTATTATTATTTAACACAAATCAGCTTTTCTATTAATCTAAATTAAAACATCTAAATGCTCCCTAGAATAAGTTGTAATTATATAGTAGCATATATAGATTAATAAATAAAGAAGCTAATCGTGATAAATGATAATCATAATACAACTTTACAAGTAATTTTAATTTAATCTAATGATTGTTATCAGAATATTCACGTGATAGACACTTAATTAGCAACTTTAGATTTTTTAAATTAATATGCCTAAAAGGATTAAAAGTTTGACGGATGGATTACAAATAATTAAATACATAAGATGTACCATAACTATTTGTATATAAAAATCTCTTTGATGAGCTTTTAGTGATTGATATATACAATCTGTCAAATAATTATCTTTTTAAAACTAATTATTAAAAATAAATTATTTCATCCATAGTTCCAACAAATTAATTTTTCAAAATTATTTTAAGGAAGAAAAATATGCACTTTAATATCAGAATACTATTTTCCTATTTTTATAATTCTACGTTTAATATTATTACAGTATTAATTATAAAAATAAATAATAAATAAATAATTAAATTTGTAAATGCATAAAGTCAAACATAATACACACAAGACTTATTTGAAAAATTATTTTTTAAAAATCTAAAAAAAAAAATAAGAATTTTATTTTTAAAAATGTCATAGCAACCATGTTTTTTTTAATTTAAATAAGATAATTACATTTACTTTTTTAAAAAGTTATATAGAGAAATGTTTTCATACATTTAAGACATTTAATATTTTAGTGTCCTAAATATATAATACTTAAATAATATAATCAAATATAACATTTAAATAAATTTTTAATTAACATTTGAATTAACATTTTATATAATTAACATTTAAATCTACTTAACTCATGTGCAAATTGCATTTTTTATTATGTCAGATCAAAATATAGAAACGTACATTTAATGCCAAATGTAATAAAAACGGATCTTAGCGAATGCAACATTTAAGAACTACAACATTATAAATTTAAAGCTTTGCTTCTGATTTCCGGAAAAATCTTACAATAAATTAAATGTTAAAATATAAGCGTGCGCATGAGTTTATGTAGCGCAAAATCCCTGTATTACTTTGTTGAAATTTGTAAGTTTCAAGTTATTATGAAATTTACAATATGGTAGATAATTGTACGATTACGATTTGTTAAAAATTATAATCTATATTTGCTAGAGCATAACAACGCATCTCTTGTCGGATATCAAACACAAGTTAGTCTCGGAATTCTTCGGAATGCGAAGTTTCAACTCTTGAAACTTCGCATTCCATCGTAAAAATATACCTGTTCATGCATTCTAGTGTGATCGACACCGGTAATTGTTCGTTAAAAGTAAACACGCAATATTAATATTTTTATATTTTTATTAATTTTGTTGCTAATATAAAAAATTGTTGTAATAAATAATTTATCTTAAGAATTGGACCGTCATAACTATGTTACGTCATATTTGAAATTGTCGAATTATGGTGATCTTCTAAAAAAGAAAAAAGATTAATTAAACTTTTTAATAATATGTTTATTCACTGGTAAGTAAAAAATAAATTTAACCAATAATTAATGTAAAATAAATTAATAAAAAGTACAAAATGTATGATTAAACAATATTTTCTAATTATTAAAAGATTATTTTATATAATATTATATAATATTACAAAAAAATAAAGAAAAGTATTTAGAAAAGACTCGGTTAATTTTACATAATATGAATGTAATTAAGACAATTAAAGGGTTGAAGTATAAACATTCTTATTTTATTTAATACACTCCTTATTTTATTAGCCCTTAGTATAACGGGGGACAAATTTCATAGGTCAAAGGTAAATGACCGCCGATAGTTTTCCAGTCTATAAATTTAACGCCGACTGTCTGACGGTAGCTCGTAATTTGTGGTAAATTCGGAATATCGATTTGCCCTGTGTGCAGGCCGTGGGTATTATTCGTACTAGAAGGCAGGAAATGAAACGTCTCAATTCTTAAAACCCTTGCAATATACATGTCGGTAACTTTTTTAATGTATGTAATATCGAGTCTGCAAGTATAATATATCCAAAAAGATCATCCTAGCTTAACCCGAACTGTATTAAGCATGTTCTCCATAGTAATTCAATTTTCGGATTAATATTTGCATTTATTGTGGAAGATAGATACTAATATTTTCTATTTCGTTTATTTGCCATTTATTCGTTATTTAAATATAAAATATATATATATATATATATATATATATATGTATGTATGTGTGTGTGTGTGTGTATATATAAACACATCAAGTTACTAAAAACAAGGAAAATTTCATTGCTTTGAAGACTTTGTGTTTCTAGTGTTGATTAGCATTCCAACGAAACGAGAACGCATCTGTTTAAACTATACGAGCCCATAATGAAAATTCACTGCCTCTCGAATTCGTTCACAACAAGACAATGCAAATTAATTACTTCATTGGATCTGCATAAATCAGCATACAACTTAGTCTTTATAACGCATGCCTTTCTCGAACAGGATTAAATAAATTGGCGAACAGATGCAGAAGTGAGAGATATACAGAAGATACTAAAACGTACAAAACCTGAGCTTGAGAAAGCGGCAGAAGCTCTTCAGGAATGATACATGAGATTACTCGAGATACAGTAAGCACCTCAAACTCTGTCAAAGATAGTTTTGCATTTTCATCATTCAAAAACTTTTCTTATTTCATATTTTATATAAATATCTAACTTAGAAATATAACTCAGAAATTAATAAAGTTTTGCTAACAGAAAATATTTAAACAACTAAGTAAAAATAAGCCTTATTTATTAGTCACAGCTTTTGCAGCGTGATATTTCTTGTGTGAATATATATATATATATATACATTTTCAAGTTCTTCCAATTGCGCGCCCCAAATAATTTTGATTTATCGCAATATTAAATTAATAATCAATTTAATACTAATAATAAACGTCTATTATAATACTAATGCTAAGCATCTTTTAAACACTGAAGAAACATATATTATTTAATTTAATATTCTTTAACAGCTAAAATAAATGTTTAATCGTAAAAAAGATTTTTTATGGACGTTTACGTTTTACAATTTTCTCAATATCTTTAAAAATCTCTTCACAAAATATTTTATATAAGAGAGATTTATGATAAAAACTATATTAATTGACTTATAATAAAATTAATAAAATTATTGTTTCAAGACTTTTATAGTTTAATTTAAAAAAATATTATTTCTTTAAAATTTCATTAATCTAATTAATTATAAGAATTTTTAATAAAATTTTATAATGTTTTAATAAAATTAAAAGTATTGGGAAAAAATGACATTTCTTTATAAGTTTCATATCCTGAAGCGAAATTGCAATAAGCAAATTAAGAATAAGAATAAGAAAACAAAAATGACATTTTTTTATCCTAAAAAAATACTTTTGCAATAAAACAATTATTTTTTTATACTAAATACTAAAAAAAAATTTTTTTAATTTAATACGCCTTAACGGTTGTAATAAATATTTAATCGCAGAAGAGATTTTTTATGCACATTTATTTCTTACAATCTTTTTAGTATGTTTAAAAATCTCTTCACAAAATATTTTATATACATACCGACAGATTATGAAAAAAAAAACTATTAATGGCTACAAAAAATTTGTTATTTTATATTATATATATTATTAAAGCAAGAAATTTATATTAATATATATATTAATGTATAATTATTTAATAATTATTCATTAAAAGAACTCGTAAAAGATTTGATATACTTGTATCTTCTTTTTCACAAGATACGCTTTATGTAGTCAACACACAAAGCTTATAATTTGTTCGTTACCGATTGAAGCAGAAAAGACCAAAATGGTGACTATGCAACAAGAAGCGGCGGCATCGAAAATGAAGGAAGAGAATAAAGCGATCAGGGATGAGGCAAAGGCCGATTTAAGTACGTTTTATCTTCGTGAAGCATAAGTAAAAGCCCTGTTGCGAGAGCAGTATGCTTTAAATTATGTTATTCAAAGCTTTAGCAGCACACGTGCACGCACTTGCACAATGTGGTAACAGAAATTTGTTATAAAATCGAGAGAAAAGATGCAATAAGAGAAAACTTATGTTATATAATATTTCTGGAAAACTGATATTATAATATTGTATACAGTCGTGTAGTTTCACCTAATTAGCTACTCCATAATTATTACATAATAATTATTACAGAATAATATAAGTAAATTTTATATTTATTGAGTAAACCGTACACTATTTTACTCGATACATATTAATTCTTTCACTACATTTGAGCAATTAAAAATTAAAAATATGTGCTGAAAATAATAACAATCTTACGATAGAATATCACGTCAAAAAAGTATCACATGTTATTTACTTTAACGTTCCGTTTTCATAAAAACGTATCGCTTCATATACAGTTAAAATGTCAGAATTTTGTCGACGTAAAATTTTACAATTAAAACAACACATAATTTATCAAACTTACTAAAATATATACAACAAGAATGCTTGCATACATTGTGTACCTATAATTTACATAACAAGAAATTTACCTGGTTTTTATTCTAAAAAATAAAAAATAAATAAAACGCGTAAATTATTTTTATCAATATTGATTTAGTTATTAATTTCTTTTTGTATATTTTTGTATTACATTAAATAAATTTATATTTAAATACAATTTAATATTTCTAATTATTAAAAAATTTCATAAAAGGATATTTTAGTAAAGTATTATAAATTCTAAAATAATAAAATTATTTACAAATTATAAATAAAAAATATATATACTATTTAAAATTATATTTTAGCATTCTTTTTTTTAAATATATTTTAACATCTCGCTAAAAAGACGTACTTTACAAAAAATATGTCTGGTAAAATGCCACAGCATTTTTTTATAATATTCAAGAAAAGATTTTGCGCAAAATTTGATTACGTCTGTAACGTCTGTAAATTGCATATGTACATACATGGGTGAAGTAAAACCAATGCTCAAGGCTGCCGAAGATAATTTAAAGGCATTAAATAAGCATGATATTACGGAAGTAAAAATGATGAAAAAACTGCCAGTGGGGGTATTCTTAGTGATTGAGGCAATGTGCATTATTAATAATGTAAAACCAAACAAGGTTTGCTTAGAAACATACAATTACGCAAACATCATAAAGTAATAATTTCAAAATATTAATAGAATAACATTTTTTATTTTCAAGAGTAAGCAATTTTAAAAGTCGACACAAATTCTTTATGTAACTATAATAAAGAATTTGTAAGTGTGTCAACTTTGAAAATTGCTTACTTTTGATTTTAATTACTGGCCACAATATTGTTATTTCATCTTTGATTAATTTTTTATTTTATTGTATTATGCAATCATAATCACACAAAAATCGAATCTAACAAGTGGTTTTTCTTATTTACCTAATTTATGTATTTATATATTTAGTTTTTACAACAATACATATTAGTTTAATGTTTCCATAAAAAGTTCAGTACAATTTTTAATTACTATAAGAAATTAAAAAATTTATAAAGTATAATTATTCGTAGCTTCTAGGGAAGGTTCCCAATGAGAAGATATTAAATTATTGGAGCCCTGGAACTCTTTCTCAAATGTTGGCAGCAGATCCAATTCATTTTCTATATACAATGGCACATTTTAGAAAAGAAGATATCACAGAGGAAATTATCAATAAATTAAAAGGTTATATAGAAAATCCCAATTTCCAGCCAGATAAAGTAACTCAGTTGTATAATAATAAACTGTATGTTTTAAAGTATTTCTTACACATGAAAATATTTGTTTTATAAAATTTAAATTAATTTTTTACTGTCGCTTAAACTTTAACAGATTTTTATATACTATGTCACAAATTAGTTTTATATATTAAAAAATAATTTTTGTTATTAAATACATGTATGTGCAGCAAAATATTACTAATAATTTAATTTAAAAAATTGTTTTTTCTCTCATTGTTAAAAAGTTATAAAAAATACTAATAAATAAAACAAATAAGCAAGCATATATCTATTATTACATAATTTATTAAATTACAATTAAAAGATACTTCACATTTCGAGGGCTTGCTATTCCTTGTGCTTATGGATCCACGCAATGTACAACTATTATTTCGTAAATAAAAAAGTTGCACCTAAAATGGCAGCTTTGGCAAAAGCAGAGAAAATTCTAGCTGAAACGAAAATAACGCTGGCAGGTGCTATGATAAGATTACAGGAGATAGAGAAAAAAAAATTGAAAAATTGCAAGATAAGTTGAGGGAAGAGAAAGCAAAGAAAGCTGAACTAGAAAGACAGATGCAACTTTGTGGGGAACAAATAACACGATCTGTAAGACTAATTGTAGGCCTATCGGATGAGCAGAAACGATGGATCACAATATATGCTAAATAATATAAAAATGTTCTTAAAGAATGCTGTAGGTGATATACTTTTATCGTCAGGTGCGCAACATTTATTTACTTTTGCTTACATATAAAAAGTTTTACGAAGATAACATTCTCTTAAATTTCAAAAGATATTATGTTTATTAATTTATTATTATTTTATATAAATTTACAATTTCTAGAAAATTAGCAGACAGTTTGTTAGTTTATTTTGATAATATGCAACAATATTACATAATATGCAACAATATAATGTTTTAATTTAATGTTAAATAAGAAAATAAGTTAACAGATTATTATATTTCAATCCAAAATAGAAAACAGCGAATAAAATGTATAACAGTTAATTAATTCCATTATCTACTTATTTTAATAATTTGTATTATTAAAATAACACTAAATTGGAGATAAATGGAATTCTGCTGAAGAAATAAACAACATAAAATTATGGCGTTAAAGCATATCATTATCGATAATTGCTTAATTTTAAGAGATGTATTGTGAAAATTTGTTACTATATAATTTCTAAATTAATATATTAACAGCGTCGATTTCTAAAATTAAGTATAATTTACTTTAATATAAAATAGACATTTATTATATAAGAAAGTTACAGCCACTACTATTATTCTCTAATAAATTAAATTTTCTGTCTTGAAAAATGGTAGAATCTTGGCTCTTCCAGAAAATAGTGACTTTATATATACATATAAAGATAAATGAATGTACATATAAAGAAAAATAAAAATTGTCAAACAAGAACATTAGAAGTATTTTCATAACAATTTAATGTGTGTCATAAAAACATTTTTAATTGGTGTAATACATTTAATGATTATTGCAACAATTTTTCTCTAATTTCTAATAATAATTCAATATTTTACATACTAACTTTAAACTGTAACTTTAAATATTTATAGTGTTGTCAAATGTTAACAAATATTTCTCATGGCTTCTCTCCAATCTTAATCCTATTAGAAATAACACAATGTCTTCGTACAGTTCATTGGTGACGATTGTTTACTGTTCCATTCACATGAAGTTGACAAAGCTTCACATGCAGCAATTTAATCGAGTGTCCCAGTAGCTTTGTCCATTCCAGTAGCAGAACAGGATTGATTTCACACGATTCCTTTGTATCAGAAGCTTCCATCTTGCTTGCAGGTGCGATTGAGTATCTAACATCTTTTACGAATGTTTATCGCCAAAATCTTCTGCAATCTTGGTACAACGCTCTCAGAGAAGATGTTCCTCACACCCTTGGTTGCAATCCGATATTAACTCTCAGCAATCAAATGGAGATAACAAGTTGGCATATGAATGGTTTGCCAAGGGATACCCTATCTATTGAGAATGCAGTCCTCGTAATGAATTCCAAGCGATGGCCCCTCTTCATTGATCCTCAAGCACAAGCAAACAAGTGGAATCGCAATATGGTAGGTATTATACAGAGAAAAGTAAAAGTTTTTTAAATATCTTTTGCAGAAGTTATACTTCATATTACTGACGATAAGAATCTTCTGAAATAAAGCATTAAAAAAAACAAGAGAAAAAGAGAAAGATATATTAAATTATATTATTTATTAGATAGATCATATAAAATATGTGAACGTTACGCAAAAGCATAAAAATTTACAATTATTATTATAACAGGAATTTATTATTGGAATCTTTAATTTAATTCATATTTTATTCATGTAAAATTAATGTATCCTTTATTTGATAAAACAGTAATTAAATCGAAATATATATGAATTTAATTTTTACACTTCAAACAATAATTTCAGAAATACATTTATTACAGAAAAGTAATTTACATATGTATATACTATAGAAAAATATAAACTTTTAATCGTATTTTATTTAAAAAAATACATATTAAAATGCTTATTATAGATGTCATGGTTAAAGCCCATAGCGCGGGCGCTTCTAGGATTGACTGGTCGAAATACAAAACTATTTCGGACTTTGACAAAAACGCTTGGTTGTTCCGCGCATTGATCAATCAATCCTAGGAACGCCCGCGCAACGGGGTTTGACCATAACATAGACATAAACATTAAAAAAATGTCCTAATTAAAAACAGAAAATTTTTAAACAATTCCTAAATATATTTTAAATATTAAATTTTTATATTATTTACATAGTACGTTACAGACAATTCTCTTATTACATATATATATAAGATCATAATGTTATAATAGAATTTATTATTATTAAAGAATTTAGTACAATAGTTAATCTAATTTTTTGAAGAAATTAGATTTGAAGTTCAAAAGTTTAACACTGTTTTGTCTATATTTTTTTCTTTCGTGTTTTTTTAATAATGTAATATGAAACATATAATCATTGAGGAACAGTTGTTAAATTAATGCATTTTTTAATACTGAGAACAGATATATCATAAATGTATAAAATTTGTTCTTTCTATATAACTATTTATATAACTACTTCAAACAAATTGTATTCAAATAAAAAGAATCTATTCTTTCTTAAATCAATTGTTTATTTTCACTTTTTAATCATTAGGTCATTTTTATTTTTAAAATGTTCAATTTTAGTTTTTTAATTTCATGAATTTTATTACTTAATACATAGGAATATATTTTATTACTTATTTCATCAATTTATTTTATAGTTTATAGTTAACTCCTCCACTACATATTTCACCAGTGGTGTCTAAATTCTACTACCTATTATGCTAGTTTAGCATAATATGTAGTAGAATAGATATTATTACTAGTTTTGGAACTCAATTTCTCAGATGTTGACTTTTTGTTTTGTTACAAAAACATTAATTATTATAAAATAATAATAGTAAAAACCACTACACCATTTGATAGAAGAAACTTTATCGTTTATATTTTACATTTATATTTTAAAGTTTAATTTTTAATTTTTGTTTAAAAAATATAATTTAAAAATAAAGTAATATACTAGTATTAGTGATTTTTCTTCACTATTTGCATAGCAATTAAAATTTTTTCTGTTCTTTTAATTAAATTTTCGATTGTAGTGTAAACCAATCGGCCTTTTCATTACAAAAATGACTGATAAGTATCTATTACATACCATTGAAAATTGTGTACAATTTATAAACCCATGCTTAATTGAAAACGTCAGTACTGAATTGGAAGCTTCCCTTGATCCTATTCTCACTCGTACATTATTCAAACACGCTGGACAGCTGAGTATTAAAATTGGCGAGAATATCGTGCCCTACAATTTTAATTTTCGTCTTTACTTAACAACAAAATAACCGAATCCTCATTATATACCAGATGTAGCAAATAAAGTACTAATAGTCAATTCCGCTCTAACTGTTAGGTGAGACTTTAATTTCTTTGGAAAAAATCTATCTGCAAAATATGTTTTAAGTTTTACAAATTCAGTATTATTTCTTTATTATTGTAAAATAATTACAAAATTATATTTAATAATAATAAATATAATTTCAATCAAACTATTTCTGAAGTAGAGAAAAATTAGATATTTTCTGAATATTCGGTTTTTACATCTTTATCCTATAAAATTTATTATACAATTAAGAAATATTAATATATTTAATTCATAACAAATTATAATCAACATAAAAAATTAATATTAAAGAGGTAATAAAACTGTAATGTTTTATCGATCAATGTGATTATTTCCAATTCACTAATCTTCCAATTGTCTTTACAGAATTAAAAATCCTTTTCCACAATTAAAATATAATTTCTCAGATAAAATCTTATTAATTAGTAACGTATATCGAGTCTGATGTTTGATTCGTGATTTTCTAATTTTATATATATGTATATGTAACTATATAGCGGCCTTATCGATCAAATGCTGTCTCTAGTCACTATACATAAACGTCCTGATCTTGAACAGAATAGGAATGCACTTATTGTGTCAAGTGTTGAAATGAAATGGGATCTGGAGAAGATCGAGCATAGAATTCTTTATAGACTGACGGCATCTAAAGGATCAATAATTGATGATGTTGATTTGATTCAACATCATCAATTATTTTGGAAAGCTTGGAAGCTTTGAAAGCCAAAAGTAAAGAAATCCAGGTAAAAAGATATATTAAATATCGTATTATTATAGACATAAATATTAATAATAAAATCATCTGTTATTTTCTTTGTATTTAAAAAAATATCGATTCAATGGTAATAAATTTTAGATTAAAAATAATATATTACGTCTATTCTATCTATTCACATTGATTTGTAAAAAAGTATAAAGTGTATTTAATATTAAAAATACAATAATATTATTTCTCTATTTTTTATTATACAAAATAAACAATAAATTACAGATAATTTTGTATTACAGATGAAGGTGGAGACCGCTGAACTTACACAAGCTGACATTGATTTAACGAGATCATTATACATGCCCGTAGCAAATCGGGCACAAATATTATACTTTTGTATTGCCGATCTCCAGCGTATTGATATCATGTATCAATATTCCCTAGAATGGTTCATCGTTATACTCAATAATAGTATATCAAATACTGAAAAAAGCAGAGTAAGTAAAGCTTTTGCATTCTGATATCGTATACTATTGTGTCATTGATTCAAGCTTATCTATTAAATATAAATTAAATAGATTTTACAAGATTTTTACATGAATTTTTTTTAAACTAAACTTTTCATTAATATAATAATGTTTTGTTCAGAGTATATAAAAATAATATCAATTAAAATCTTGTCTGTTATTAACATTTGACATGAATAATACATATTCAAATGTGCAATTTTTAATTTAATTACGTGTAGTTAATAATCATAAAGTTAATTGTGAAGTAAAATAATTAATAATTTCATAGATAATATTAATAAACGGATTGCGGTTATCAACAAGAACTTCACGTTTGATCTCTTCATGAATGTCTGTCGAAGTTTATTCAAAAAACACAAACTGCACTTTGGTTTTCTTGTCTGCGCACGTATTCTTTTAGATAATGGTACAATCGATCCGATAGAATGACGACACTTTCTTACAACGACCACCACACCGACATGGGTAAAACGTGAACCGAATTTATATTAACTACGCTTCGTAGTTAATTAGAACTTAGAACCTAGTTAGAATCTAATTTCCAAAGCAATTTTATAATAATATTTATATAATATTTAGACAATAATATTTTATATAATATTTAATTATGTCTAATATGTCAATTATTTTTTTCCAACAAAAACTTTATGAATAATTATATTTTAACGTATAATCAAATATTAACATATTAACATAATATAATTACTTTTGTAAAAGTAACTTATTAAAGTTAAGAAATAAGTTTAAATTTACTTAATAATATTCTGTATTATTCTCTTTCTAATATATATTTAGCATTATTACTTAAATATCTAAAAGGATATAAGATATAAAATATATTTAGAGAGATTTTTTTTAATGTGTCTCCAATCTAGAGATAAAATATATTTTAATCTCCTATTGCCTCTTCTATAAATAAAAATAAAGTAAATAAAATAATTTTAAACAAAAATAAAACTTGAATTTATATTGCAATTTTAAAGATCACAAATTTCATAAAATAAACTTCTTCATTACACACAAATATACAAGTACTTTTCAACTATTCTGTTTTACAAGCTGCATGTAAAACAGCATATGTAGTGTGTTTTTATATGGATAGCTCTTACGTGCTCAGAAAGCATAAATACGTGACAAAATATTTATCCCTGTCACATACTACCGATATCTATCTGAAGATATGTATCCCCCTTTTAGAAATAGTCAAATCCCGCATCAGAATGGATTACCGCGCAATGTTGGCAGGAAATTCAAGCTTTAGAACGGCTTCCAAGTTCAACAAATTTCTCACATCCTTCAAATTATCGTTAACCGAATTTAAAAATATATTCGATACTCAGGAAGCACATTTGTAAGCTAGTGTATTAAATTTCCTTCAAGTTAAATCTCGTATTCACATCAATAATTATTGTAAAGTTAAATTAATCAGCAAGAAGTAATTATATAAATTTTAGTTAAAAAGAGGAAAAGTAGATTAAACATACTTAATATAAAAAAATTTATTATAATATAAAATAATTTATTTAATTGAATGTTCATTATTTATCAATAATAAATCTAATGGCCTTTTTTACCGGGCAAAACCGAGTTCAGTTAACCCATCTCAGATTTTTATTCTTCTAGAACTGGCCAATCACAGTTATTCCATTCTTCAGAAGAATGGCTGTGATTGACTTTATGACGTCATTAATCGCTCTCGGACCCAAGATCGGTCAAAAACGCTATTATTCTTACTTGCAAGAATATCTTTCTGTTAGAAGTTATTAGAAAATGGTATTGTATTAAATTAAATATTAAAAAGTTTTCTAAGATTTCTTTCCTGTTTTTGTGCAAAATGACTAAACTAAGGTTCCACATTAACGATAAAATGTTTATTTAGAGTACCGTTCCCTCAACCATGGGAGACAAAATTCGACGATTTGGAGAAGTTATTGATACTCAAATGCTTAACACTTGACAAGATTATTAACGCTATGCAAATCTTTTTGACAAAATATTTGAGCCAACAATTTGTCGGACCTCAGACTACAGAAATGTTAGCAATTTAGAAAGAATCGTCCAACATCACCTCAATTATCTTTATCTTATCGTCTGGTCCAGCTGTAGAGTTATACAAGTTTGCCGATAAATTAAATATGAACAAAAAGTTGCACGCGATATCTCTGTCAGGGTCAAGAGCTTAAGGCACAAGTTATGCTGAAGGAATCAGCGAAGACTTGGGCACTTGGCTCTTCTTTCAAGTTAGAAACTCTTTTTATTAATTAATTACTTTATAGCTAGATAAATTTATTCTTTATCTAAAATATAAAAATATAAATTTCTTTATATATAATTATGTATATCATACTGACTTACAATAAATACCCTGTTCAACTTAATAAGCTGCTTTTTCTACTGAATACAATCAATAATTTAAATATCTTTTATCTTTTAGCAAATAATTACACTAAGATAATTTAAATTTAAAAAACTTTTTTCCAAAAAGTACTAAATACAACCAATAAGTAATAATTATACGACAAATAAGTTCAAATAAATTTAAATAGAAAACTTTTTAATAGAAAACTAATATTGTTTTTATTACAAAACAATTTTTTAAAATTCTTATTTAAAAAAAAATACAGGAAGAACTAATGGTAAATCTCTTTCGCAAAGATAATTATGGCATATTTAAATATTAAAATTAAATAAAACTATATAATGTTCCATATCTATTATTAAAAATAAAAAAATTTTTAATAAAATAAAAATATAAAAGTTTACAATTAAAAGAGAGAGAGAGTATAATGCAAATCTATACGCAAAAAGTTCTCTAAAATACAGTAAATAAAATATTATCAATTTACTTTTACAAAATATAACAAGAAAACTATTTATTTTCATGTTATATACTAAAATTAATTTATCATAAAAATATCAATACACTATGAAAACCATTTTTGAAAACTATTTGTTTTGCGAAAATAAAGAAATACATATTTTGTACAATAACAATTCTGGAATAACAAATACGAGGTTTTAATTTCTTTTACAAAAGATAAAAATTTAAATATCTTTTTGCTTAATAAAAGCATA
Organism: Monomorium pharaonis; assembly: GCF_013373865.1. NCBI lineage: Eukaryota > Metazoa > Arthropoda > Insecta > Hymenoptera > Formicidae > Monomorium > Monomorium pharaonis. The sequence goes on from NC_050477.1 coordinate 8,897,514, forward strand.
TTAACAGAAAAAACTGCTTTATCTCGATAATGTGTAAAGCAAAAAAGAAAAATGATTTATTGCGCTGCGTAGTGTTTTCAATCCGTAATAAAGAAGAAATAAAACAGCGATATTTCCAGTAATAACTGACCTCGTTATTACAGTACATATGAAATAAATGTCACAAGTTAAAACACTGCTTAAATCGAAAAAAAGCAGTCGTTATTTAGTCTCGATTAATTCTTCAATTCTGTAAGACATAATCACATACGCAATATTTGAACACTGTTAAGCACGTGCGAATGTATCTGTATATTGTAAAAATTTACTTTTAATATTTTAACAAATACACTTTTTAAATAAAATTTGAAAACACTTAAAAAATGTATAAATGTTTATGTAGAAATAAACTCATTACTAACAAAATTCTATAGCGTAATATTATTAAATTATACGAGTTATATATTAAAAATTAAACTATTGTTACATTGAAAAAATAATAAAATATTTTTGATATACATTTACCGCATGACAAGTAAACATATGTCACAATTATATATATGATATTTATAAATATATATAAATTTATAATTATAATTTATTAATTTATATAAAAAATTATTAATTTAATACTTTAAAATAATTTCTAATAAATGTTTTTTAATTTTGCAGAATTGCCATTTAGCACCAAGTTAGATATCAAAATTTGAATTTTTTATGGAAACATCATCTGAAACTACACATAAAAATTTCCGGGTTGACATCTGCACCGTCGCCTCACTTTTCCATTAATATTCTTCAAAATAGCAGCAAAATGACGATTGAATCACCTCGGGGTGTAAAGATATTACTAAAATAATTGCGATATACATTATTTTAATATAATTTTTTAAAATAAAATAATTTTTTTCTTATGCTTTATTAAACAAATTTTCACGAATGTTTATAGGCAATTAAAGATAAACTCATTTCTGTTATATAATAAATCACAATATAAAAAAGTACGTAAATGAAAAAAATAATACAAATTTATTAGTATTATAATTTTTCATCAAGTTATCCTGTTTTCTTCGCGTTTCTCATTTTTAACACAGGCCAATATGTTACATGCATATTTAACACAAGTCACAGAAATGCACGAGTTTCTGCAACCAGATCACCTGAAAGCTCTGTCATTCAAGCGGCTTATATTCTCACTTTGCATGTTTCACTCAATCCTGATCGAGAGACGGAAATTTGGTCCCCTCGGTTTCAATATATCCTACGATTTCACAAACGGGGATTTAGCTGTATGCTTGTCGCAATTGTATATGTTCCTCATGGAATACGATACTTTGCCATTTAAGGTAAAATATTCATCAAAAGCAAAGCGGATCTTAACTCTGACAAATATTTCTATCGTCTTTTTCTTTACATTGCAATAGCGTAAAATTGATCTTTTTTTTTTCAATAGAAAATTCTTTCTCAATAGAAAATTCATTCAAACAGACATTTTCATATTCTCCCTGATAAATATATAAAATCAAATATAAAATTATATTAAATATATGATTCTATTTTTTTCCATTTAATTTTGATTTCTATTAAATTTTATTTTATCACTTAAATCGTGTTTCTTGTATAATAATCTTGTATAATAAAAAATGCTAAGAAAAATATCTTTATATTTGTAATAATATAGAAACTTTAAATTTTTCTTTATTTAAATGTATCATTCTTCAAGAAAAATGTATAGATTAAATCAAATAATAAATATATTAATTTTTAAACAAATATTATTTGAATATAACACAGGTTTTCATATATACTGCTGGGCATATTAACTATGGTAGACAAATAACAAATTATAATTGGGATCATCGATGTGTCTTAACACTTCTCGAAGACTATTACAATGCTAATGTTGTCTCAAGATTACCAGTTTAACGAACAAAGGATTTATCATCAGATACACATATCTAAATAAAGCAACAAACATTTTTTGAAAAATATCTGTTGTGTAAATTAAAAAAATGAATTTTAAGTTATAACAATTCCAAAAATATTAAACCTGCATTAAAATTCCATTTGACTAGAATATAAGAAAACGTACAACAATAATGTATAAATTAATTAATGTTGTAATATTGATAATATAATAAAAACAATTCAAGAGAAAGATAAAAAAATAAAAATAAATTTTTTATTTATAATTCTGGAGTTAAGATAATTTGAAACAAATTTTAATTTTAATTTTAAAAAAAGCTCTATTTATCTCTTCTTTTACGTACCTCATTTTTTGTAATTAATTATTCATAAAAGCGTAATCCTTTCATTTCACATGTGAGCATAAACTTTAAAATACATATATGAGATATTTTCCAAATTTGTATCATAATGTACACAATTTTACTAACATAAGAACATTTATAAAAGTATGTTTTGCCTCGCAACTTTATTAAATATGCAGGAAACTTGGCGTTGCAAATACAAATGTTGAGAAAGTAGCAGCTCAAATAACTAAGACTATGTTAACTACGATACCAAAACCGCTTGATTTAATTATATACAATACAAACGAGGTATTATAAGAGATCCTTTCGTTTATAAAGCAAAAATATATTTTAATGTTTGAAAGTTAATTTTTTAATGTGTTCTTAATATCGCTATTTTGTAACATAAAATTAAAAACAATTTCATTACATGTACATTTATATATTATTTATTTAAAATTTGATAAACATATCTTTTTTTAAATTGTTAAATTATAATAGAATATAATTATTTTATAGCACTAATTCGTTTTTTAAATTACATTTTTTATGCACAATATTTAAAAAGTAAAAAATTATCATTTTTTTACATTTCATATTTTCGAAGCAAATATAATACGTTCGAAGAAGTTAGTTAAAACCTCTATTAAATCGGTAAATAAACTAAATTGAATTTCAGGTACCCTATATTGTACGAGGAATCCTTTAACACCGTGTTACTACAAGAAGCCAAACAGTATAATGGTTTACTCGAAATCGTGCAATCAACATTGCAAGATCTTTTAAAAGCTTTAAAAGATCTGGTCGTCATGTCGGAACAGCTTGAAATGATGGCTACTAATCTTTTCAATAAAATACTTACAAATTGGCAAAGCAAAAGTTATCCTTCTCTAAAATCTTTAGGTAGGAAAATCTCAATAAAAAAGTTTATCAATATATAAAATAGAGAGTTCGTTTAATTCTTAAAGCTAACTGTTATAAAAATAACAGATATTTTTTATCACTTTAATTAGTCGGATGATTTAATGATTTGAAAGACAATTAAATTTATAAGTGATTGGCGAGATCAAGGTACACCATCTACATTTTGGCTGTCAGACTTTTATTTTCCTCAAGCCTTTTTAACTGGTACGTTACAAAACTTCGCGCGCAAACACATAGCATCTATTGACACAATCGATTTTAGCTACAAGGTACACTTCCAGCCTTTAATTAAATTATTGATGGGTTAACATGATTGACGCGTAACATACAATAACAGGAAAATAGATGTGAAAACAATTGATAAGCATTCTTCGAGAATTGAGATGTATTTAGCACGAAGAACGACTGTTGAATAAAACTTTATATGCAGATTCTAATTTACAGCAATTATAGATAGAAAAGCAGATAAATATCCTATACCTAAAATAATTATTGATCAACTAATAAATATAAATATAAATTAAATTAAACCTCGTTAAATAATGCGTTATTTTGCAAAAGTTTAATTAAGTTAGCCTGACAAATTGATTGACAAATCGTTAAATAAAGATTATATAGAGCAAAGTCATGCTTAATATTGTACGTCATAAATTTTATCTTCCAAACCAACGCAAAGACCATCAGATGGCTGTATCATTTATGAACTTTTTTTGAAAGGCTGTCGATGGGATGGAAATTATCTCGTAGAATCTTTACCAAAAGAATTATTCACCAGTTAAGTATTAACATGTCATTACATTAAATTTAATTAATTTCGTATTAAATTGTTAAAAGTTGAACTATTGAATTAAAATGTACTTAAATAGCTGTGCTTTGTCAAGCAAAGTACAAATTATTTAGCTGAATCATTTACGTAACATGGTACTGTTCACTTGTCCAGACATGCCGCCGATTTACTTATTACCAGAAATTCATCATGTAATTCCGTCACATGGAATTTACATATGTCTTGTACACAAAATCGTCGAGCGATCCGGAACTTTAAGCATAACAGGACATTCTATATTTTATCCTAGCAATGGAAATTCCAATTGAAAAAATGTAATCACATTGGATAAAAAAAGGAGTTGCGTTAATATGTACTTTAAAATTATTAATATTTCTTTCGTGCTATATAACATTTATGATTGATTTGAGTTTATGTTAACAATTTTTAAAGCTAGTAACTTTATGTACAAATATTGTTAATATAAAAATTATAATAATAATTATAATATAATGACGATTATACTAAATTTATTGTAAAATGCATTCTTTTACTTAATAAAACTCACAGAATGTCAAACATGTTATTATTATTTTATTTAAAAATACGCCTAGTATAAAAAAAAATGTTATTCTATGCTCTCTGAATCATGAAATAATTATAAATTTATAATATACTACATATACTATAATAATTAGAATATTGTAAAGACGTGCATAATTAGATGTACAAATCTATTTTATTTTGTTAATCTTCTTATAAAAGTCTCTTTGCTATAATATAATTTTTATGTAATAAAAACCAAGGCATTATGAGTCATAAAAATTTAAATTTTTATAAGTGTTTTAAAAAATTTTTCTCTTTTTTATGAACTTAAAGACTTACGTAAATTTGAAAATTTATTGAATTTTTTAATTAAATATTTACAAGGTCTATTCCGGTATTGGCGATCTTCCTCTATGTTTTTTATTAAACAAATAATTTTAAAACTTTCTAAAAAATTAAAAAATTACTTTTGCACCACAAAAACCATTAAGCATATATTTTCGACAATCAAATTTTAACATTGTCTTTTGGATACGAAATACAAACAAGAAAATAACAGTCTTATAATATTAATTGTATATACTAATTTAAACATTCTGGATTATCTTAAACAGTCGATGATCCACGACTCATGTCTCGGATCTATATATGTATATAGTTATCACCTACACATATACACTATACATAAAAATAGCAATAAAAGATATTTAATTTCTATTATACCTTTTATTAAACTTTAGAAACAATTGCAAACAGATAATATTATTAAATGAAAAACTTATTCATAAAACAAAAATTGTTAAACTTAATAACATAATTAATTCATAATCTGCATTTATGTGTCGTTCTCGTATAATTTGGGATCTTTACGAGTATATCGATCATGTGCTGCATTTGACCACGTATATATCACAATTGACATTATAAAACCTAAAATAAAAATATTAAGAATACAATTAAAGACAATTCTAGGAAGAAAGGAAATATTAAGTAAAATAGAACTTCAAAAAAAGTTACTATATATACCCTGTCTATTGCAACAACAATAAAAGGTTCATGGAAACAAAATTCTAAAAATGTATGTTAAATAAAAAACTTTAAAACAAAATTTTAAATCTATTTTTTAAATAAATCAATAAGAAATTAATAAAATAAAATAACTAAATTTTACAATTTTCTTTACTTTCTCATTATAATATATATTATATACATGTTACACTGCAAAAAAATTTGCATATAACTTCGAATCATTTATACATATATTATATATTGTTCATATAACTTATTAAAACATTTACAACATTAAAAAACCTTGAGAAGAAAACAATATATATATATATATATGATATATAATATAGCAGATTTGAACATTTATGTGTGATCAGATATATTCAAATTATTTTGAGAGAAAGAGATGGAAAATTATAAGGAGAAGTGCAGTAGACACATAAAACGAATCTCACGGTTCAATACAATCAGTGATTGCATCTAAATGTAAAAAGAATCACATAAAAGTTGCTTTACGAAGTTACAATTTTCCTCTTCTTTAACTGAATTGAATCGTTATTATTCGTGTCATAAAATATTGCCAATTAATTCTAGAAAAAAATTGCGATATTACAAATATTAAAAAATAAAAATTTATATTGTATTTATAATAATGTAAAAAATTGAAATGTGTAAATAGAGATGCAATCACAATTAATAAATCATTCAAAATTTGTTAAATAAATAAATATGTTAATATTAAAACAATATAATTTAAGTATCAAAAAACTCCACAATTATAAAAATAATAAAAAATATAATTTCATTTTAATTATTTGTTTTAATGGTTTATCGCTTGTGTACAAATATCTTTTACATTTAGACACTTTGATTAGATCGATTTTTATTTAATACACATTTAAAATTTAATGTAGACATGTTTAATTTATAATTATACATTAAAATAATTTTTTTAATACATTAGCATATTATTAATAGCAATAAAAAATACTTTAATATAAATGCATACCTGGAAGCATTGTTGGAAGCAAACGTATTCCTCTGTTCAGCACATTAGGTAGACCATGTGTTATCGATTTTGCCCAAGCTCGTTGCTCCAACGGTGATAAGCCGTAGTAGACAACTCTATGAATTCGAGCCAACTTGCCAAATTTCAAAGCCATTTGACACAAATTGCAGCACAACGAATTAAGGAATTTATTCCTAATGTATCGTTATCACCGTTTTTTAATATTTTGTCAGTTTATAAAAAAAGAAAAACAAAAAAACAATTGCGAGTTAAATATATTGTGAAGCGCACTCTTATTTGAAAAATTAAAACTATAGCATTAAAGATGTGAGCTATACCAAATGGTAAGAACAATTGGTACCGATAAAATGAGTGTGATGATATGGAAGAGAGCTTTTATGCCATGAGATGATGAAATATTACGTATGAAATCCTGGATTTTCAGCGAAGGATCATCATGTCATACTATTTTAAAACTGCATGTATTTATTTTAAAATAAACTAAATCGACTACAACAAATTAAATTATATTTCTGCAGGATCAAAGATTAATTACTCAATTAATTTTATTTAGCGATTCTAAGGTTAAATGCATAATTTAATTTAAATAATTTTTTATTTATTTTTGTATCATTTCCTAACTAGATAATTAAAAGTAACTGACTGAATTGATTACAGTTAACTCTAATTTATATTTTCTAAAGAAATTTACCATATAGCTTTTTAGTCATTTAATTTATGTATTTTTAAAAATATCTAAAGAAGCAAATTCTTAATTGTATAGATCTTAATAGACAACTGTAATATGTAAGCCTTGCTTGTGTAAAGTTATACTTGCGGGTGTGTGTGTGTGTGTGTGTGTGTGTGTGTGTGTGTGTGTGTGTGTGTGTGTGTGTGTGTGTGTGTGTGTGTGTGTGTGCGTGCGTGCGTGCGTGCGTGCGCGCGTGTGTAAAAATAAAAAATATATATGCTTTAAAAATATTATACCATGTTATTAATGTTTGTTATAGTAAAAAAACATGCATATATATGTTTTCATTATAGAAATAAAAAAAACTGATGTAATTTTTCTTGATTTCATAAAGATTTAATTTATCTTTAATCCACATACTCTATTAATTTTAAAAAATAGTTAAAATGTAAACAATCGTAACACGCATTTTTTTCTATATATTATTGCATTGTTGTTGTTGATATTAATGTTGATGACGTGTTGCTGTTGTTATTGTTGTTGTCATAGGAGAGAAACATTATCGATTAGTATTATTTTTAAAGATTAAATTATAATTATATAATTCCTGCTCTAAAAAAATATAATCCTGTTTATTTCTAATCCAGCAGCATGTTAAGTAGCATGCATTATCATAAAATTAAAAAGAACGAAGCAATTTATAAATAATTCATTTGTCGAACCTAATTTTTTATCCGGGCCATTGTCTCCTAAAATGAATACGGTTGCCAGGAGGCAAGATTTTTCCTCCGGCAGAAGGATGATAAGAGGGACGGGCACGTGGCAAAATCGGCGCATGCTTACGCGACGCGTAAAATTTTCGCTCCGTGACCTAGAATCTTGCGAGCCCGTGAGAGCCGAACTTTCCCTATCACCGACCCTTCGTGCCACGTCCAAACGCAGCAACTGCGAGGTGCGACACGTCAATAATACGATATAGCACAAGGACACCTGTTTGCCTCGATCAGCGTACACGCCGGCAAACGTACGTGCCATTTGCAAATGCGTTACAATACACATGCAATGATGTGATTGTGAAGTTTATACCGGCATGTGTGACGTATGAGAAATCCGCTTTATATTTCATTCCATCATCGACACAGTTACGTCAGTTCCCAGATCAAACGGGAAAGAAAGAAAAAGAGAGAGGTTTCCAAATTCAAAAAGAGATTTAATCAATGGGCTAACAACACTTAAACAACAATTAACAACAATCGATTGTTGTGTAATTATTATACATATCCTCGTGACTGAGTATATTTTGTTTGTAGGAAATATTAGCAACTTCAACAATATAAACAAATGTTAATAGAGAAGGCGATTCACAAGTGACATATTGAGCTATTTTTCTCGCAGACGTATCCTTTTGCGCGGTGAGATATGCGTACCGCAACATTTTAACAAAATTACTGCCCAACCTCGCGCTAGCGCGGTCTTCGTGTAAAGACCACAGTCGTATTCATCGCAGAATGTCCTACTTCTTGGCCGCCACGCGCCGTTCAATTTGCACGATTATCTAGCCGCGGCTGATACGCTGAAGTTAGTATACGCGCGGGATAGTTTCAATTATGGCAGAGTGTCGACGGGCAACAACGATGACGACGAGGAGGCGAGCATATGCCTCCGTTCGCGTTTTATCTATGTCCACGCCTGTTGCGCCTTGACTACCCCTCTCCTTATATTAGCCCTCTCTCTTTTCCATCCTTCGTCGCCCGGTACCGTCTTTCACCCGATCACCCTCTTTCACCGCCTTCTCTTCCGTATTCCTCCTTTCTCCATGCTCGACGGTTACATCCCTGCGGATCGTGTAGAATACTGTAGAAGCAAAGGGAGAGCTCTCTCTCTCTCTCTCTCTCTCTCTCTCTCTCTCTCTCTCTCTCTCTCTCTCTCTCTCGCACCCTTCCAGCCGAGCCGACCTTCCACCCTCCGATGCTCTTCCCCCGCAGCCCCCCACGCTGCCTGTGCCGAGTGGAATCGTGCGCGCGAGTCAGTTACGGAGGTAGTGGCGACCATATACTACAGACCAGCAGCGGTAGCAATAGTAGCAGCAGCAGCACCCGGTCAGCACCCACTTGTCGGCTGGCCGACGAGACCGCGGGCAGCTCTCGGCACCTTGGTCCCCAGTGATTACCTGTGCGATTGTCGAGTGCCACCTGAGGGAAATTAGAAGCGCGGCGCCGGCAACGTGTATTAATTAGCGCGACAATTAATTGCCAAAGACCACGAACGCTGCCGTGAGCAACTGACCGCACGCGTGCGCGTCGAAGTGACCAGCTGCAGCCTGTTGCAAGCGGCGGATTATGACGTGAGTCTCCACGGTCGTTACTCTTTTTTTCCTCTCTCTGTTGTTTTCTGTTGAACGACCATAGGTTCTTCCGACGTAAATTTAATCATGTTAATCTCACGTTGATATAAATATATTGATTATTCCGCTAACAAGTAGTTACGTCAAATAATCTAACTTAACGTTGTCTGGAAAATCGTGTGCTTCATTTTTGTTGATTTTGACGAATATACGATTTTCTCCGTCGGTTTCAATGGCATTTCAACATTTACATATGGAAAATGTAAGCGCTAAACGCGTGATGTGTTTGGACATATGGAATATTGACTCTCGTCTTTCTCGCAGTACAACAAGTACTGATATGCGTTATCGATAAATATCTAGAACGTATATTTACCTATGCTCTTGATCGATAAACGCCAAAAACGCATTTACGTAAACGACGAATCACCCTTCGTCCATTTTTCCTCGGTGTAACCGGGTAAAAAGAATCCATATAACGAAATACCTTGCCACTAATATAATTTATGTGCGCAGCATCGTTATCGAATTCGGATTAAATTACTTAATTACGAAGCTTATGCACGACAGGTGGAAAGTTACGAGGGAAGCCTGCGGTTGTTTTCGTTATTAATAAACCGACCGTAATTACGCGTGTTCGGTGCGAGCATACACAAATGTTCATACGAGCACATTCATCGATTGATTATTAACATCAATGCAATCGCACGCAATTTGGCTCCTCTTTTCACAGAGTGGCCACCTGCCACGCGGCAAATAGCCACTAAAGAAAAGCGCGTATTCGAAGGAAAGCTTCGTCAACCGAACTTTACTTCGTTTCTTTTTGCAACACGTGTCGATGCGCTCTTTGGATTTTTCATTTTTAAACTGCTTTGTTTTTTTTTTTAACGCGACATGCGCTCGTGGCGCGGCGTATGTACACGTCATTGTAATTAGAAAAGTGTAAGACTTAAAGAAAGAGAGAGAGAGAGAGAGAGCTGCGAGGTATGCACCATGGGAGTATCGATTCTGCAGAGCAAATATAGCTACTTTCGTTGAAAGTTCCTTTGTTCTCTTTACCGCAGTGAACCATATGATAGCGAGTAACGCGCGATGAACAATGGCAGCAGATAGCAAGACGGCACGGCGAGTTTATTGAATTTTCTGCGGAGAACTTGCATCCCGCAAATGTGCACTTGTGAATACATGTGTGCATTCTAATCCATATAGACAAAAAACGAGGCATTTTGAGCCATATGTAGTACAAAGGAATCTCAGCTTCTCGTTTTCTTTTTCCATGATAAACATTTTTCTGGTACACTTTTAATTAACACACTTTTAAAGAACAAATGCTCCATTTAATACATAAAGCTTTATATTTTTATTCATAATGCAACATTGTTTAAAATATAATTCTTTGAAATGACAATGTATGAATTTGAAATTATCCAGCAACGCTATGAAAGTAATTTGACACACAATAGATAGATTATGTTAAAAATCAAGTCAAGGAGATGCTACATTTCTGAAATTTATAATGATAAATGAACAGTTTATATTGCGTAAATAGAGCATATAATATAAATATAAGAAAGATTATTCGAATGACATAAAATCAGCTTTATTTTTCCTAAGGTTATAACACCATAAAATGAGACTAATGATGTGATAAAAACCTATTTGAAAGTTTGTATGAATGCTATATTAAAAAATGTCACAATAGCCGGGTTGAGAAGTTACATCGATTTATACAACTTTATAAGTTGAAGAAACAAAGTTCGCGACCCCATTTTTCTTGTTACCTTGAGAAATATGATACCACATATTATTGTCTTCGTTCTTACATTTCTCACATTATTCTCGTCTAAAAGCCAATATTATGTCGAGATGCGTCAACACTTTTCAGCGAGCATTGAATAAATAAATCGAGTAAACTAATAAAAACTAATAAAAAAGTTTTGTTTTAATTAATTTTACACAATAACATTGTCTGGGATATTTTGAAATTTAGATTCTTTTATAAAAATTAAATTGCAAAATAAAAGAACCGATCTTTTTACGATTTGTACTAATTCAATCACAATAATTCTTCTTTTCTCAAAATGGGAAATTTTGTAGAATTATACTACTATTCTATCGAACAATTCGTATGAATACCATACATCGTTTCCTTCATTTTACACGGCGAATACGCAGCAATTCAAGCAGCTCGCTTGTAAAAGCTGTCACCGAGATGTGATAATATCATTGTACGGAAACACATTTCAAAACCACGTTTGTGATAGGCGATATCAGATTTCCTGTGCTACTCGAAGCGTGCATCTTATCGTACATTTCTGTTGTCGTTCCTCGAATATTTCTAATTTCCCGAGTCCCAATAGAACACAGGGATTACGTTGTATGCCGAACAGGAAAATAAATGAGAGAATGCGTGGGCGTTGCGGCGGCCCACGTCGGGAGAAAAATCCTTTACAACTGGGAATCGCCAAGAGGGGAGAAAGATAATAATTCACGTCATATATGTCGGTACGCGCGCACAAGCACGGCATATTAATATTCGGAAATAACGGAATTAGACGGAATTGCTAAACCGAGTTGTGCGAACGTATCAAAATTTTTCTTTAATTGCAAGAAAATTCCCAGGGAAACGATATAAATGTTAATTTATAATTTTATTAGTATTTATTATTAAATTAAATTCAATGCAAATGTGTCTATATTATGCTGTACAAATTGCATATAATTTGCTTATTGACATATTAATTATTATCGACGTATTCTCTATGAGGAATATTGAAAATTTGGTTATGGTTGACAAAGAGAAAAATGTTAAAAAAAAATATCTAAAAAAATTGCTTTCTGTATACAAACTGTATTTGACATTTATATTTAAAAACTACTTTTATACCTTTTTTTAAATAAATATAAACTGCAAGTTAGATAAATTTAAAAAAAGAATTAAAATTAAATTAAATTATTATACATTCAATTTATGTATCAAATATTTACAATTATAGAAGGATGTATATAGTAGCAAGTATGTAAATTTTATCTTAATATTAATCACGTAAAATATACATGAAAATACTGTTACGAAATGTACACGTGCAAATTACTTTTTATTCCTTATGTGCTCTTACTTGAGATCTAAATTAAGTTTATAGAAGAAACAATTAATCTTACAGTGTGGAACCTGCCAAGTGCTAGTTCAATTTGTCTCGGGGAAAAAACAGTTTTCATGTGGCTTCCCGATGCTGTGGTACTTTTTTACAAACGGTATATTTATCAGATTAAAGGTTAGTGATTTTAATGTTCCAATTCTATTCACAAATTTTGATTATAAATTTCATATCTTCCTGCATTGTGTGACATTATTAGACAAACATTGTACGTCAAACATCATATGTATATAGATATTAAATATGAACATCAAATATATAATGATGAATTTTCATGAACAATAAATAAATAAATGACATTTAAATTTACATGTGATGCACATATTTATTGTTACAGATAGACTGATTTTACGTGAAGAAAAAAAGAGAAGAGAGAAAAAAGAAAATAAAAAAGGAAAAGAAGTAAACAGTGTGTTGCAGATAAAATAACTCGTAGTAAAATGGATGAACCAATAACACGAGGTAGATGGGTTTGCCCAAATGATCGGCAATTGGCGTTGCGAGCAAAGTAAGTTTTAACATTAATTAGCAACTAAAAAAAGTCTAATAAATGTAAATACTTAAATAACAATACAAATTAAATTAAATTAAACAATTAAACCATTTCTCTATGTCTGATAAGAAATCACATAAAAATATCTTTTTCTGTAAAAAATTGATGGACATTGTATTCCTTAAATATATGGGACAATTAAAAATTAAAAACCACCTTATGTGTTTTTCTCGATTTAAAATGATTCAAAGTTATTGACAAAGTTATTTTGACATATAATTTTTAATCTATATTGTTAAGATATATTAAGATATCCGTGAAACATATGGAGAAACATTTTTAGAAAATTTTAAGTATTTAATATATTTGAATTTGTTAAATAATGTGTTTTTTAATTTATCTTTCTTATTATTTTTTAATTTCACACTTTTTTTAATTAAAAATTTTAAAAAATTATATTAAACTTATGCGTATACAACAATATTACATTTTTAGGAAATAAAGTAAATATTGCACAATATGCGCCACAGTCATGTATATATTGCACCTGATACAGCAACTTTTTCAGCATCATACACTACAATATAAAATACATTTATATGACAACAATGAAGATGAATATTCGCAGTTGCATGCAAAATATGCAATATACTGTGCAATAGATTAACTTTAATAAAATTAATGTATAATAAAAACTATGACAGAATGCTTTTTATCGAATATAAATGTCGGAGAAGAATAAATCACATAATGTTAAAGATAACTAAATACATATGTACAATCAATTAAAATAGAAATATACAAAATAAAATACACATAAATACTTTTTAATTTTTAAGATTTTTGCTTTAGCCTCAATATAAAAGCATTCATTTAATATGACCGTCTTGTTTTTCTTACTCATAATATATTGTAAAAATATTATAAAGAACGCGCTTTTTCTCTTTTTCTTTTTTATCTTTCTTCAAAAGAAATATCTGAACAAATTGTGTCGAAATTTAATCTTAAAGATTTATCTTTTTATTTTTTTCGAGATTAATATTATTTCCTTAAACGACAATGTTCATAAAAAAATAATGTCTTTTATTTTCATTTATCCTATACATATTCAAAAATCATTTAAATTAGACAGAAATTTTTTGTTAAATTTTTTGTGTATGTGTGCGTGTAAATTGATTACATACACAAATAAATTTTATTTTAAACAATACGTTCATAGAAAAGCAATATGTTTATTACTACTGTTGTAAACAAATTATTAAGTTTCTATAAATAAAATACATGATAAATCAAGTAATAAATTGAACTTAAATCTGGCACATAGATTGCGAACAGGATGGTCTGTGAAAACGGGATCTTTTGAATCCCATGGATGGGGACAGTATCCAAATTCCTGCACGAGCAGTTCCAATCGTTGCGGACAATCTTATTTGCTCACTGACGATGAACGAAAAGCTATTGTCCAGGTAAATCTCACAGTAAGCCAATATATAATATTTTATTTTATGATATGTATATTTCATATATTCTTCTAATATATTTTTTCAATTTATTAAGTATTTTAATATAAAAATAAATAAATATAAAATTTCTCACTAGTAAGATTAAATACATATATATTGTGAAAAATATTCATATTCATTTCTTGCGAGATTCAAATATCACAATATTTGAAATAACTAGATATAGTGAAACCATAGTGACTTATGCATATTTAATGATTAAAGTATAAACGCAATATATTTAATATTCAAGAACGCCCATCAAGTTCCCAAGTTATTGAATAATTTCAAAGCTCATTTTCCCTATAGACAAAATTATCTCTAGCAGTACCTACTTTATTTGACCTATTTAATTATGCATATTTTATCCGTCGATCTGAGAAACTACATGGATAGTTAAAAGCAAAGAGATAAAACTAAAATAGAATTTGCAAAATTTATTAAATAAAAGAAAAGAAAGTAAAGATAAAGTATTTGCATTCTCGCATTACAGAAAAATGTGTTTAAATATGTTTATTCGTAATAATGGAAAAGATATATTTTATAAACTCATAAAATATATCAATAAAAAGCCGTAGTTACACATTATCACGAAGTTTTTGTTCTCGGATATCTAGCGAGATCATTTCCGCATGCGAGCGATAAATGTTAATCTCTACAATACGGAATTGTATACATTTATAATTTTTATATTTTCGATTCTGCGTTTTTAGATTGTTAGAATTTATTCGTTCAATAAAGATAACTTGAATTCAAAATCAACTTATTTGACATTGTTAATATATAAGTTTACGGTCTGCAATACCGCGAAACTCTAGTTTAATCATTTGTCCTTCATATATTATATTAATAAAAATATATATAATTCATTACACAATGAAGAGAAAATTCACGAAGTTAGCTCAATAATGACACATAACATAATATGCCTTTTTTAAAACTTTTGTGAGTATAAGTAAATTGTAATAAAATAAATTTTCAAGTTCTCAAGAAAGTATTCGTTGCACAGTATCTCCGAGCAAATGTTTTCGGCAGGTGATACAAAGAGCCGAGGCTCTGGATCTGTCGGAACAGGAGCGAGTTGGTAGACTCGTTGAAAGGCTAGAAAATATGAAGCGAAACGTGTGTGTCGTGACATCGACCAGGTCAAACGAGAGACGCGGTTGCGGAAGACGATGCTCTGGTGGAGCTCGTTGCGTCTGTTCGTGCGCACTATGCGGCGAAAAGTTTGGCGCCGTACTGGGAGCGAGCGCGAATCTCTGCAAGGATTGCCGCAAGTACATCTGCCAAAAATGCGGCATTGAAGCTACTAAACTTAATCCATCGAAAACAAGCGATGACGAAAATGACATGATTACTTCATCGCGTAGTTCGTTACGCATCGTGAGATTTGCTCAGGAACAAAGTGGTGTTCAAAGAATCGTTCAAAGATCCCGTGGTAATGCGCCAAAGCAGTTCCTCTGCCGAATTTGTGCGGAGACCAGAGAGATGTGGAAGAAAAGCGGCGCTTGGTTTTTCAAAAGCATGCCGAAATATATTCTACCAGAGAAAAAGGTACGTACAAAAGTTCAAACATAGAAGTTCAAAAGAAGACTAAAGGATTTATGCACCACTATATTAAGTCTGACAATGTGTTTCAAACAAATATTGTAGCCGAAAAAAAAAGATTTTAATTATTTTTTCCTTTGTGCTCAGTATTCTTTGTTTTTTAAAAATTCAATTTATTTTGAATGAGAGACAAAACTGTATTTAATAATTAAATTTATAAAACTAAAATTCTACGATAACTCGTCTGGCAAAAAGCTGGGAAACTGTGTTTCTGTGAATTAAATCTACGACATGATTAAATTACACAGTCAGTTTTTTCTAGTTTGTCTCGTTATTTATATTAAAAAATTTTTTTTAGAAATTCCACGTTTAAAAAATGTTATTTCGACTTTCTTCGTGTAAAAGAATTTCAAAATTATTAATTATGTTAATAGCAAAATTATGTAACGCAAAAGATATTTTGTAAATCCAATATTAATATATACAAATGGACAGACCACTAATAAATATTAACTATTTCCGATCTCCTTTTTTACATTCTTTTAATTATTTTAATACATCAATATAAGAGTACGAATTTTTATATAGGAGCGAGGATGGTCTCGTCATGGTCACAGGACATCGACATGGACGATAGGAGGAGGCCCATGCAGGTCCTTGGAATCAACCGATGCTCAGGATTCCTCATCCGATGACGATGCAACGCGACGACTCGCGGTAACACGTCATTCGCCTACAAATCTGTCAAGCAATCGTGAAAGCACCCCAACCAAACTGACAATTTCGAGTCCCGCAACCAGTACCTCATCACCGAGAAGTCCTCGAGGAAGACCGAACGGTCTATCACCTTCGGGCTATCGTGAGGATGCCAGTTCCGACAGGCTGGACAAGTCCTGCCTTTCGATCGCGTCTCAATGCAGTCGACTTTCACCCACGGGCTCAATCAGCCCTCGCTCGAGAACAAGCGGCAGAAGTACGAACGAACTTCAGGTGGAGCAACGCGTATCTTTCGAAGACATTTTCGTAGACGACGAGAAGGCTAATGAGGCGGACGATGACGAGGAAAACAACACTGAAGAGACTCGCAAGGACGCTGCCACATCTCTAGACCGATCGAAGGGTTCTCAGGTACAATCTCTCAGGTAAGATAAGGATGATAATAAGCTAAGTGCAAGTTTGAACTAACAAGGAATCCCCATCCCACAGACTGAAACCATCGCCGCCGACCACGCCGGTAGAACGATTCCAGACCATAGGCAAGATTCTCCAAGAGAAGAATGCGGAACGGGACGCGAACAGATCCTGCTCGGACCAGGACAGCTCTTCCAGCACTCGCAGCAACAGCCAGATCAAGATGCCAAGAACCCCGGAATATCCACGAGGTCAATAAAGGCAGCTTAGTATAAATAAGACAAAACTATATAGAGATTTTAGCTAAACTAGCTAGAATAAAATTGTTCGTTTAGACCTAAGTTTCTAATTAATAACTTTAGTTTTTTTACATTAAACATTTTTGCTATTAAATTATTAATTTCCTTGGCTTAAATAAAATATTATATCATCTCATGAAAAAATCTCTAAAGTCATCCCTGAAATGGTTTAAACATTGAAATAATCTTTCTTTAACAAGAATCTACAAAGACATAAATAATTTTAACATCATAAATAATAAAAAATGCATTTTAATACATTATAAATATAAATAATAAGCTTCCTATAAATTAATTTCATGTTTAGAGAATGTGTTAAAATATGAGTAAAAAAAGATAAAATTCAAAATTTTTAAGACTATAAAGTAATAATTATACATTACAAAAATACAGTTGAAAAATTAATAATTGTGTGCAGTTTAGTCTAATGTAAAGAAAATTAAACACATTGAATTGATGAAATCAAATAGAAACGGGACAGGATTATGGAACTCTCGAAGTCTCCTTGCGATACGACCCGGCAGATCAGTGCCTCCAGTGCAAGGTGGAACGTGCACGTCGTCTAAGACCCATGGATATTCAAGGCCTCGCTGATCCCTTCTGCAAGCTCAACATATTGCCCGTCGGGAAGGCATCGACGAGCAGACGATTACGAACAAAGACGGTGCACAAAACACGAGATCCCGAGTTCAACGAGACGGTGAATTTCTACGGAACGACGGAAACCGACGTAAAGATTATAACTCATGGATACCAAATCAATCGCGAATTTCGACAATAAGTACATGCTCGAAATTTCTTATACTAGATCTCGACTGGCAAGGCGTTACACATCCTAATCATCCAGGACGATTCCTCGGGCCAAGATTTCCTAGGAGAGGCGAGATTTCCCTTACACGAATTAATACCATATCAAACGAAACATTACAAAGTTTCTCTGCAAGCTCATTATCCAGTATGTTAAATACAAAAGTATCCCTAATTAAGCCTGTCAAATCTCATCTAACTTAAATCTAATTCACTCGTAATAAAATAATTTTATGTTTAATATGAACATACAGCAAACGAGAAGACACTCTTCATTTAAAATTATTCGTAGAATAATTTTGTACAATTTATACGACGAAGAATATATAATGAAGCATACAAAATAAGAATTTCTTCTATCGATATGTATATGTAGTATCAATTATTTTGGTGCAGGTGGACAACGAAGAGGAAACCTGGGGCATGTGTTCAAGTGGTCGCGGGCAGATTCAGATAAGCCTGAGCTATTGCACGCGTCGACGTGCGCTGCTGGTCACAGTGCACCGTGCTACGAATCTCCTGCCCATGGACAGCAACGGGTTTTCTGACCCATTCGTCAAACTGGCACTCGTCGAGGATGCGACCGACAATCATCGGCAGCAACGGTTCCTAGATTACTCGGCCACTCGCGCTACTGCCAAAAAGCTGATCGGGAAGAAGACGGCCGGCCGCAGCTCGCAGAGCACGAGCATCAAGCGGAAGACGCTGAATCCCGAATGGAACGAAGAGTTCATTTTTCCGACTCGCTTGACGGAGCTGATGAAGCTGACGCTATGTCTATCTGTGTGGGACAAGGACTTCGGCAAGAGTAATGACTATCTGGGTACTGCAAACTACCATTAATCACTTTGTTCCACATTCATTTTTCTTCTAAATTTTTTAGTGTTAAAAGTTACGGTTCCCCTAAAAAATATAATTCAAAATCCCGTATTTCATTTAAACGAAATAAATTAGCTCTAATAATCAAATTTTATTTAATCAATATATAGTTTTTATAATCATAAATAGATTAAAAGATTAAGATTTAAAATATCGAGAAACCCTTCATCATTAATATTAAATTTATCTTTTCTATTATTTATTTATGTAATTAGTTTGATTAAAGATACAAGCATTGTTTATCATTTATCTTTCAAAAATTGTTTATCTTTCTTATTTTAAGCAAATGAACTATGGTTTCTCTCCCTTATCACAGCTTTTTACGTGCACAAAGATAGGAATTTGTATAGTCATTCCAGGTTCTAGAGTGTTATCAGAGTTCTACCGACTAAACTTTCCCACACCCGCACATGCATAACCAATCCATTATGAAGTTATGATTATTAAGTTATGAATCAAAATTATAAAAATTTCAAAGTTACCGGTTGCCATAATTAAGATTAAAATACCTATCATTTAATCTGCTTATAAAATGCTTATATTTTACACATATCTGTACATCTTTACAGGCGGTCTTATGTTAGGTTGCGCTAGCAAAGGGGCGCGTTTACGACACTGGATAGACGCGATTAAGTTTCCGGATCATCGACATTTGACATGGCACAATCTGGCGGAAATGGACGTGCCCATGGAGTGATGGCTCTGTTTCAGTGATCGGAAAGCAGGTCAAGATTAAATACACGAAGTATGCGGGCTTTATCGACATGTTATATACGTTTACACGGATACACACGTGCATACGCTATAATATACTTGGCGCGCGTGTCACCGATCTGTGCGTGATTTATCGTTGCTCAAAAATTAAGTATTATAAAGCATTAAGAGAGTTAATACAAAAATAAAGAAGTTGAGAACAGAATGACACTTTGTTACGATTTTTTGCTACAATACATCACATGTGCACAATCCCTTTTAAGACATTTCATATAGATAATACATATTTCATATAAAAGTTTTTAAATACAGAAATTATTAGTCATCATCACTCTCAGTGGAATCTTCCTCTGCCTCTCGCAGCCATTTAATAAACTGCGAGACGGCGTTTTTCACTTTTGCATGAAGTGCATCCGCATCTTCGCCAGACTCATACCACTCTAAAATCTTTTCTTCCGAGAGTACATCGTCGTCGTAAAATAGTTTCAACAGGCGTTGCGTGTACGGCAACAACTCGTCGGTTGTACTAGCAACGTCCTCTATAGCACGCAAACAATCCTCCTGCGCGTCTTCGTTCTTAACATAATTCAGAATAATAGGCTTAAAATAGGATATCATAATTTTTAGATTCTCCTGATAATTCTGTTTACTAACGGCGATCTTCGTTTCGGAAAGATAGTGCAACGGTAAACTGAGAATCGCTTTGATAACATTATATGTCACTTCGCGGATAGTGACGTTGTACGCGTATCTTGACGAGTTTATTTCTAGAATCAAGTTCTCGCAATTGAGCTGATCCTGATAACCGCGTAATAAACTGTCGATGACTTCAGACAAGAACATATTCGTGTCGTCCGGAATCGGAGAATCACACTCCAGATCCCTTTCGTCGCTAGACGACTCTGTGGAATAACAATCATCGCAGTCGATCACTTCAGCGTTCTTAAAATACAAAAATCCGTCGTTAGCAACGAGATCTGACATTTTCGTCTTAGACATACCGGAAGGTGTGGACTCGATAATGATATCGACGTATTGACTGCGCGCGGCAATATCAATCCCAGGACACAATATACATCCGTCTATTTGGCTACGGTACCTAATGATGCAATCCGGAAACAAGATACTGTTCATAATGGTGCAATTATCTTTGATTCTCACGTTTGAAAAAACATAAGAGTTATATATATTTACGTTACTACCTATGGTGCAATGATCTGCAATCACAGATCTCGCAACTTTAGTGTTATTTCCTAAGGAACTGTTAAATCCAAGAATACAGTCTTTCTCTAATAAACATCCCTTAGCAGATGTAGCAGTCTCATGTTTATATGTACTCCGCGGCATGCAAATAAAGTTCTTCAATAAGGGAAAAGCATCTGGCGCAAGAGGAAAACTGTGTCTACGCAAAACGTCCTGGGTAAGCACATGATGAGCCTTCCACGATGTAACTGGCAAGGCATAATCCTCTGCATTTAACTGCTGCCAATAGATCCTCGAGTTCAAAATCTCCTCGTTCATCAAAACTCCTCGAATAAAATCGTCCATAGTCTGAAAACATATACAGAATTATAGCATATAAGTAACTCTTATTTCAGGACCTATTATATTTTATTTATATCTGTATTAAATAAAAGATGCAATGCAGTTTGTTTTACTTACCTGAAAGTCAAAGTTATCAGCAAAAAGTGGCAAAACAGATGGCGAACACAAGTAAATATGAGTGTCCAAATAGCAAGAATTGATTTCTACCTCGTTATGTTCAAGAAACCAATTCAATTCTAGCTTTACTTTCTTCTCGCTGTTCTTCAGCTTAGTGTAAAACAGAATCTTATTACTACTTTTATCCGACACCACTAGGGACGCTTCTTCATTGAGGTAAAGAGAATTCTTAGTAGAACCGAAGTTTCGCAGTACCATAGTCATAGTAGCTCCCTTGTCCTTCTCGACTTTCGAACGATGGGCGTTCAGTAAGGCCTTAAGATTCGTATTGGTAAAAGCATTTCCACGAATCAATATGAAACACCCTCTGATCCAACCTTTTGCGTCAATATCCCGCAGAGCATCTCCGAGAGATCTGCAGCCATCGGAAATGATCAAGGTGATCGTAATGTCTTTGTAATTCCTCTCCTTCGTATATTTTTTTAGTAAATCTATGTGACTGCTGCAGTAAAGAAACACCTCTTGTATCCTCGACCTTATCAGTGTTTCGATTAAGTAATCAAAAAGCGGTATATTTATCACGGGAATCAAGATACTTGGTAGCACGTTCTGCGCCGGATTCAGTCTCGTTGTGAAATCGTCCGCAAGAACGACGGCTTGCAGAACGTCTTTACACACTTCCGTATTCATGATTTCGGGCAGTATTAATAACTCACTGGCGTAGAGATCAATAAACAGTTAAGATTTAGACAACTGTGTCACGAACACGCGAGAATGCATTCACGGTGCACAAAGATAGAGGTTAGGTAAGATACTTGAAGTAGGTTAGAAAAATCATTTTTCAATGTTTAAATTACATGCGATTGCTGCATTTTTAATGCGCTTCGCCACAAAAATATATATATATAGTAAAAAAATATATATTGTAAAATACTTTTTAAATTATCGATACATGACGCAATATCAAACTTTCATGTATCGTGAATTCTTCTCTTATATGGTCTTCAAGCTCTGAATTGGGCCAACAAAGTGTGTTTTTTAATCAAATCCGATATTAGAATCAAATATACCGCATGAAAACACAGCCAGAATTACGTCAACCACTTTCACAAAATTTTAGAACAAAACACATCTGACTCTCTACGACTCTACGATAGTACGATCCCACGTGCAGCCGATACTTTACTAACTTTACTTTACCAAAGAGAAACCTGGAGAACCCAGAGGACCTGAGACTCCTGAGAGCAGTCCGGGTCACCGCGTCGTTTTATACGTTTTCATTTATCAGCGCCTCTATGTGCACAAAATGTGCATATTGAACTACATAGTCAAATATCTATGAATCCCGTAGGTAATGTGCATGACTTTTTGAGTCTCTTCTATGCTATGTCCACGTTTATTTGGTTCTGTTTCATGCTATATTACCCGTAAATTTTACAATTATCTGCATTCATATTTTAAATGTTTTATGCAAATGTGCATAATCGTGTTCTATAAATGTGCAATATCACATATACATGATATAAATTCAATTAATTGATTTGATAAAAATTTACTCACCGATTGCTGTCGCTGCTCCTGCTGCTGATGCTGCTGCTGCTACTGCTACATTCCTTTTCCGGTTTTGATTCTGAAAATGTGATAAATATTATTCCTAAAGTCAAACACAAAAGCAGGTAAAGAAATGTATCACTTGAAAAAAATAATATATTTAATACCGAGTCGCTCCATGGATGCCGCTTTCTGCTGACATCATCCTGCTATTCTCGACTCGCACATTAATAACGATCGTCCGATACTTCGACACTCCCGATATTGCGGATAATATATCACACACGAGTAAAACGTAAACCGCGCGCGAGAATTTCACTTGGCGCGACCGTTACGTTTGGAAAAATACGTGAAAAGTACGGCACGTCAAGACACACTGAACAGAAGTAAATCAATTCGCTCTCAGAGTTTTGTATCTCTGTATGATTGCGCGACGACTAGTAATTAAGTTTCATTATTGGCACTCGCGACATTCTACCGAACGTACGTATCCCCTTCGAGCAAACACTTTGCTCGAACGTGCACGCGAACACTTCACTCGAAACCGAAGGCAAACGCAGGCAAACGCACGATGCCGCGCTTTACACATGAATACTATCTCTTTTACGTATGATCTCATATGGCCCGCGTGTCGTTTGCTAGCGCGACGGCACTCTAAACACAACGCCGTACCTGCGCACAATGAATTCTGAACACGCACAGAGTCAACAGAACGTTCGATGCGTCCGACCGGCGCTGGAGCGCGGAGCAACATGGCGGCGGCAGCGGCGTACGTGACTCGGCGGTAGTCGGCGCAAGCGCGGCGAGTCAACAAGTCGCCTACCAACACCGAGTGGCGCCGACTACCGCCGAGTAGCGCCGCTGCCGCCGCCATATTGCCTAACGCTCCAGCGCCAATCAGACGTGATCGGACGCTCTGTTGATTCCGTGCGTGTCTCGCGTATTCAGAATTCAAATTGTGCGCAGCTACGATGTTGAAATTGTTGAGAGTGCCGTCGCGAGCTATGTAAGATCATACGTAACAGACGTCGTATTCATGTGTAAAGCGCGGCATTGTACATTTGCCTTCGGTTTCGAGTAAAATGTTCGCGTGTGCATTCGAGCAAAGTGTTTGCTTGAAGGGGATACGTTCGGTAAAATATCGCGAGTGCCAATTAAGTGAAGTGCTACTATAGTCGTCGTGCGAGCATACGAAATACAGAATTTTCGAAACGAATTTGAGACGTCGGAGTGCTCTCTTACCTCACTCTATCTTTGTTCAATGCCAATAAATAAAACAGAATGTGTCAACAGAGCCTCCAGACGCTTCAGATTTGCTTTGCCGAACGCACCCATTGGAGCAATGCAGGAGTGTGTACACATACACAGGATCCTGTAGTTTGTTTTTCCATGTTGTACCACAAGTTACATTTTATTCTTTATATTTCTTATTAATGTAAATAATATAGTACAATTTCGTATAAATATATTGTTTCAAATAACTTTGATAAAACTCGAATTAAATTAATCAATAATTATAACAAAAAAAAAACTTAATAGAGGAGAGAAGACGTTGACTAGATAAAGGATTATGGAATTCACAATATTTTGTTGAGTTCGTCCAAAATTCAATGATTAATTAGACGATTCAATGATTAATATGTTTATGTAATTTTAACAAAAAGATTCAAAAGAATATAATATCCAAAATTATATCCGTTGTTACTATTATTTAATGATAATATAAGTCATAAAGAAAGAAATAAAAAAGCAAATAAGAAATTTCAAATACTAATACTAAATATTAAACAAAACATTTAAAAAAGCTTTAAAACTGGCGGCTTATATTACAAGCTTAGGGATAAAAAACGACACAGACTTTAGTGAAGCAATTTTACTTTAATTTTTTTTCAATATCATGTATTATTTAAAGTTCTTAATGTTATTTTTATTACAGAGTCAATTGTAATTTTTATAACAAATCAAAATTTTACAATGATTATGATCTTGATAACATTGCAAATTTCTTTGCCTAATATGCTACATGATATGAGAGAAATTTTATAATATAATATAATTCAATTACTGGATAATCACTGGGTTTTTAAGATATTAATTATTAGTACAGGTGTGGCAAAAATAAAATTGTAACTACTGAAAGATAAATTGATAATTACATAAGATTACATAAGACATACTACAATTATATTGTGTTGTTTAGATTATGCGAATTCTTATTTTTTACAGTAAAAAAGACGCATGTTACTTCAATTTGATCATGAATGTATGATTCAGAGATTTCCAAAGTCGTAATATATAATATTATATTGAATAATAATTATTATGCTATAAAACAATTTTATTGTATCTAACAAACATTAATTATGTAGAGAATGCATAGAGAATGTATAATAATGGCAATAATGTAACTGACGTGACATAAGTAACCTTTTAATATCAATATTAATTCTGCGTTCGCATAAATACATTTCTAAGTAGCAATATGATAAACGGATATAAATTTTTCATTGAAATAATAATTAAACATTTTTAGTCAATTTCAGAATTGTTTTATGAATTAACTGTAAATACACTTATATCTATCAATTTCAATTACATTCATCAGTTTTTTGGAATAATATTTAGAAAGAGAAAAGTGTCAACAAAAACAAATTAATTTAATCTAAATAAGTTTAAAAAATCTTGATTACATTCATCTCTTGAATTATATAGATTTTACGTTTTTGTGTGTATTTTTATTTATTATTTATTACGTTTCATTTATAAATTGATATTGTTAGGATAATGAAATAAATGGCTGAAATACGAGACTAGTGTATAAGTGGGCGTTCATTCTTCACTGACACAATAAAATAAAATACATAAAAAAACATACTTAATATGTGTATGAATATTTTACAGCGTATAGAGTACAATATGAAATATACGAATCGATAATGTAATATGTAAAATAGTAATTATTACATTGTGAAACAATTCCATTATAACAAATATTAATTGCGTAGAGAAAGCAAAATGCTATACTTACATAAGTTATAGTGACCTTTTATTATCAAAGTTAATTCTGCGTTTGCATAAATACATTTCTAAGTAGCGAACACAGCAATTTAAAATTGCGCTAGTCATATACAACGTTAATCTACGTATGTGTAAAATTTTAATAAAATTTTATTATTAAAAATTGAAAATACTCCTAGAAATATCCGCAAAAATATTCTTTTTTTTCACTTGAACACAAAGTATTTGGAAATAATATCTCACCATACTAATACAGAACTAATAAAAGTTTATGTTAATTATTTATACATGTGTTATACATGACCAAAATTTTATGCTTTATATATTCTTGACTAGATATCATAAGTCTTGCTACCTGTATTGCTTCATTATTTCTAAAATTATCCCATTTTGTTATAAATCAAAAAATATTTCCGAATTCTGAATAAGATTCTGATACAAAGCTTCAGAAAGCCCTAATTTGTTGAGTAAGTTAAAAAGGCACGTAAAAAAAAATTATTTAAAAGTTGAATTGTTGCAAATGTTGATAAAAATACACATACACGCGCGCGTGTGTATGTGCGTGTAGAAATGTAAAACATTTTATAGATATGTTTAATGTAACAAAATGACAATTTATATTTTTTATCTTTTCACGAATAATTCCTTTTATACACACAATATAAGTGCAGTGCTTAACGAAATTGCATTATCTAAAATATTTAACATTAAATTTACACACATTCTTTTTAAAAATATAAAAAATATTAAGAATACGGCAATTTAATATTCAATGTTAGGGTGTATACTTAAATTCTGTAAAAAAATTTCCTAATTTTTTCATAAATTTTGTTCAAAATTCCAGGTAGAATTTTTAAATGTTGCTTTCATTGATGTATATGTTATTTATTTATTGTTAATCGATTGTCAACTTTTTTATTATCAAAAATTTTAAAAAACAATAAAAGAAATAATTTTGTCAGAGAAATTTTGTCAGAAAATTTCAATTTATAAGTAAATTAAAAAAATTTGTTCAAGTTCCAATAAAAAGATTCTATTATAATTCATGAGATTTGTGAGTAATACACATCCTAAATATATAATTTTACAGGTTTTGTAAAATTTTTATACTTATCTTTACTAAAATTTGCACACATATTTTCATAATTTGTTCATAATGTTTAAAATACTAATTAATATAGGAAATGTATTTATCAATTTTATAAAGAAGCACCATGTCTTTTAAGAATTTTAATATCATAAACAATCAAATTAACCTTAAATACAGTATACATATATCAATTATGATTGTATAAATATACTATGTTTTGTTATTAATTAAAAGTATGTAAAATCCAAAATAATGAAATATATGTATACTTTAATTAAAGCAACGAAATATTTTAGACTCACTCTATATACCGTTTTTAAAACTTGTATTTTGCATTAGATTTAATAGATTTTATATTTTTTAAAGATTATTGTTATGTAGGAAAACAAGATTTATCACAGTTTTCCTAATTAATAATGCATTCAAAGATGACTTACTGCTATTAAAAAACAAATAGATAAATGTCTAAATGTCTAAAAAAATTTGTTATACATTTTATATCAGGGATCTGGATCGAAATAGAACTGATAACTGTTTCGTACTTTCTTTAGTTAAAAACCATAAATCACGTACTAAAATTCTATAAAATTAACACTGAAACCACAACTAAACATCGGTAAAATTATTTTTGGTTCAATTTTTAATTTTGTTCTAAATTCTTAATATATTATTTTTGTTATTGTACATATATAATTATGTTTATAAAATTATAAAATTTAATAAACACTTCTTATTACGAGCCCAAACAGGGGATTTCTCCATGTGAGAAAAGTATCAAAAACTGAAGAAAGTAGATGTTCAAATTTCAAAGCCGATAAGAAGGAAACAGAAACATCATTAAAAAAAAAAGGAAATTATAAAAAATAAAAATATAAACTATAAAGTTAATAGTTAATTTTTTATATCATCTTTTTGTCTTCTAATTTTTAAATCATGTGTATATATAATGGTAACTAAACAAAATATTTTTTTGGTCCAGATCCCTGATTTTAGACATTATTAAGTATTAATATCAAGTTATTGTAACATGCATAACACTTCGTGAAACAATATTAAGATGAGAATACTATGATATGGCAAAAATAAGATGTTTCTAAATGTGATAAGAATCGATGCAAGTAAAGGAACATGTGAAATGATATGTAACTTAACGAATGCTACACATTTACACGACATTTACGTGAGATCAAAGTATGACATGTATAATTTGCACTATGAGCATAATATTGGCATAAATATATTTTTGACATACTAATACTTCTAACAAATTTGGCAATACTTTAATGCCAATGTAGAACAAGTGTCTAATACTGCGGCTATCTATTGCATTACACCATTCACTTTTACTTGTTATAAAATTGATCAATTGATCTATCTTGGGAATTTCATGTAATTCCTATGTAAACACTACTTATAAATATTTCGTTTGTGACAGTGATATTTTTCTACGCAAATTTACAGGTACTAAAAGTATGCACATGCACAATGGAAACATTACGCGGTTGCGCTAAGTATGTACCAGTTAGATAATAGCTCTAAACTGATGACGCATTATACAGTCACTGGCGGCCTGTACTCTTTGTTAACGACGTAGAATTTATGTTTCTTACCGAACAAGCCCCATATCACGGCAACATTCTCGATGATTATATTGAACGGAATAGTGGATAATGCACCACATATACACAGTATAAATCGGGCGACACCGAAACGATATAGGGAGAACGATTTAACTACTCCAAACACATACATGTAAATATTTACCGCGCCGATAAACGCGCAAAGAAAGTCAATCAACGGCGAACAGGTAATCGGGCATAATCCAGCCAAAACGATATTAGAAGTTGAGAGAGGCATTGTCACCCACGAGTAACATGATATACCCAGCAACAATTTATTTCTTAATGGAATTGCTTTGGAATGCACGACAAGTAATATACCTTGTAGCCACCTTTTTCTTTGTTGTACAAAATCTGACAGACTAAACGGCGACTTTTCCCACATCTCACCATCTACGAAATTGAACGTATATCCTTGGGAAAACGCTTTCATCGCGAAGAAACAATCTTCTGCAACGGATCCGTCCAATCCATTGTTAAATGAAACTTGTTTTTCCGCTCCCATCTGTAATATATATATTCTATGAAAAAAAACCTGACATAAAAACAAAATAAACATATATGTGTAATCGTGTTATTGCTTTAATCTGTTAGACTAATGAGTCATTATCGATGACGCTAGTGAATATTTGTTTTTATTGAAAAATAAAAATAACACATATATGTATAAAAAAAAATCTTTTTACAACAAAGTTAAATTTTAAGATAAATGTCAAGGATTTCTAAAATTTAAGATTCAAACAAAGACTAATGGAAGTATTTGGCACAGATTACAAGGCAGGAGTTAAATTATAACATAAACATTTATTATAATAAATAAAAAACAATCGTTTCGATTTATTTCAATTTTTAAGTAGAGAATAATTTTTTCCATTAAACAATAAGTAATTACCTGCGTAACAACATAGGATCCTTTCATACTAAAAAACGGCTTGTGAAACATGGTGAATTGTAATCTTAACTTTCCCATATCATCTGCCACTCTAAAGCTGTCAGCCAAAGTTGTAATCCAATTAACAACATCCTCATTAGCATACGTGATTAATCCTTGACCAAATTGATGCTTGCCATCCAGTATAAAGTTCAATATCCCGCGAACGGAATTTTCAGTCATCAGAGTCTCCTCGTCGAGATGGACGATCCAGTCGTGATCGGCCAATTCGTTCACCGAGCTCTCGAGGCAGTATTGTAAAGCACGAGCTTTGAATAAGGCACCACTACTTGTGCGATAATTTGGTGGGACGACGATCTCTCGCACTCGACGATGTGGCGTTAAGCCTATCGGCTTGTCGCTCACAACCTCTATTTGAAAGTTTTCAAGACCAGCCTCTATGCATTTGTCTAAGTTTCTATTCACATTTGTCTTCACTAATTGCGGATAATCTCCACGGGTCACTATCCTTATGCAGATAAACGGCGCAAGCAAGGGTGAGCCCTTCAGGACTACTTTGTCAGGGAATGCATTGTATATTGTTAACCCTATGAAATTAAATAGAACTTGAGGCAAAGAGAGAAATGTTACTGTCCGCAGCAGGTACAAGGTAATTGCACCGACA
Organism: Monomorium pharaonis; assembly: GCF_013373865.1. NCBI lineage: Eukaryota > Metazoa > Arthropoda > Insecta > Hymenoptera > Formicidae > Monomorium > Monomorium pharaonis. The sequence continues at coordinate 8,928,060 of NC_050477.1, forward strand.
ATGCCATATTTTGTCCATGGGTCAATCTCTTCACTCTTGTCAGTGCTCCACTGAAGGCCACCAGAGACAAATTCAAATACTAATATGACAACGAGCAGCAGGCAGCAGTGCAAAATGTGTTTTGTTACACTGTTCAACATTATTCCTGCAAATTATAATACACATTTAACAACAAATATCACAAGCTTATATAATCTATATTACAAATGCAAATACAATTTATTCGTCTTATATAAATATCACTTGCTATACGGATTGCCGTGAAGTTCGAGATCGCGTTTCGTAATCGTGACACTTCTCATTAACCTTAAATTACGACGGTCGTGCTCGGTGAATGACGAGAGCAACTATTTTCAAACTTCACAGCAGAGATTGATCTGGCCTTCAATTCTATCGTATAACGCGCGCGTGCCTACGCATCAACTGCACACACAGCTAACGCGACAGCGCTGCTAAATGTGATTGTTAATACGTGATTGTATGCTCGACTAAATTACCAACGAGAGACTGACTCGTGACTCGAAGAATTACAAAATTAAAATTAGTTTGCACAACATGACTCAGAATTCCCTTGACCAGATAGCAAACTGATAACCGATGCGTGACGGATGAGCGCGTAATTGTCGCGAGTTTTTGCAGGCGTAGGCGAAATGCGGAAGTTGTTTCGCGTGATCATGACTTAAAATACCGAGCGTAAAGTCCAAATGTCAACGCCGCATTATCGCGCTCGAATAAAATGCTGCAATTCTCGCAAATCCCCCGTGGAATTCAAGTCGAGTCGAGCGGATAAGCGCGCAGCTCACGCGCGACGCGTCTCGCACGAGATTATCAGCGATAACGCGGCGTTCTCGGAAGTAGGTATAACCTTGCCGATATCGCATTGTTTTCGCGGACGAATGATTTGTAGAACATTGTGTGCGGGCGAACGGTGGACGACCGCCCCCCACGTCGATAAACGTAAAAACGATCTCCATTGCACGTAAACGTCGATCTTAATCATTAACTGTTTGACGCCGCGGACGCACGTACCTGCGGTAGACGACGACGAACTTTCAGGCGTGCGTGAGGATCGCGTACGCGCCGGCTCTGCCCATCGTTTGCGACGACAGTCGAATCGAGCCGGATTCTCAGCACCTCGTCGAATCGGCGGCGGCGCGCGGATGGGTTTTCATAATTTTGACACGTATTGTTGTCTCCGACCACACACGCAGCCGCTCGTTACAGAAATCGTCACGCGCGAGGTTCAACGCACCGGCTCTTTCGTTTGTTTTCTTTCTTTTTTTTTCTCTCACCGTCGTCGTCGAGCAATCTCGAGGAGGGGCGCGACCGATCGACAGAGAGTTTGGTCTGTTTGGTCCGGTCTTTTGGCGGGGTTCACCGTCCGCGCGATCGTCATGTGGCGCCAAATGATAGGCGTTGGACGTGAAGGACCGTTCAAACGGACTTGCAAGCCCGTTGAATGTATACGAACGAAAAAAATCGATTGTTTATTTCAGATAAAATGATTAATCAATTTTTCTCACGTATATATATCAAAGAGAAACGTGAGAGCGGCCATTGCGGCCTTTTTCATGCGACCGATATTTGACTAGCATCAGCGCCAAACGTGATGTAAAGCCCGTTTTACATTAATCGCAAAGAGCCAATTGCGACTTGCGACGTCCTATAAGCGCTTAGTTTCTAATTAAACTCGACAGTCATTGGGTATTGCAAATTGCAACTGGCGACTGCGATTAATGTAGAACGGGCTTTACATCCACGTTTGGCGCTGGGGCTCGATTCTTGAATTCATTTGCAAAAGAAACGTATTCGCAAATTCTGTTCTTACAGAAAAGTTGAAAATTTATTGGCTATTGTATGGCTTTTAACCAATAAACTTGCAACTTTTCTGTTAGAGCGGGATTTGCGCATACGTTTTCTTGCGAATGAATTCAAGAATCAAGCCCCTGGGGCTCTATTCTTGAATTCATTCGCAAGAGAAACGTATTCGCAAATTCTGATCTTACAGAAAAGTTGGAAATTTATTGGCTATCGTATGGCTATTAACCAATAAACTTACAACTTTCTGTTAGAGCGAGTATTTGCGTATACGTTTCTCTTGCGAATGACTTCAAGAATCGAGCCCCTGATGCTAATCAAATATCGGTCGCACGAAAAAAGCCCGTTGACGGCTCTCAGGCTTCTCTCTGATATATTATGTAATTACACCAAAATGTAGATATGACAAGAAACGATTTTTGCACCGCAACATACTTTAAGAGGTGATCCAACATTTTTGATTGGCTATCGTAATCGCTTCACTTAGCAGAAAAAACAGCTTTACAACTGTTGTAAAATTTTGAATACAATTAATTTGTATTCCTAATTCCTATCAGATCTAAATGTATAAACCAATTATATAAAAAGTTTTACAACAATTTGCTATTTTTTTCTTTTAAGTGCGACTAATGTCAATTAACGTCTATGAAACGCTATGTAGGTAAAGTTCATGATTTTGTGGTTTTCTTCCGTGCTACAGAGTCGTGCCGTAAATTTCAAGATTATTACAGCTGCGTTTTAATATATATTCAGTGCCACTACTGAAAATCTATAGTTTACGTTACATACACTATAGATTTCAGGACCGCTATTTTGTAACCACTTAAGGCCATTGCACGTACATTTTCTTAATCGTAATCGTAAGAAATTGAACAATACGATTGGTTAATTTAGTTGGTTATGACTAATTTGAGCAATGTGATTGGTCGAAATCTTACGATTATGATTAAGGAAATGTACGTGCAATGTCCTTTACCGACAACTATCAATGTCGTTAAGTGTCGTTGCGTATATTTTTTCATATATCAAAATACGTGCGCAAAGATACTTAACGACATCGATAGTTATCGGTAAGTGATTACGGAATAGCAGAGTCCTGAGACGTCTCTAGCTCTTATCTTATTCTACCTTTGTTCAGTTTCAGTAAGGGCCGATTTCACCAACTCCAATTACCTTAACCGGCCGATTATTCCATTGGAATTGACCAATCGTATTTGTCGTTAAGCAAAATTAACAAATGTGATTGGTCAATTCCAATGGAATAACCGACCGGTTAAGGTAACCGGAGTTGGTAAAATCGGCCCTTAGGGCCAGTTTCACAATCTTCGGTTACCTTAACCGACCGATTATTTTATTGGAATTGACCAATCGTATTTGTCATTAAGCGAAATTAACAAATGCGATTGATCAATTCCAATAGAATAACCGGCCGATTAATTGTGCCGGCCCTTAATAACAAAGACAGAATGGTTGCGTTCAGGACACTCAATAGTTGTACAACAGTTGAGTAATTCGCTAATATAATTGGTCCAAATTTAGAGATTTAACAGTAAGGACCAATAATCACTGATCGCTCACTGATCACTTGTGTTTCCTGAACGCAACCATTGTGTCAACAGAGCTTCCAGACGCCTCAGATTTGCTTTGCTAAACGTACCCATAGGTCGGTATTCATAGTCGAATCTTATTTTAAGATCGTCTCAAGTAATGTCTTAAGATGCTAATACGGCTCTGTGATTGGTTGATGGCATCTTAAGACTGTACTTAAGATGATCTTAAATATAAGAATCGACTATGAATACCGGCCATAGATTATTTACGTATTGTTTATATTATATTTAGGCCATTACTTTACTCTTTTCTTCTCTCTCTCTCTCTCTCTCTTTCTCTCTCTTTCATTATTATTGATTATTATACGTCAGAGGAAGACCATCAGGGGCTCGATTCTTGAATTCATTTGCAAGAGAAACGTATTCGCAAATTCTGTTCTTACAGAAAAGTTGAAAATTTATTGGCTATCGTATGATTTTTAACCAATAAACTTGCAACTTTTCTGTTAGAGCGGGTATTTGCGCATACGTTTTCTTGCGAATGAATTCAAGAATCGAGCCCCAGAAGAGTATCGGCGTATGACGTAAAGGAATTAGACCAATCACAAGGTTTTACGCCCGTTTTGTTAGCACAGACATTGGTCTAATTCCTTTACGCCATACGCCGGTACGCTGTACGCTGGCCCCATGTGACTGCACCCTCAGAGTGCAGAGTAGTGCATACAGTCGAATTCTCCGGAAGAATTTACTTCAATTTGCACTTCATAGTTTATATGGTTTATGGACGAGCATGTGATAGACTTCAATAGACTTTCAATTGCACGTGTAGAACAAATTAACTGCAGGAAATAAAAAGTTTAATGTTTGAAGCCGTCTGAATTTACGTTATATAAATCGTTTATATATTTGTTTGCAACCCAACAAACATGGGAAAGTTGGACGTTAAGCTGTTGCGATATTTAACCTCTGAAGATTTTCGTGTTTTAACAGCGGTACATATTTTTAAATTTCTATATATTAATATACATTCTTTTAAAGAAATTGATGACATTGCTGATAAGTTTTTGTAGGATTTGTATATCATTTTGTTTTTTCTTTTGGTCTTTAATAGTTCTAATTTGCTGTATTATAGATTGAAATGGGTATGAGGAATCATGAACTTGTACCTGCCATACTTGCTGCACAAATAGCGAATTTGCGTTACGGTGGAGTTCATAAATTGCTGAAAGAAATGTGCAAGCACAAATTGCTCAGTTACGAACGAGGCAAACGATGTAAGTAATCAAAATTTAATTGTGACCATTTTATTAAAAATATCAAATATATTATCTAACGATAAATTTTCAGTTGATGGTTATCGTTTGACAAACTCTGGTTATGATTATTTAGCCTTAAAAGTCTTAACACAGAGAGGAGTAATCTGTTCCTTTGGTAATCAGATTGGTGTTGGTAAAGAGTCTAACATTTATATTGTTGCAAATGAAGATGAGACTCCGCTTTGTCTAAAATTACATAGATTGGGTAGAACATGCTTCCGAAACATTAAAGAAAAAAGAGATTATCATCAGCACAGACATTTTGCATCTTGGTTGTACTTATCAAGAATCTCTGCAACCAGAGAATTTGCTTACATGAAAGCACTTCTGGATAGAGGTTTTCCTGTGCCAAAACCAATTGACTTTAACAGGCATTGTGTTGTTATGGAGCTGGTTGAAGGTGGACCTCTGTATGTTTATTATATTTCTATTGCTATAATTTAATGCTATTCAATTGTAATAATACTTTAATTATATTATTTTTTTTTATTTAGGTGTAATGTAAATGAAGTAAACAATGTGGAAGCATTGTATGACGAACTCATGGATTTGATTGTTAAGCTGGCGAATCATGGTGTTATACATGGAGATTTTAATGAATTTAACATAATGATCAAGAATGATGGCAAACCTGTTATCATAGATTTTCCGCAGATGGTTTCTACACAGCACGAAAATGCAGAAGCCTATTTTCAAAGGGATGTGAATTGTATTCGTGATTTCTTTAAGAGACGTTTTGGATATGAGAGCGAATTATATCCAACTTTTCAAGATGTGTCGTAAGTAGTAATACGTCTGTTGTAATTTATTTGTTATATCTTTTTAATGCTTTTTAATAAATTAAAATCTTTTTTGTTTATTTTAGACGTGAGGACTGCATAGATGCTGAAGTCAAAGCTAGTGGGTTTACAAGACAAATTGAGAAAGAAGTTGATACTTTTTTAACAGAAATGGGTATTGAATATAAAGAAGAAAATAATGAAGATAAAGAAACCAGTGAAGATGATGAAGAAACATATGAGGATTGCGTTGAAAATTTCAAAGATTTGGAATATCAATTAAATGATTTACAATTACAAGATCAAGTTGTACAAAAAGAATTTAATATTTCAAGAAAAACAGCACTAAATAATGAACATTTGAAGGAAATACTTACGATACCATCTTCTAATATACAAAGTGACACTGAAAATGAATATAAACAAAATGACGAAAATGTAACAACAGAAAATGTAATAGCCAATGAAAAGTACAATGATTGTACATTGTATGATTTATCAAACGCGGAAAACGAAGCGGAACATGTTCATGACGATACACGAAGTATACGAAGTATTTCTACAGTTGCTACTATCGCACCAGATGTGATAAAAAAAAGAATAAAATCAGCACTTGACAAACGTGATAAGAGCCAAGCAAAGAGGGCACTTGTTAAAGGAGAAGCAAGCGCAGTAACAAGGATACGAAGGGATAATAGGGCTACAATTAAAGAATCGACGGGAATTTGGGGTTGGGAATAAAGTACAAGTTATTTATTGTAAGTCATTTATTACGTATGTAATTTAGCAAACATAATTATTTTATATATAACATAAGATATTTTTGCAAATTTTTATAATACACATGTATGCTATTACAATTATTTCTTAAAATTTTTATTAGTTAATTTTTTTTTTTTTATATTATTATTATACCTAAATTACAATAGAAATACAATACAAGCAATCTTGGATGTTTATTTATTGTTTTGATCTCATAAAACTTCAGTAAAGATAACATAATAGATGTTTAAAGAAATTAAAGTCTTCAAAATCGAGTATCTTTTATAGGAAGAAGATTAAAAGTGTAATATTGTGTTGCTGCAGAAAAAGAGATTTAGAAAGTGAAAGGAAGAAAAAGAAATAAAAAGTTCTACTTTAAGAACACATTTCGTTTCGGATTGTTTCAATTGTATAATTATAATATTATAACCATGTGAAACTGCCATATAATTGCAGATACCATTAAAATATGTATAGGTAAATTAATAGAAAATGATATCAGTTTGTCTATATCTATAAAACTGATCCAAAATATAAAATTAAACGCATATAAACTTTATTATTAATAAATAATTTCATTTTTATTACTATTGTCAATATAATTAAATATTAATATAGAACTTTTTGTGTCCTGAAACATTCACTAATTAATAATTTAATCGAAACCAAGTATAGAATTGTAAAGATTCAGATTCCTTTGTGAATATTAAATAGATTTGTTATAAATGAATTTAAAACTAAAATGTTTTAACTTTATAGATATAAATCATGTAAGATTAAATTTCTCCAAAGTATAATATTTGTTTGTGTATATGTTTCAAAGATTTTCTGACTCTTAAATTTCTTCCTTAGTGTTTTCCAATCAAGAAATCTATTGGAATCCTTTCCCTTAAAAACTCACATCGAACCAATTAGGAGAAATCTTAAGAAATGTATTTTCTAAACATTTCTGATCTTTAGAGAAAGTTCGTTATTCGTAAAGAGCAAGTTCTTAATCCAGTTTCAAATACAAGTGTAAAGGGTGAAGTTCTTTAAAGAGAAGTAATCAAGAGAGAAACAGGTATTTTGTTTTATCTATTTATTTTGTTTATCTTCATGTTATTTTCTTTATCTTCATGTTACGTAACATTGCTTCACAATCATAATGCAACACGCAAGTTGCGGACATAGGTTCGATTGACCGTAAGAAGGAAAACTGGAACTGTATATATATATGGAACAAATCGATTTACTAGTTCTTACAAAACAGCGTATTTCTGTGACGATATTATATAACAATATTATATAACGATTAATAATGTGGTTGTAAAATATAAATAAATTTTATTGTTCGATAAATTCACGTCACGAAGGATGCTAACGTTGGTAGTGGTGGTAATGAGAAAGAAAACAACTTAACAGGCGATAATAAAACGCGGTGATAGCTCATAGATAGTACATACGTATAATTGCGGCGCGTGTATATATAGCAACGAGTTCCCTCTTGAGAGAACACTCGCCGAATCCCATCCTATACGTTCTGTGTTTATCAGAATATCCGGACACGACTGGACACAAGCGGATTATTGCTGAAGATTCTGTTTCAAATTTCTAAGAGAAGCATGGCTAAGGATAATCTCACGGCTATACTGTATGGCATCAACGATTTGCGTTTGGTTAGTACCCGTTACGGAAGTATGGTGAACTTTTTGTACGGCTGCGCTTGCTCATGTTTGAATCGAACACATCACTCTTATGATTTAGAACATGCTACAAATTTTCATTGGCTGAATTTATAGTTTACGAACAATAGAAAATTAAACTAGATTTTTAGAACCTATTAATAAAATATATTTTACCAATTGTTATGCAAATGAAATATTTGTAGTTATTTTTGTTTTGTATTATCAGTTGATGTAATTATGTGTTATAATTTTTATTACAGATTATAGTAACATTACATAGAACTTTTGTTTGTTTGTTATACTAAACTCAAAATAATGCATTTCTAAATAAATCAAAAAGAGAATAAATTTTCGTCAATCTTTTTATAAAAAATGCTTGTAGAATCTAAAAATAATTTCTTTATTTTGTATTAATATTAAAATGCCATTATTAAGTTATATTAACTTTCTATTACAATAATAAGTGCCAAACTGCTACTAAGAAGTTAATGTTAAATTTATATTTGTATATATTTATATTATATCTTGTGTATTTGTTCTTTGAATAATTACATTCTGAACTGATATTACTATCTAACTGATATATCTAAACTGATAGTTTGTTTCCTGTTTTTAAATACCTGTTAATAAATATAAATATTTTACTGAATTATGTTTTATGAATTGATATACTTGTGAGACTAACACAAATAGAACAGAAATAAGCATTGTAAAAATTAATAAAATAAAGAACTTTTTTAAATTTATTTGTTAAATCATATAAATATTTTATTACACAGTTAGATATTTTGCATTGTATTGTATTGTATTGATTTTACATTGTAGTATATTATAATTCAAAATCCTAAATAAATAATTTTATATATACTTTTTTTATAGTTTTGGTTAAAAACTAAACGTTTGTAAAAATTTAAATTAGAAAATAAATTCATATTAAGTTTTAATTTATATTCTTTTTTAAACAAAAAATCATTCTTTTTTATGCAAAATACAAATTTTGAAAATTAAAGTACATACTTGCTATTTCTATTATCCTTTTCTAATTTTGTTTTGTAAAAAATTTAATGTAAAGAGTTATTTTTCTATCTCATATTTTTGAAAATAAAAATATTGTTACAAAAATAATATATAATTTAACAATTTATATTAATTCATTAATTTTTTATACAAAAAGAATATAGCAAGAAAACGAAAGAAAATAAAAATCGTATTTTTTAGGAAAGCTAAAAGCTACATACTTTATTATTTAATTCTGTATTGTGATAAGATAAGTAATTTAAGATTTAACGTAACATGAAATTGTAAACATTTCTACAGATATTATGATTTTACAATCACATGATCCTGATTCTTGAATCTAACATATATGCACACAAGATTGCAGTCACCAATCGATTGCATGTGCACTTTCATATTAACGAATTGATCTTTAAATTTATCATTTATTCATATTAGTAATAATTCTTACTTACTATCATTAAGTAATAATTCTTTTTGCTATATCCTAACAATTAAATTATTTAACAAAAACTTTTTAGGTTTTTCTTGTCATTTGATATCTTATTTTATCTTTGAAAAAACATTTTTAGTTAAAATAATAAAATTTAATATTTGATTATTTTAACTAAAGTAAAATATTTAATAATTTTGAATATTTAGTAATTTTTTTTTAATTTTAAATAATATATTTTATACAATATAATTTTTAAAATTGTCAGATTTTATAATTGTTTTATCATTATTTTGTGTGCCCAGTTTTCGGCTTCGTTATTAAAAGTATATTTCTCGTAATTAAATTTAAATAAGATTATATCAGGTGATTTTTCCTGTTTCAGGAAAACACGAATATCGAGGAACCAGAGGACAATGGTAAGTGATTCTTTATCTTAAATCATTTACTATTTTTTTATTTGCTATGATAAATTTTTTTTTCAGATTCTAGTAGTGTATTGACGTCTATTGACAATAAGAAATGCATTACTAAGAAATATATAATTGATATCTATGATACTTTTTAAATAGAAAGTAGTGGATTTATCAATGTTTATCAATGTATATCATTTATTAAATAACAAGTAAATCAAAATATTTGCTAATATTTTGTTTTACTTGTTATTAAAAGAAAAAAATTAAAAAATAATAAAAAATTAGTATATATTTAAAACGCAAAAGAAGGATTCTTTATACGATTTCATAATACTTGGTATATGAATCAATTTATATCGAGTGCTATTAATCTGTGGTGACGCTCGTCGAAATAATATGCAATGCTGTTCCAGATACGTACTGATAAATTAAGAAGATTAATTTCAATTTAAGCTGTTAAATCTTCACGCCTATATTTAGATCTGAATTGATCAGAAGAGCTTTATCTTAAATTTAAGATGTCTAACTTTTAATGAATAAAAATCACATTAAGATTATAAAACAAAAAACAGACCTGTTTTTTTTTGGAATTGAATTCATTATAATACTGATAATTTATATGAAAAGAATAAAAAATATTTTTATAGTTTTTTTATATTTAATAAGTTACATAAATATTACATTATTTTTTCTAGAGGTGCTCCTAGAAATGGGATGCGTAGGAATCTGTGGATCGGATATTCATTATCTTGTCCATGGCAGAATCGGTGATTTTGTATTGACAAAACCTATGATTATCGGTCATGAGTCTTCTGGAATTGTCGCCAAACTTGGGAAAAATGTAAAAAATTTAAAAGTACGTATATGTATGTCGCATACATATTTATTTATCATTTATTGAATATTATTGAAGAATTTTTTTATTATTCTTACAAATATTCACATTATTATCATATTATAAAATATGATATATGCTTGATATTTTTCTTTTTTTGTATTAATTATTATAGATCGGCGATCGTGTTGCCATTGAACCTGGTGTGCCCTGTAGGATGTGCACGTTTTGCAAAGAAGGACGTTATAATCTATGCAAAGATATTGTATTTTGCGCAACTCCGCCTGTGCATGGCAGCTTAAGACGTTTCTACAAACATGCAGCTGATTTCTGCTTCAAGTAAGCATAATTAATTATATTCCTGATGTACACATGATTACATAAAACTGATAATGTGTAAACAATGATGCATGCATAACATAATTAGATAGTTTTTTGGAATATAATGAAATAATTTGAAAAAAGTTTTTGCAGGTAGAAAGAAAATTAATTTCTGCATTTATAATTTTTTATAACAGATTGCCCGATCATGTCAGTTTAGAGGAAGGAGCACTTTTAGAGCCATTGTCAGTGGCAGTACACACTTGCAAACGGGGCGGGATCGGAATTGATTCTAAAGTATTAATTCTTGGAGCTGGGCCGATCGGTTTGGTGACATTACTGGTAGCTAAAGCAATGGGTGCCAGTAAAGTAGTTATTACGGGTACATATTTTAAATATAAAACTTGAACTAAAAGATATATTAAATTCTAATTAAACTGCTTTTTAACGATTTTCTTTATTTTCAATATCAATATTTCAAGTAGTCATTGAAATAATTTGAAAATGTAAGATAATGCATTGATGAATAACAAATGAATGAGAAAAAATTACATTTTGATGTGAGCTTATTATCATATAAAATTAATTGCAATACTTTAAAATACAATCAAAATTTACTCATTTTTAAATTATTTTCTATTTTTATCAATTATTGAATTTTTATTACATGTTAAAATATAACTTATTTTTTTATTACAATGAGAAAACTTGCATAGCGATGTTGTTATTTAACGGAAAATTTTGTTCATTGCGATAACGTAATTTTTTAACGAAGGATAAATCCGTTTACAAAGCGATAAGCGGCTATCAAGTTACGTAATTATCAATTTACGTAATTGTGAATGAGAGAAAAACATCTACATTGAGTATTCGAGATGTGGAGTAATAACGAACGGTGTTGCAATCGATTACGAGATAAGCCGCCGAGACTGCATTTAGCATGATAGATACTACCTACAAAACAAGAATGTATACCGTCGAGGTCACCTAGTGACAAAGTGTCGCGTAGTAATCATTTTTCTATTGCAAATTCGAACTACGCATTTAAGGCATAAAGAGTTGCCTTTTCAAGAAGATTATCTCTCTTTCTCTTACTAATGCATAATTTCCGTCTCTTTTGTAGAACACAATGCGTTTCACAAGTAGCACAAGTTATCCTTCGAAGAATTCTAAATGCATGCCTATACAACTTGTAAATGAGATGTAAGTAGGCGTGATTTTTATGTTTATAGATATCATGGAAAATAGACTGAACATAGCGAAGAAACTTGGCGCCGATGATACATATCTGGTGCAAAAGGATAGATCGGAGAAAGATACAGTGGCTGATATTCATGCAATCTTTGAGGGTGAACCTAACAGGACGATAGACGCTTCTGGCGTACAAGCCTCGATTCGTTTAGCGATTCTCGTAAGTTACAAAATGTATCTTTTTAAAAATTAGATTATATTTATATTAAAATATGTATTAAATTATTAAATTAGTTGTCCCTAGAAATCGGATTATAAATTATATTTATATTTGCATCAGGCGACCCAATCCGGTGGAGTCGTGGTATTGGTAGGATTGGGTGCATCAGAGGTGCAAATTCCACTAATGAGCGCTCTGGTAAGAGAAGTCGACATCAGGGGTATTTTCCGATACGTAAACGAGTAAGTTCGAATTAGTCAAGACTACATTAAATAGGAAAGACAACAATTTCTGATTCGTAATTAAATGTAAATACGATTGCCATCAAATATTAAATCAGTTCCCAGGTAGAACAGAGTCACAATAACATCACAATGATATTATTATGATTTTACTTATATGGTTGTCACTTATAAGTACATAAAAAATGTTCTCATAACATTATTATAAAGTGGCAAATGACATTACTGTGATATCACTATGATTTCTATTTCTACCTGGGTTATTGCGAGAAATAACTGCAAGTTTCTGAGAAAATTGCAATCAAGAGTTCTGTAATTTGATTTTCACAAATTCATATAAATTATACTATCATATTTGATAAGATTATTCTACGTGATTTTTTTCTGATTTTTAGCTACAGTGATGCATTGTCGCTCGTCGCATCTGGCAAGGTAAACGTGATGCCATTGATTACTCATAATTACAAATTAGAAGAAACCAAGCAGGCGTTTGAAACCAGCAGAACTGGAGCAGGTGGAGCTATAAAAGTAATGATCCATTGTAAATAGTTAATTAATGAAATTCAGAATGTCAAATGCAATAGCGCAATCTTTTGCGAAGACTACTATACTATAAACTTTTATCTTTCTACATCGCAATATGTTAAATTGAAATTTTATTATTTAAAAGTATAAATGAATTGTTTTAACGTTTGACTTAATCGAAATATGGAATTGAAAAACATCTGAATATATTTATAACGACGTCAGGAAGATTAGGATTAGTAGGATATTTTAACACCAAATATCTTTCATCGTATTATCATCGTGTATATTTTACTGTACGAAATGCTAATTTACACGTGATGAATCTTTTGCTTGGTAGTTTAATGAAAAGAATACACTTCTACGACACACTTAAATGCCGTAAAGATCGCATAAATTATATGTACATACGTTTCTGTTGAATGCGTACAATGGCTCAAAAGAACGACAGTACATTTCGATTAGTATAAATTTCGATTAATGATAATGTTCGCATTTGTTAATATCTTACAATATTAGTAGTACAATACATTGACATTGATTAATATTAGTTACATTGGAAGTGCATTTACCAATGTTTTCCCAATATAACGTCAATATCGGTCATAAAATATTATGTTTCAAATTATGTAATTAATATCCAATATGAAAAATTGAACAAAGATTGTTGTCTAATATTGATTCAATATTGGCCCAATTGTTAAATCAATATTGACTCAGTATTGCTGCTTAGATAAATTGGTTAAATAAGGTAAAGCATTTACAATATTAGACCAGTATTGGGGATATTACATTGCTTCCCAATATTGGATCAATGTTTTGTGCTACTATGATATTTTCCTTAAAATAATAACGATAAATATTTGTTATATGAACAATAAAGTTTTATTTCTTTAAATTTGATAAAATCTATTGATAAAACTTTTATTTTCTTTATACTCTGAAACGTATTTTCTGAAAAAATTATACTTTACTATTTTATTATGTAATATTTATTACGAATTCAAAGATATTTATTTATGAATTTAAGATATTTGTTGCTTCAAGAATATTTTGTGCCTTTTTTCAAATGAAAGGCAACTGATTATAAGTTTGCGAACTAGCAATTAATTAAGTAGCTTACCTATTAAAAAAACATAGAAAACGATAGAAACTGATAGGATCTACGAAAACATCATGCCAATCTTATTTTTTCCAATCTATATCATTTTCTATATTGTAACTCCTACTGTATCATTTCACTTTTTATATTCCGAAACAAAGGTTATTTGATAAAAGCGGATTCAGTCGTTGAAATAGACAATAGAAAACTTATAATATTAATATAACCAACTCTTTATATCGCATGAAATAATGAAATTTATTGTAAGTAAATGATTAAAATTTTATTGAAATCGTGGATTCAATCTACAAATTCTGATTTATAATCACGGCTAAAAATAATTAAACATTTTCTATTGTTTTCTAACAATTTTTTTAACAGTATTGATTTGTTGCATTTTGTTAGCTTTCCTATCTTCGAAAATTGAACGAAATCTACATTTCGTTCAAAACGCAAGAGGCGCGAACTGAAAAACGAGATATTTAAATACCGCGTCGCGATTGGTCCGTCATTTCAACGCTCGCCAATCGCAGGCGTTGTTACTCGGTGGAATTTCGTCAGTTATGAACGCGTCGCGAAGACTCGAGGTGTTGTGTCCGTGTCGCTCCGTATTTCTCGCATTTGTTACTATTTGAAAATGAGCTTTACGTACCAGAAAGACTGCAAACGTCTTCCGCGCGCATCAAACATTTGTTACGATGCAGGCATCGACCACAGTCGGCTGGCGAATACCCAATTTCGCGAATACTCGAAGCTCGGAGCTCCCGGAAACGTTCAAGGCTCGTTCACGCACCTCGCTCCGCACCGCCGTTCATTGTCAGGTATGTGCACGAGCCTCGTCATAGGTAATCATGTACAGTCATAATTTGTTGAGTTACTTCGTCATATGCACTCATATGTGGGGTCGAGGATTTTCAACAGCATCTCGTCGATGCTATCGTCCGTTACATTCAAAATTTATGGAAGTGTCCCATTGGTGCTTTTTGCGTCGGCAGATCGGGAATATCGGGATCACGTGATCGTGTCGCCATTTGTAAATGGTGTGATGCAGTGTGATGTGACGTCGCTGTTGGTACGGGCGCGACGGTAGCGGCGGCGGTTCGAGTGTTTACTGTGGTGAATCCGAGCTGGTTTGTCATACGATAAAATGTTCGAATAATACAAATTTCGCATAATTGTCATACGGGATGTAGTTCGACTGCCGATGACTGCCGAGCTTGCGAGTTGAATGTGTGGACTCGTACGATGTCGATTACGCGATTTAGAGGTTATGAGTCGTTTCGCGAATTTTTGCTGCTTTCCATTTATCTGAAAGTGAGACTGAGGGCCAGTTTCACAAACATCGGTTAACTGCTAACGGGAGGTTAATCGACTACCTATCTTTCTCTATATTATTATCTAAGGAGAGACAGAAAATCTATTAACCTCCCGTTAGCAGTTAACTGACGTTTGTGAAACTGGCCCTGAGTCACACATACTGCTTTCTATTCATATTAAAACTCAGTTAATTCTCACTTGTGATGTCATAACTCAGTTAAATGCATGTTCCTTTTGCATTCTCGCAAATGAGATTCAATCACTGAGTTTTTTCTTACAATCTGAGTAGTTTTAAGATCGTGTGCTTTACTGAGTCTCGCATACTTACTTTAGAAGTAAGGTAAGTTATATATTGAGATAATTTTGTTATTAAAATAAGCGTGATCACTTGCATGTTTCTTTAAATCACCGAGTAATGACGTCATTATCTGAGTATAAAATACTCACATTACTGAGTGACTCAGTCTCGCTTTCAGATAAATGGAAAGCAGCATCAGTAATGTAGGTATTTTATATTCACTCAGTGACATCATTACTCAGTGATTAAAAGGAACGCGTAAGTGAGAATATGCTCAATAACTTTAATGTGAGTACGCAAAACTCAATAAAGCACAAGGTCTTAAAATCGCTCAGATTGCGGGTATAAACTTAGTTCAATCCTGCTTGTGAGAATGCAAAAGGAACATGCATTCAACTGAGTTATGATGTCAAGTGAGAATTATCTGAGTTTTCTTGTAAATGGAAAGCAGTATTTGTATGCATACTTCACTACTGCATACAGAGTATTCAACGATATATCTGAATAATTCAAAGATGTGTGAAAGCAGATTTAAATATTGTGCCTGTGCATTAACTTTCTGTTTACTCCATTATTTTTTAGTATTTTTTCTATACATGTTGGATTACAATATTCTTCTGAGTTAATTTTTATTATTTTTATAAGAATCGTGAATTTCTGACCCACATATACTTTACATGTCTAGAAAATTTATTTGTATGATTGTTTATATAAGAAAAACATGTTACAACACGTGCAGATATTAGGCCTATTCTTTGTCGCTGCATTACTGCACTTGTGCAATAAGTTAAAATAAGAAAAAATATATTTGTTTTATTATAACTTATTACATCGGTACAGCGACAAAGAACAGTCTACCATTAGCTTTCTGCTATTAGTCACAGTGCCTTTAGTTTTTTAAAGAAAAGCGATGTGGTGAGTCATTCGTCTGTCAAATCGTTTGTACAGAGAGTTAATGTTCAGCAATCAAATTTTTACTCTTTTTATCTGGAATCTTTGTTTAATCTAATTTTTTTCTAAGCTTTCCAATAATTTGGAAAAATTTCTTTTTAATATCATTGTTCTATTACCAAATATTTTTTTAACTTGAATGTTAAAAGTTTAATAAAGATTCTGTTTATTTTGGAAAAATTTGAAAGTAATAGTGTTTCCATTGACAAAAACTTGCACTAGCAGCACTGAGTGCTTAAAGTGTATAGAACTCGCTCATTAATACTACACTTTAAGCACTCGATGCTGCTAGTGCCAACGAGTTTTTGCCAATGGAAGACGTTATAAAATTTTATTTTCCAAAAAGATCCAAATTACAGATGGAGTGGAGGAAAGATTGTTAAGTGATGAAGACTTATGATAAATGTTCTTGTGTGTAAATAAATGTGGAATATATTATTAAATGTATCATATCATGTTGCATTACAACCTTTTGATTATTATGATTAAAATTTTCTTAACTAATAAATATGAATTTTTGGAATTGTTACAGATTGGAAAATTTACAAACTGAACTGATATCTTTGGCTTTGTTGTGAAAATGTTTTATATACAAATTTAATATACAAATTCTGTATATTAAAAATTTCATTTAAAAAATATTCAAAAAATTTCAACTTAAAAGAAAGTTTGAGTAATGTATACCAGTACTTAATGCAATTAGCACAAAAGAGACCAAAGGGAATAGTTGACAGAAAAAGTATATAATCTAGGTAAATGAATAATCTAATATTGTTTTATAATAATATATTTTATACTATATTGATTATATATTAATTATTGACAAATTTGTTTCTAATAATCAAATATCTGTTTCTGTTGCAGGATAATGAAAATTGTCTTCGGTATTAAAAGCTTAGAACAATGGTGTCTAAAATTAATAAGATGTTATTATAATTACACAGTTACAAATTAGAGGAGGTATATAATTTATAAGTTACTTGTGCATTTAATTTTAAATATACATTTTCTTTTATTTAAGTTCTCATTATAATTGCTTGTGATCTATGTTACAGGTAATGAAAGAAAGAAACTCAAGAGCAGAATCTATGCTGCAAATTCTCATCACATTATCTCAGAAAAGGCCAGAACTTGTAAAGGTAAGTATATTAAAAATCAAATTTTAATCTTACCACATTACCAAGAATAAAAACACTTAACATTTCACTTAATATTAAAGATTTTGTTGTCTTATTTGAGAAATAAATAATGTCAAAGAAAATATAATGCTAATTTTCTAATAAAATTATGATTTTATACATTAAAAACATTCATTATTTTTATTTATATTTAAATTCTTGGGATGTATAGAACTAAAGATAGAAAAAAAGAGAAAATATCTTGGTATTAAGGTTAAATATTTTTTGCATGATGTATATTTTTATGCATGTTGTTTGATTATTTACAATTTTTGAAAAATGTTTTATTGCACTAATAATATGAGAGTGTTACAATGTTTGATCTATGCATATTGATTATAATATGAAAAATTAATTTGAAATTATTTTTATATGAAAAAAGAAATAAGAAATAGTATAAAAAGACATAGTTTACATATTTAAAAAATACTATAATAAAGTTTTATATGCAACATATATATTTTCGACATTTTATTTAGCAAAGATTTATTAAATTTTTTCTTTTTTGCTAAAAACTATTGCACATTTCATGGAATGTTTGAAAGTTTTATTTATTTAAATTCTATATTTTACTGATAATAGAGATGTGTGGAATATTTTATTACTAAAATGGATGATTTACAAATGTATTTTCTGGTACTTATATTGAGTCTATTTTTTATTATACATAACTCAATAATGTAGTTGATATTTTTTGACTGAAGACATTAATTTGCTATTAATTGTTAATTCACTTATATTAGTCGGCGTACAAAAAAACGTGGCTTTGCACAATGGCATTGAATAATGAACATAGGGCGATGAAAATCGTTTTAACCATCTGTAGTATTGTCCACTAACAATAGCACTGCGTGACTTCTTCTATTAGCCTTCTATATTACCAAGTGCATACTTCAGACCTGCATTTATTCCACCCCATTCATTCCGAAGTTCTTAGCTATACTCGAGTAAACTGTCGAGTACGTATCGTTAATATTTGCTTAACTTTAATTACTTTGATTATAATAATAGTTTTAAATAGATTAATCATACACATGATAGATGCAACAGTGAATTATTGATTAAAGAATATTAGCTATCCTTAAACAATTTTTTTTGTTAAATAAAAAGAATCTGGAAATTGGATGTTAATTTGAAAAATATAGTATTTAAAATTAGAAGTAATAGCAAAAATAACGAAAGTGTTATTAAATAATTACTAACTTTGATAAGTAATTGCTTTAATTTGTTGATTTGTCGTTATTGATAAAGACTTTGCAAAGTCTCAGATCCATTTACACACAAGCGGTTAGCTTCGAGCTTTTAGCTTTGATAATGGAACAGCGTGACTCCTTTTATTAGCTTTCCTCGTTACCGAGTAGTGCTTGACGAATATTTGTCCATCCGGTGAATGAGCGCCAACATATAACTTTCATACGTTCCATTTGCACGTTCTGTTTATCGTTGGCAAGTAAGAACGCCAAGAAGTTACTGAGTAGGTTTGTTTCTTTCCGATTTTATATCTTTTTGATAATAATAAATCTTTTTTAAACGACTCTTTGCTTTCTTAATGTTAAATATTTTTATGATTATATATATATATATATATATATATATATGTGTGTGTGTGTGTGTGTGTGTGTGTGTGTGTGTGTGTGTGTGTATGTATATATATATGTATATATATTTCTCTAAATTTTTTTCTTGAATAAATATGGACTCTATGTATATTCGATAAAAAATCTGATTACAATTTTATCCGCTGATAAATAATTTTTATACATGAGAAAAAAGTTGTTAATTTAATGACTAAGTTTTTTAACTTGATTAAATTTTCTAAATTCTTTTTATGTATTTTAGTCAAATATATAAATATTTAAATTGAAGTTTAAGTATTTTATCTATTTAAGTTAAATGTATAGATACTTTAATTGAAGAAATTTAATCAAGTTAAAAAATTTAGTCAAATTAACATTTTTTTCTTAGTGTATTTATCAGCTTCCGAATTTCTTGTATTTTAATGCTATAATTGCAAGTTGTATGTATTTGGTTCCAAGAGATTTTTTTTTTAATAGAAATTTCTGTCATTCGCAGACTCGCGGGAAATTTCTCTCGTTACAGAGGTTACTTATTATTAGCGTGTAAAATTTTTTGCACTCTTGCCAGTTGGAACGGTCGTAATCTCGGATATTCGTAGTGCGGGAGCGCACCTCGCGCCGCGTGTTACATTATCGGAGACGACGGATAATTAATTAGAGTGCCGGTGCAAACAGCAGGTTCGGTAGGAGGACGATGGAGCTGCCCACCCTCGTTCGTCCGGGACTCCTGCGTACCTTGCGCGTTCGTGGCTATGGCGCAAATATAATCGACAGCATTTCCCACGAGAGCACGACGGTGCCGGTTGTGCATACGGACGTTCACCACGCGTTCGAGCCACGTCGACGCGGCTGGTGTTTCCTTGTTGCAAGCGTGGCTTCCGAGTTTGCCGGCGCATATTTGCGCGGCCGGGATAGAGAGACGGTCAACGGCGGTATATACATTTAATCGCTTCGATAACCGATCGCTCGTGTTTGCCTGTCGCTGTTCGCTTTTGAGTCTGTCCAATTGAATTGACTTGCGAATGGCTCTGTTGTTCGTTATCCGTTAGTAAGGAGCTTCTAAAATCAGTCACTAATATCCGCGCAGTTTTATCACTTTTATGCTTTATTCGAATTATCGTATTCTTTTTTTTAAATAAATGTATGTATAATTTATAATAAAAGTTATGAAAATTTATTACAAACATTCTATAAGTTACAATATTTTTTTGTTTAGTTAATGTGTTGACTTTACCTATGCCAGCTATGCATTTATTTATTGTTATATACTTTTGTAGTGCCTTTTCAGAATTATATGCAATATTTCAAATATTCTTTGGCAAGTTAGAAATTAATTATATAATAAATTATCTTTTTACCACTTTTAACTGTCTATAAATTTTTGTAGAATTTTACAATTTACAATTATTTATCAAAATAATTAACGTTTTGATATTTCTGAAATTGTCCTTTTGCTTTTAATTTCTATAGTTAGACAATATATATCTTTCAGGTCATATGCACAATGCCAATTGATTTTTCTACATAGAAGTTAATACTTGAAAATTAATACTTTACTTTTACTTTGCGGTTTTCTCGCACGTGTACGTATGCCTCATAACATTTTATGTAGGGCTGCATTTCGGCAATAGCGGAAACGGTAGTGTTCTTATATCAATCTTGCGGTTTGACAGCTGTGAGTATAAAGAAGTCTTAACCAGAAACCTTAAAACTGAAAGGAATACTCAAATAATCGTCATCTAATACTTTATCCATAATGTATTTTTGTAGAACGCACGCTATGTTTCTTTGATGCTTGCAATATCTTGTGAAATAAATTATTTTCACGCTGTTCATAATTTATAATGTGTATATTTCAAATTACGGGGTCAAACATTTTAAAATATTACAGAAAATAAAAATTATATAAAGAGAATTGATTTGGAATAAAAGAGAATCAAAAATTAATCAAATTAACTTCTTTGAGAGGTAGAATTTTTTATTATATAGAACTTGTTACATATTACATACAGAAGATACAAAAAGAATATCTATGTACTTTAGAGCACCTTATATTTTTTGTCTTTACAAGAAAATATTACAGACTTGAATGATATGTTGATCTCGAAATTTGAATTGAAACATTTATATTCTTTTTCTTATTCTAACAGCTTGCTGAAAATTTTCAGAATAAATTGTTTTGAGTCTTACTTTTTATTTCCTTGCAACACGAATACTGTATGTACAGTTAATTTTAAGTGTGATAAATAGAAAAAGTGACATGAACGATTCTTGTAATTTACAGATCTTCAAACTGGGGCTGTTTGGACCAATCTTTAGACAAATGCCTTTTCTCTTTTATCAGAAAACATTAACTAATATAATTCTATTTAATTCATTTTATTTTCAGAAAGAAAGAGGCAGTGATATAAAATGATGATGTAACATTATTGTAAATAAATTAAAAAATGTTTTTCAGGAGAGATGAATATGTATTTTCCAAATATATATTTTTCCCTTTTATTTATTATATGTTATTACATAAGTTATATATTGTTTTGTAATACGTAAAAATGATAATCTGATAATTTATAATGGTAGAATTTTTTAACAAACCAATTTATAAAAAATGAATTAACCTAGAAGTTCGAAAAATCAAATTAAGTTTAAAATATTTGATATATATACTACAGATACTCGTTGAGTATATTAATTTAATTTTAAGATATTTTTGTGTAATGTTTTTATAACGTGAACAGCATGAATATCGGGAAAGTTTTATAAGTATAATTTTTATAAATGATAAGTTTTATGAATAGTATTTTTTATCGACAAGTCTGTATTTTAATCTGCTTCTTTGTCAATAATTATTGTTATACACAGAATTTAATAATCACGATTGATGGCATCGATTTTGGGTTTGATGCCTAGCCCATAATATTCGTTAATCCAATCTCTGTGTCGAGAGAGCGGTCCGTTTTCAGAGACAAGAAGCAGACCAATGTGCGGCACTCCTAATTGCGTTAGAGTAATTACGTTATACACGTTTCAGGCAATAACACCCTACCGAACAATAATACTATACAGATACCGGCGTTATTACGCGCCGGAACAATTACTAAATCGTAATGAGCGACGTATTTGCGAAGGGCCATTGTAATTAGCCTCCACGTTTCAGATTTAATTACACGGTTCGAATATCGTATAACCACGGAGAATGCCAATTGTTATATATGTTAAATGAAAAATTTGACATTACGTGATCTAACATGGTAATTATTACTAATTATTAAACAATATTAATTTATTATATAATGCGCGATAAGTTTTTTTTAAGAATTTCAGGTTATACATATTTACTTATTTACTTATATATTTTATATCGATATTTTTAGTCATTTTTTCTTAATTATTTGTTATTATATCATACGAATTTTTATGACACAAAATGTTTCGTATTTTAATGAGAAATATTTTGATTGGCTTAGAAATCTCAAACTTTTGTAAATTGATTTTTTAGTGTGCAAATATTAGCAAACTTTAAGTTGAAAGTTTGATTCAATGAAATCCACAGCTTTTGGTTATGATTGTTTATGACCACATGGATGTAACGTAGATTATCTCCACGTTTTGGTGGTCATAACTTTTTTCCTCTCGTAACGTCCTGTCATGGATCACGGAGACAATAAAAAAAAATAGGGCAATCGCTTTAATCTGTTGTATTTATATCGCACTAAATTTAGATTACCGCATCTGCGCGACGCGACATTTTCACCCTCGTATTCGGCGAGGGTTGACCGCTTGTCTAATAATACTGCGACATGATAAAAAAGCCCTCGGTGAAAGTTAATTGCCGCGGCTTGCCAGTTGTCCTCCATCTGATGAATGGCATTATGACTTTTACGCTCGTTTTAGTTCATTCTTCTTTCCTACCTTTTCTGTCTCGGATATGCGCAACTGTATTGTGAAGCAAGTGTATATCATTTGAACCTCGAGTGGACTATTAAAGAAATGTTAGAAGCAAGGAAGACTATAGCATAGTTGTTCTCGTTATCTTTTAATTTTACTAATTCTCCAAGTAATATAAATTTTAATTGAGAGTTAAGACGTAGTAGTTTGGGAGTTGGGGAAATGGCAATTGAAAGTTGGAAGTTGGAGAATTCGAGTTTGCTTGTCGAGTCTGTTCAGAGTTTATATAAGATATAAATTACATTTGAAAGTCTATTTTAAGAGCATCGCTAAATATGTTAATAGTGTTTTATCCCTATATAGAAAAAGTTGTATTCTTCCTCGAAAGATTTAATTTTTCACAGAGAAAGCATATAGTGTTCTTATTTCCCTTTGAATGACCATATCTCTTTGCTATCAGACGCACCAATCGAAATAGTTATAGCCATGTTTGGTTTTTGCACAATTGATTCAATATCCTGGGAATGTGCGTACCAGCGCAACTCCCAACATCAAATCTAGAGAAGGGTGGTAGTTACTACCTCGCGAGTTCGCGTGGGAGGTCACGTTGGACTGGGGGTAGGTGAGGCGACCCACGACCTTCGACCAATCGCGAACCTTGCTTGGCATTGGCCTGCCAATAGGAGTCTGCTTGCCGTAACCCCGCGTGACCTTATGCGCGATTCTCTTGTACTTTACGCTGCGAAAACTACCCCCGTCACTCTCGTCGGCGAAATCACTTGCGTCAGTCAAAGCTACCCCCATCACTCGTATATTGATTTATTGCTCGTTTCTGTCAAACAATTAGAAATGCATGCAGAAAGATTTCGCGTAAATCGTATTGTATATATTTATAATATCATATGTTCAATTGCTGCTTATGGAAGATTGTCATATTTTAATTGATAATTTCTGTTCACGGTAGAGAGTATTATATAAAGTTGCTCAAATTAACAATTATGATTTTAAATTTTCAATATTTTTAGTAAAGCATTAAAAATAAACGTATTAGTAACGAGAAATTATTTATTGTTGATTAAATATAAAATAATGTGTGGATACGAATAACAGTTACTTTCTTAATATATACATCTTTATTCCGAATTAAAATCTTTGTTTTTAAAGTTACTTTCAGAGTAAAGTTTTGTTTAATCAATGTTTGCTAACGAAGAACTTAGTCTAAATAAACGTTGGCAGATTATAATAATGTTCACGCAGAGATGAAAGGATCAATTACAAGACTTCCCATTATTTACGTATTAACGAGCACATGCATTTATTTATACACTAATGTATTCGCCACCATTGTGTCGTCTCTCAGTCAAGTAGCATTCAAAAAATATCGTTAATTTTGTCTGTTAAAGACCACAAGAAAATTAGATTGTATCAGGAGAGAGAAGCAACTTTGCATCATACTAAATGAAAGATTATGACAATTTAATACCCAAGAAAATTTTCCCCAAGCTATTTAAATTTTTCCTATGCAGCATAGTTTTAAAACTTTCTAATCAGTTTACTTTAGTGCATTTTAAGTTTGTAGTAATCAATTCAGATTTTTTTCTTGCGGATGATTTTTAAAAATTATTTTATTTTTTCTCTGATGATTTTACGATGTGTTGTTCGTCCCTTAATAGTTTACTGATACCTAATCGTGTTCTAAGACGTCTTCGATTTCGACATATACGTATAGTTGTCGAGGGTACGTGCTCGTGAACGCCCGGGCGGCCAGGCCGCGTCATCCGACCGTCAGAACGGAGCATCCGATAGCGTCGGTTATCGAGCGCGGGTGGCAAGGTAATTACTTCCTTGGGGTTGGAGACGTGCGCGCGCCCCACGGGGGTGGGGTCAGAGGTCACGCAGTCTGCTCCAACCGCCTCCGGACAGCCAATCAACGCTCTACGCTTCCTGTCTTCGGGGCGATACGTGCATGTGAGTATCAACGCGTGCGCGGCCGTGTCCGGACACACGCGTGTTAGATGCGACACGCCGCCAATTGCACGACTGGCCAACTAACTCCAGGTGCGGTAATCGCGACGACACATTAGCTAATACGTCGACCTGGACCTGGACTTCCCTGGTAGTTACTGACAAGCGCTACTCCCAACGCGGACGTCATTAATATCTCCCTCGCGCACATAGATACGTATTGCTTATCAAGACGAGGAAATGTTGCTTATATCATGGCGCGTTGCTTATCCAAACGATGTTTATCAAATTCAGAATTTCTAATAAATCTGAAGATGTTTTTCTTTTCGAAAACTTGGCAAATTGTTCGTGATTTTTTTAGATTTTTATCTTGAACAACTTGAAGATTAAGTTTTAATATTTAAGTTTAGTTGTAACAATTGAGAATTAATGAATTGATAAAAGCTCGTTACATCCCTCGTCTTACAGATTTTTTGATAAAAACGATATTGTTTTCAATCTTTTTTTTTTCCTATTTGAATAAATATTCTTTCCAAATCCGTTTAGGTATATCAGTATAAGTTTAGGTATACTCTTTTAGTTTGTTCATACTTTATCTTAATATCTTCTGTCTGATCCGAAAGATCAATCTCTGATACGCCTAATTAAAAATTTGGAGCGTCAGGTGATCAAGGCATAAAATACAACTCACGTTAATTGGGACCAAGAGAGCGATCTCTCCTTACCTCTCTCCTTTTGCTTTGCATCATTCTCATATTGTCTTCTCTCTTTTTCGTTCAACGTGCCCGGTTCGCTTCAGTCTTCTCGTGCCAAGCGTGGTTTCATTAGTCGTCTAATCTTTCTTGCAACCTTGGGAGGAGGATAAGAACTTAGGCTCCTCTCGCTTAGGTCCAAGCAAGATCTTTTCCTCGACCGTCGGGGGGGGATCGCCGAGTGACTGATGAACTGGCCACTAATTACCTTCTCTGTGCCGTACAATACCAGCGTATTAATAACTCGCATTTATATGCCCGTGAAAAATGGACGTTCGCTTCCTTTCGCTCTCGTTCGTTCTTTCGTTCTCTCTTTATTCGATGATCAAAGCGTGCAAGCACTCATGCGATTGTGTGGACAGATAGATGCATACACGTAGATACGAAAGCGCGAATGAAAGAGATAGCGTCCGACCGTACCGCCAACCTGTTGTTTTGCAATGTCTGTACTGTCATTTCGCGACCGTATATAAATTTAAAATGAAGAATGGATAATGCTGCTATTAAACGCAATGAGATAGATTACTGACGTAACTGACTGAAATAATATCCATCGTTAAAACGTGTCTACTAAGATTAATAATTGAATTAATTGGAATGAAAATACTATTTTAAAATCTTATAAAATACAATGTGTATAATCAAAGTAGTACATTTATTATATTTACGCTTCTAATACCGATATGAAAAATAAATGATTATTAAAACTATGATTTCATGTCGTAAATTATCTAATAAAAAATTTATATAAAATTACAGATTTTTTATATCTCGTTTATACGCTTTATTATTATATGCTTATATGCGTCCCATTACATTTAATTTAACTTACCTTAAAATATATCCGCGATAGATATCTCGAAATTATTCATATTACTGTCTCACTCTCGGATATGACGTATCTCGACTCTTGGACACTTTGCTTAAGGTTCGGTTCGCTATGCTTATTTATCATCACCGGATATTAAATGCTGTTCTGTCAACTTGAAGCTAAGAGAACGCGTACGTCGATCGATGACTGGGCGCGTTGAAGACTACATACGTGGGCCGAGACGACCTGCGCGAGTTATACGAGCGATCGAAGAGAGGAAAAGGTCTTGACATTTCCTCTGCGCCTCGATAGAACTAAACCTTCCTGACATTAGATAGACTCTTTTAGCCTTTTTTGACATTTATGGAGCAATAGACAACGAATTACCCACCATCTTCATATTATCAATGATGATTCGCGAATGGCATTTTCGGAGTAGGAATTGCAAGTGCTACACTGTGATCCCATTAAATGTTTTTAACACGAGAGTGGTGTCTATAACACCATTCACTTAGGAAATGAACGATACTTTTTTTCTTTAAACGACAATGCGTGTCGAGCCAGACATCTAGATCAAAGCATTCTTTATATATATATTTATATATCGCACTGCATAACAAAAAGTATCATAACTTGAACAGTGATTTTTTTAAGTAGGTGTTTTAAAGATTACTTAATATGTATATATTATGTCTCACATACAATTTAATAAAAATTATCATAGTAATATCATTATCATATACTTTTTTATTTTTTACGTTATATTGCTACTGTAATTCATTGTATTTGTATAAATTATGTTTATATAATTAAGTGGATTAAGAATATGTGTTGCAGCATTTCTGTCATTAAATACTTTAATTGCTTTAATTTCAATTACAGCATTTTTTCTTAATAAAACTATATCTATATACAGAAAATACAAAATGTTAAATTGACTTTTTTTTTAATATCATTTTTTTTAAATACAAAATATTCTTATTTTTCATTTTGATTTTTATTGAATAGTGTTATTATTATTATTATTATTGCTGTTTTTTATATTTTTTAATGATTTTATGATGAATAAAGTAACTATATTCCATCAAGACACGAAAAATTCCAAATGACATTTTGAAATTGTATTATGAATAATGAAATTAAAATGTTTGCTTTTATATAAAATTGTATTATTATCTTTTAATAAGATCATAACATGATAAGCGTAATACGATAATTTGATAGATGTAGCTTAAAATGTTAGGTGTATTTTGTAGCTGCACTATGTTTCTTTACAATATTTTAGACATTTTTGATAAAAAACTTAAATAATTTTTAGAGGAAGGTCATCAATGCTGGCATAGATCTCTTAATTTAATAAATATCTAAATTATTATTATTTTTATTATGCTTTTGCAATGGAAAAACATTATTGTTTATAATTGATACAAATTTATGATTCGTAACTGGACAATTGCATGCACCATGTCTCGAGATTCGTTTCTAGGATAATTCATAATTCAGTCGGTTTTTGCTCGAGCACTTTGGCAATATTAAACGCAGACGCGGAACCCACAAGGGGCATCCACAAAGCCGCGGTAAGCTCAAAGCGTCCCTTCGTAACCATCGTTCTACCCTTTGCTCACCCATCCCTCTCTTGTGTATGATAGTATGTACTCAACAACGATCTCATTTCACTGAGTTTGCACAACGGCAGCAATATAGAAAAAGATTTAAAAATCACAGCTTGCGTGACATGTCACATAATTTAAACTTATTGTCATGTCATTAACATTAAAATTTTGCCCGAAATGATGGAAAGAGAATGATGTAAATCTTATTCTATCAATTAATAATTAAAGCGATTATGTTCTTAAAAGTACCTTGTACCTTGCGTGTAGGTTTTTCATATTTTATATTCACCTTGTGCAAAATGTGTAAAGCATAAAGAGATTTGCGAGGGATTATTTTCTCTTTTCGTCGCGACAAACATAATGTAGAACTTCAACTTCACGCAAGGCATTTTATTTGCTACCGGAGTTGTCCAGCAGGCAGAAGTGCCTGTTAATGTTAACCTTTCGTGTAAATGTAAAATATAATTAGGCTTCGCAGTGACGCGAATCTCGCGGCTACAATCTGGGAATATGCCTGCAAGGTTTCGCTCGCTCGGTCACGCTGACGATTTATTCGCGCAATAACGTCACGTACTTTACGGACGTACGTAACATTTACTGCATCTTCTATTCAGCGGATAAGTTACAGCTACCGTTACCATCGCGCCCGAGCGTTCGCAGTCGCCGCGCGAATATTCATCGCGGGCATTCACCGTGTACCTATCTACCGGCGTACATAACCGCCACTATTTTTTCCAAGAGCAATATTTATCGACGCCCGACGGATTACGAGCGCAGCCCGACGCCGGCTACTAGATTCTGCGAGCAAGTTAATTCTTAGCTCATAACATAAATATCCGACCGCGTCTCGTGACTTTAGGAATCTCGAAAATACTTGGCAAGAAATCTTCCGATGTTTTTTATAACACCTTTATGATGATTGTTAATTATTACACAGTTTTCTGAAAGAAAGTCAAATATGAAAACCTGATTGTGGTTCGGTTTATCTGAATATTTTATCGATTATTTTGAGATTATGATTTGCAATTAATATTAAAAGTACATGAGAATATTATATAGATTTTTATGTATGAAAGTCTTTTTTATAATTTGAGCATCAAGAAATTAATTTTTCTTTATTTTTTGATTTATTACATTATGTCTTATTTATATTGGAACTTTTAATAAGAATAAATCTTATTATTCTGTGCACACAATGTGATATAATACTTTATAATAATTCTAAAACTATGTTATAAAATATGTACTTCTATAAGCTTTATTTATAACGTTAATTTTTAATTGATAAATTTATAAATAGTAATATAATTTTAAGTGACTTTGTGGTAACTTTGTATCGGTTAATACATTTCCTCGAATGCATTCGGCGATATTTGTGCCATTGATTGAAAAATCTTAAATAAATGATCGCAAGAGTCGATCAATGGTTTAGTTTTTACGGTTAAAAGAGAGCATAGCTTGCGCGACCTACGTTTTCATGCACGTGATATCGAGTACGCTTTCGAAGTCTACGAAGGTGACTTCGGCCAGAATCCCGGCCTCCACCTTCAAGATGGGGGTTGCAATCGATATCCAGTATGCCCTTTGACCAATACACTCCGTGTTATCGATTGTGTGCGACAGTCTATTCACTTTTACTTGCTTTCGACACTTAAATATTTCGAGAATTGCAATTAAAAATTTGCAAATATATTGAATTAAAATTGCACAATATGTAATAATTAACATTACATTCATTCAGATACGAATCATAAGTTTTTGTGGGAATTATTTAAGCCACTTGTTTCTCGCTGCGTGCCCTTTGCAATCATAACACGCGATGGGGTCGATTGTAATCTTCCGCGAAGTTCACCAAAGTTCCACCGCAAACGTGCATGTGTATACACGTATACTCTCGATATTCACAATCGTGTATTGCACCTGGCGATGCGCGGAATTGAAACGACACGATAATCCGAAGACCGGAAACAATAGTTCGCGACGACTTTCGTGGCAACCACCTGGATCTAGGTCTCGTAATGCTCCGGATATTAAGCACGGTGAACAAAAACGGACGGAAGTAATTACTGCTTTTAAAACTCACCCCGGAAGTGACGAAACAAGAGGGAGGAAACGCGAGCTGCTTCCTGATTTCGTACTGTGATTCGGTTAAATCATTGCGCGTGAAAAGTCGCATATATATCGCAACATTGATCGTGACGGTTACCTATTTCCCAAATTATTTAAATAGAGATTTTTTATTATTTTGATAAAATTATTTTTATACATATCGATGTAATGAATATAATTATATAATTATACTTTTTGTTTTATATATTATATTTAAAATTATATATATATAATTTTTTAAATTATTAATACACAAATATTTTTTAAATTATTTGTGAATTATTATCAACAAAAAAGAAGTTTTCTGAATCTAATGAAAAGAGAAGAAAATTTGATAAAACTTTATTTTAATTTATATTAGTAAAGGTTTAAAATATAAACTTTTCTTTGTCATAATTTGAGATAAATATGATTAATACTATTGAACCACGGTGATTTATTATGTCACTGCGGATTTATTTGTGTACTAGGAATATGCTCATGAATTTTAATCTTGTACCAAAAAATCTAATTTCGAGATATAATACGCACGACAACGAATGCCGATGAGAATACGCGACCGCAAGAGAAACAGGCTTAACGGTTTCCGTGAAGAACTCTTCAATTAAGGAAATCCCCGGCATTATCGCGACCATGGCAGCTACATGCGCCTCGAGGAACTCTCGGTTGTGGTTTAACGGTCGTGGTCGTCCTGGTGCCTCCTGTACGTCGCCGCGTTGGTGTGGCAACGTACACAAGAAGAGCCGCAGAAATCTCTCCGCGCCAATAACTTTTTATCGCAAGCGACTCTTGCGCAAGAAATATGAATTGTTAATAGAAGGTAAAAGCAATTTTATGTACTCTACATAAAGGCGTGTCGATATATTCTAAGGAGCGGCTCTCTTCGCTATACGTCGCCGGCGCCCCGCTATGTAAATTGCGCCTGAAAGAACCCACCCCTGCCACTACCACCCGCATACATTAGTTTTTATCTGTTTTACTTTTTTATTTGAAGATAATTTTCATAAAATGCTTCTTACTCGCTCGAGCTCCTCTTCCGCCGCCCTCTCGAACTTCCTTTCCCTTAGCGGGACTCTCCGTGAAATCTGATTCTACTTGATAACTCCGTCACTTTTGCCGCGCCTCCGATTTTCTCTTCCTCACGCTACTTCTTTCACGTTGCGAATATTTGAATTCTTATACGTGGTCATCTGCAGGGCTAGCAGGAAGAGATTTTATTTTCTCAGAAGAAAGTAATTGTATTAATTTAAATTTATTAAATTAGATTTAAATTGTCTTATTTCTCTTTTTCTAAGTAATAACATTTTTTTATTTAATACGAATCGTTTAAAATATAAATCTGTGCAACTTTATAAATGGATGAATGTTTATATCAATAGAATGCAATTGAGGCTATAGCAATCGAATTTGCTACGATTATGAGCTTCACTTTTATCAGGCGTTAATTAACCATCAGTAATCTGATGAAACTATAACCCATCAAGTACGATGTTTCAATTTCGGATAGTTACAAGACCACATACTCAAAAGTTAGTAGGTTTGCGTAGTAACTCTGTGGAACTATCCAGTATAATATATTCGTATGTAACGCGGGTCGTGTGAGATCCAACGCTATGAAAGTTTGAAAATTAACTTGTGCTAATTAAGTTTAAATTGAAATAATACAATAAACGAAAGCTATTCGTCTTTTACATGATAAAGAAAAAATCGAGATCGCTCATATGAGCGAGCTTAATTTGTCTGTTGATTTTTACTTTGTTTTAACATGTTGTTTTCCATATTATTTTTTACTTTTATATGAACTTTTATCGTCTTTTTTTTAGGAGAGTGTAACGAATAGAAAAGTCACAGAATAAATTTTCGAAACATTTGACACCGAATTTCTTTCGACTTTTGTTCGTTTCTATCGTCGATATCAGATCTTTCCGCGGAATATCTCGTGCATATTTCTCTACGTGCTCGCCCATTCGGATCTATTTGCGTCGCGTCCGATCGTTCAGGGTGACGCATTGGGATGATCGTGGCCGCGCAAGCCCACCTCCTCGAGGTTGCGCGGTATATTGCGAGGCCAATGAAAAATTTAATAGAACCCGCCGGATGATCGATGTAAGATAGTCGGTGGAGAATAGCGAAGATTATAAGGGGGGTTGGGCCGCTGCCGCGGCGAACAACCGCTATTCCGAGATGAGTGATCGACCCCCGGAGACACGGAGTCTGATCTCGTCGTCGCACCACCCCATATACCCATATACCGGAGACTCGTCACTCGCCTTATCTCTCGACGGGCCTGTCGCCCGATATAACGGAACGTCGAGTCCTTACGTTAAGCCGTTATAGGATGACGTGCCTGAAGAGTGACCGCGTCGCCGTCGTAGTCCGTGCCGCGCGATTACACGACTTTGGCGTGGTGTCGATTACATGATTGCGTTGTTACATGCTATAGACAGACTATATGCGAAAATCACGATTTTAATTTAATTATAGGTGATTTAATCAAATTAAGCTCCACTTTTTTAAAACGTATAGTAATGGCAGATTTTTAAATATTATATCATTGATGACAATAAATTTCAATTAAAAAAAAATTAAGCTTATATTTATTAATTGCGTTTTTATTAAAGAATTTTGCTTAAATTTTAAGATATACGATACGGTTTAGTAAATTTTTGACAATCAATTTGCATTGCATTTTTTGTAATTGTTATTTTTTTCTTTTTAGTATTATCTTTATTTTTATTTATAAAATTTTTAATATTTTTTTATAATTAAAGTGATTAATCTTTTATTTTTCAGATCGAAAAACACGTGATACGAATCACTACGTGTCGTTCGTTTATTAATATTTCGCGTACGGGAGTGTCGTGAAAAGTATCGCGCGATCGTTATATTCTAGTGATATTTAATTTCGCGTGTGATTATTGTATGCCATGAAGGAAAGGAGAAAGCCTTTGGAAGCATCGAACGATGGCAGAGGAACTACAGGGTGAGTAAATTGTTCTTTATTTTATCTTTTATTTGTAAAACCGACTTTTGCTTTAGCAATATAAAATGCATAAATAGTTTTCTTTTAAATTGAAAATTAATTAAAAATGCTGAAAAATTTTCATCTTGAATTTTGTCGTCTATATTTATCTAAACAAGATATTTTACTATTGTATTTATATTGTAACATGACGTAAATAATTGTTTCTTTTGCTTCTTTCTCGGAGAAAAAGTTGATTTTAATTTTTTGTCAAAAAGAAAAAGAAGTAAAGTTAAGTACCTCGATACTAAGCACATGTAGATATATATATATATATAGACACCGACACGTTATCTTCTCGCGTGGAGGGAATTTGACAAGCTGAAGGTTTTCAACTCGTTCTGTCATCTGCGATGATTACGTACGCATGGCAGCGTGCGCGCGTGTATACGTGTATACGCGGATTCGTTTGAGGGGTTCCACCGTCGAAGAATCGCGCTGTCGTTGGTGAATTCACCTCTCGCGCCAAAGGGAATAGCGTCGGCGGCTATACGCGAGGCGTCGGGATTTCGGTGGAAATGCTGTGCGACGCGGTGTGTCTTTCGCGCGCGAGGACACTCCTCCCACTCGCTCTCTACGGCACCCTCAAAAGAATCACTGGCGTGTGCGGCTTTCCGGCTCGGTCCCGAAGTTAACTTTATTAAACCGCGCGACCGCGCATAAGCCGGAATTATGAAATAATCACCAGCGTTGTTATTATCGTCGGTGGTTCGCCGTTTAAGAGGGCTCGTGAAATTATTTACGCATCGTCGGTTCACGCACGCATTCCTGCATATGTTCGAGCGATTGCACATACGAACTTGTAAAAATGCACTCGAAGAATTGATTAAGTGATAGTTTTGATGAAAATTACAAATTGTTTCTAATCAGAGAATTATATCACATTTTTATTTTCTATCTACATGTTGGATAGAAAAGAAAATTATTTTATAAAGAAATCGATAGTGACTGATAATTATTATTAATCTTTTTGATTTTAGTAAATGTATAAATGTGTATATAAACTAAATTTTATATTGTTATGTAACATATGCAATATATATAGTTATTAAATAGTTTTTATATTAAGAGTAAAAAAACATGCCATCTATTAATATGAAAATTTACAGAAAAAAATGTTATTTATTTATACAATAATCAATTTTTGCTATAATATGTTTTATTAGCGGATGCGTTTCTCACTTGCTATTTGCGGAAACCTTCCGCTGTAAACACATTAATGGCAAACCTTTGAGAAATCCGATTCCGCGAGTTAAATACATCGTCGCTTCTCGTTCGATCGGTTCCTTCACATTCACGTTCATGTTGCGTATTCAAAGAGGAAAAGAAGAAAATGAAAGTCAAAGGGATTTGGATGCCGATAGTCCTGTTCTAAACCAGCCATCACGGCCGTTAATCTCGTTTTCCGCGAAGAGTATCGAAAGAGAGAGAGAGAGAGAGAGAGAGAGAGAGAGAGAGAGAGGAGGGGGGGGAAGGGTAGTTTCGGATTCGAGTTAGGGGTAGACCACACAAGAATCGCGGCGGTAGCTTAGGTATCAGAACGTTCGCGGTTGGTCACCCTCGAGACTGGAATCAGAGACCGGGAGAGCGATCTGGAGCAAGCGGGGGTGGCGAAAGTGTCTGCACGTGTACGTATGTGTACGTGATGCAATCGTGCACGAGAGGACGAGCAAGACAGGTTTGCGTGACGAGAGGAAGCGAGAAAAAGAATAACGAGATCACAGAGGGAAGGGATGAAAAGTAGGGGTGGAAAGAAGAGTGAGGGAAAGAGAAAGAGACACGGAGAAGACGAGAGGGAGGAAGAGCGAAAAAGCGTGTGAGAGAGAGAGAGAGAGAGGACGCTCCGGGGGAGCGAATGTGGCGCGAGATTTACCCTAAAGCCCCGGGCAACCGCAACCCCCGAGCGATTTCGATTATCGATAGCACTCGTTTTAAAACACCCAGTGTCGATTTGCCGCTCGTCCCGCTGGTACGCTGGGTGGTTGGTGGTCGCCCACCCCCGCGCGCGCGTTCCGGACCCTCCTGTGTGCTATGCGGTTCTTTTTATTCCCCGCTCGTTGACGGACGCGACGATTGTCACGTTGGGAATTTGTGGTCCCCGCAGATGCCATTCGAGATTCGTCCGATTGGATGGGCAACTGTAGACACCTGCCATGCTTCTTTCGCGACGTTCACCTCGACGTGCGGCCGCTTGATTATTCGGCCGATAATATTCTACATGGCGAGATAAATCGCGCCAACGAAATTACGCGATTTCCGAAAATCGCGCTCTACGAGAGGGAAAGACTCTTTATTAGATCAATACGTTGTGTAATGAAAGTTTATTTATGTATTAAAATGTTATATTTTTTGGTTTACTAGTTGATTTGTATAAATGGATTTTTCTTTCGTTTCTATATTTATAATTATATTATATAATTAGAATGAAAGCGACTAAACATGAAAATTATGAAGCAATGGGAGGCAGTGAGAATTATATTTATCAGTCTTACTTTTCATATTTTCATTTATCTTATTGCTATATCAGGATAGTACTAAAATAGCTTTGTCATAAAAATTTTATATTTAAATCACACTTAATAAAATTGCGTTTGGCTTGACGATAAAAATCTGATTAGGATGAATTAGGAAATTGCTCATTTAGCAGAAACTTCGCGGAACAACCGTATCGTTTCTCATGCGTGAACTCCTCGCATGTGCCTTACACATGCCAATCGAATTTCGACCTCCCCCCTCCCTCCTCGTGTTGAATGAACGCTAGTCCACCCTCTGACAATCAGACTAGTCAGGTAACCGGGATAATCACGCATCGTGATTTTTGGCCATCTGCTGGACGAGTTACGTCGTGATTTTACACCTGCTCGTCGTCCCTTTCAAAAACGTTTGCTCTATTGTTGCGCGAACTAATGTCGATGTTTCCGGAAATATCGGACAAAGAGTTATCCTTGATCGCCCGCTGGTCCTTTTGTTTTCACGATACACTCGTCCACCGATGTCGATCGCGTGGGAACGCTAATGAAGAAGTTACCATACGAAATGCATCAGTCGAAATTAGGGAGACCGTTGTCCCCGCATTGTCACCTCACAATGCACACGGTCGCCCCATGTACATTAATGTGTTCGAATTACTAGCATACGATCGATACGCATAATAGAAGAACGGAAAAAGTTATTATTTGATCGCGATAACTTCCCCAATCGAGACAGTTTGTGAGCGAAGTAGATTTACGGAAATAAAGTCGGAATTTGCGTAAAAAAAGGAGAGAAAATAAATTAGAAATTTAACTCTTATTTGTGAGTTTACAGCTTTGTACGTGTATAAAAAATCATTAAAATTATAGAACCTTTGAATTATAACATGTACATAATTGTTCTTAACAGTCGACACGGAGAACGAATTTTATAATAAATCTCGTATACAGGAATAAATTGACAACTTTTATATTATAAAACTTATAATTATAATTCATATAAACATTCGTAAAAAAACATTCGTTGAAGTATTGTTGTGCAATAATTTTGAAGTGTTATTTACTTATTAAAATAAATAAGTAGTGTTTGATCAAATTCGATAATGTCATACTAACGGTGAAAGCAACTTCTACTTATTTGTGCATGCCAGCTTTGAGCATTATTTGTCGAGGTATTTTTTTATTTTCTCCCTACCGGCGGAACACTTCTTTCTACGATCGTGCGATGACAAACGACACGGGGACATACGACAGTCCATGGGAGGTTGGGAGACACGCAGGGGCAACTTTTGTCCATCGTAAGTTGAAATTTCAGCGGCCGGAAATTCCGCGGCATTATTCGTCTCGGAGATCTCGGTGGTGCTCCGGCATTGTACGTCGCGAAGGAAATGATGCAGGTTAAATGTACCGAGCGGTAGATAATAAACAACAATAATACACACTCGAGATAAATAACGCGCGACAGATATCGCGCGCAGAAAACATAAAATATTTGTCCCCGGGAATCGCGCCAGATCATCCGTCATTCCTGGCTCTAGTGAAATCGATAAAGCCGCTAAAAGATATTTATCGTCTGAGAACGCTGTAAAGCTTTCCCCTCCTTGATTCTAGCATGATACAAAAGTATCTGGATCCATAGCACGTCTGTCACGCGGAATTTTGACTATCATAATAATCCTTTAAGCTGATTTCATGTCATATTTTTTTTATATTAAGTACGCAGTTTGTTTTAATATTTTTATAATAGTTTTATAATTAATTTGAATATCTATAATATCAAAAATAAGTCTTATTATAGTGTTAATGAGATATACGTAAAAATGAGACACATTTCTTTATTATGTTGACATTATATGCAAACAATGCATGAAAGATTAAAATGTCAAAAATAAAACTTGGTAATAACTTGAAATAAGACTTTGGTTCTTTAAATACTAATACGTTCCATCATCAATTTAAATCACAATTACAGGTGTTTTGCAATGGTATGTCATTTCTTTACGTAATTTGTTTTTTCTACTTAACTAGTGTGCAAAACTTGGATACGTCCTTATCAGGTTAATGTTATGCGACACGCAAGAGAATAATCCGCGAGAGCGAACGATCAAATAAATGCTGTCAGTTTACTATTCGTGCTGTCACACAGTTGTAAAAATCTCTCTAAAAGTCTTTGAAAACTTTTTTTCTTATGATATACAGCATATGCGGTTTCATGACCTTTTTATGTAATCGGTAAAGCAAGCCAAACAGTTAGTTGGCCAAGGAAAAGCGTAGATAACTCCTGGAGTAGAATTGATCGTCGTGAAAAATGGTATGTAACAGTATAATTACATGAATATTAATGTTCTCGCGCGATTGAAACTGCTGGAGTGTGATTTCTTGGTTTTAGCATATGTCTTGACCGGGTAAACTCTCTCGATGCCGCAACATCGATCTAAGAAGAGTATGCAATTTCATCAATAGATATTTATCAAATGACTATACGTGTTATTGTGATTGATGAATTGATTGCGTGTATTTATTTGACGTAACTTTAAGAGACTTTATCTTCGAAATAAGAAGAGATAAAAATACGATAACGTCAGTAGGCATGACTCGTATATGTCAAAGACTATTTTTAAAATTTACTTAATTATTGTAATATCTTTTTTTTTCACGTATAGAATTAAATTTATGAAAAAAAGTTAATAAAGAAATTATTTGAAGATATATTTTAGTAGCTTAGACGTATCACAGACATATGCTTTAACTTTTTCTTATTACGAAAGCTTTCATTTATCTTCTTATCCTTTGTTCTAATTACTTAAAATTTTTGAGAATCAAAGCAAATTGCCGTTTACGATACTTACGGCAGACTCGAACGGAAAAGATTGATAGGGAAGACTCTCACCACGATGACGGCGTGTGCGTGCGCGCGTGATTGTGGATGTGCGTGAATGTAGAGGTTCAATTTGTCGCGGTGTAAGCAAATACCGTTCTCCGGAGTTTGCTCGGAGTAGAGCCAACGACGCGACGTCCTTTAATTTAAAGTCCTCCTTCGATATCGGGCGACATGAGCTACCTACCTACCTACCTACCTACCTATCTACCCCGACTTCAGTTACCGCCGTTGTCGGTATCACCGTCAGAGCGTGCTTCATTTTCAACCACCTCGTCGTACTTGCGCGCAGCCTGCGCAAACAGAAGGGGTGGCCTCGTGCAAACAGTTATTGTTTGGCACAGGCGCTTATGCACACCAGTATCGACGCAGAGATCTCAATTAGTACAGCATTCACTTAACGCGATCAACCGTCGACGATGCGACTTCGACATCCGGCATTCAATTAATTGAGTACTCGTTCTCCCGCGGCTTAAAAAGATCGTCCTCCCAACGGAATTTCTTCGGGCTCTTTCTTTGACTTCCTTCGAGCAAGTGGTTCTTAACTTTAAAGTGTACAAACGGATACCATGTGCACTTGAGTTCTTATGTACAAAGTTGCAAGTTGCTAAACAAGCGACTGTATATTCGTAAATTTCCTTTAAAAAAAAATTTTTTTTTTTTTCAAAATTTAGAAATATACTACAGAAAGAATTAATGACTTTATATATGTGTGGGATAAACATTGTCAGTTGGTGTCGTGTGGGCAATTGGGCATTCTTTATAACTAAATATATCTGGAAGTACCATATTTCATTATCTTCAATATTTTAAATATATATGAGTATATATTATATTAAATATATGACAACAATAATGCAATTTTTAAAATTATTGTTTATTATAGTATAATTTTTTGAAATTTTATTTATTTACAAAGTAAATGCAAATCGTAAATGAAGGAACAAAGAACAGATTTATTTTTTACTTATTTTATTATATTTGCTTGTAATGAATCCTTACGAGTTAGCTAATGTTTAATTATTGTTTAATTACATAAAATTAAATAAAAATTCGTTGAGACATCTATATTGTGAAAATTTAACCACACGTTAGGCTGCAACGATCGAAAGATTTCTTTCTGTTCGGCTGATGCTTGCTCATAAATTAAGATCGTTCCGGGTTGGCAGCCGTTTAAAAAACCACCAGGGCGAAGTCTCCCGATATCAATAGCAGGAAAATCTTGCCCATAAACAAGAAGGCTTAAGCGCGGAATCCTTGAAATGACCAAAGGCTGTTCTCACAAAGGGTAGCAGTGACTGTTCGAGAGACTCGCGCATGGGGGTTGGCTGGTGAAATTCCGGTTGCCCTCGGATGGGATAAGATTACGCGTGTATGCGAGGATGAGCGAGAAAGAAAGAGAGAGAAAGAGAAAAAGAGAATCTTACATTCAAAATAGCTGGGATAAGGCTGAGCTTTCGGATTTGGCAGTCGCGATGGCGGGGACGTACGAGTGGTCGCGAAAGTCTACGTCGGGGGAGAGAGGATCAGGAAGGTGGGGTACAGGTTGTAACATGCAAATTTGAACCTTAGAGGTTTTATGTCGGCGATATCTCGGAATCATCTTCCCTTCTCCCTGACGTCGGCGGCGCGAGGGTAGATTTCGCCCCGATCTTATCTAGAACAAAATTGTCTCACACGTTGAAAAGAAATAGACATTCTTTCATTGTCCTCCTCTAGAATACGAAGACATTGCGAATGGCATCGCGTCGACCTTCCACCACGCACGATTTTTGAATCGATAGTAATTTATATTATTTATATCAACGATTTTATAATGGTATCTAATATATTTTTAAATCTATCGAATTCTTGTTCTTTTTGAACTGATATTAATACGTAAAGTACTTTATATGAGCTGATAGTTTATTGAGAGAGAAATATTATTTTCATTAAAAATTTTATTATTGCAAGAGATATACTAAAAAAATTTAAACTTACTAAAGTTTTTTTCTATACACATATATTTAAATATAAATATTTATAAACGTTTAATGAAATTTAAAAATGCAGAAGTGGAGGATTTTTGGATTTTATACAAGAATGAATTATTTTATTTAGAAGTAATAAATATATTGGTTTATTACTATATATTTGTTTATTATTACATGTGTATTAATTAAACTTTTACAATGTGTTGCTTGTTGGATAACATCCTTTGCAATTTTCTTGATTAAATATGGACTTTTATCGCTTCTAATTATAATAATGAGGCAATTATAGCATAATATGTTATTGATATTTACAAAATTCTGATGCTTATGCATACAATTTTCCTTCTTTTTTGACTAATTATTATGGTTTCCTAATGACCGTTTTTGGATCGAATGATAATCTACTCGTAAAAAATTTATTATACGTGCAGAACGAAACGCGAATGGCTTACTGCGTGTCGCGCACAACGCAATCAGATACAAAATTGCAAACGATTTTAATACGGCGCCTCCATAATTTACGGGTACAGTCGAGCCGTGTATTTTTATTGCGCATGCGGCGATCGAGATTGTTATCTAAATTGAATCGGAGTTCTGGCGTGCCGCTTCTATAAACACGGGCGTAAACCAGACATGCCGCGATTTTTTAAGCTGCTTTCTATGAAAATCACTGAAAACTCGCGATATAATGATCGAAATTGCTAACGTAAATAATTGCTTGCGCAACCGATTGCAAGCATCTGAATAAAAATACTTTAAAAAATTTTTATATTTTCTCTTTGTGTCTTGTAAATAAGTTATACATGGAGAAAATTTTACAAAAATTCCAGTGTACGATAGCAGCTACGGAGTATAAGAAGAAATTTCAGAGAATTACAGCTGTGTAAAAACTAATGTAATTTGATGAAAAACATAGTAAAAATTTTCATCATTTCTTTCTTGATTAGTACTTATTGTTTATCACAGTAATTTTTAGTATAGAATTTTCTCCGCGTGTACTACTTTCTCATATTATTCTCGTATTTTTGTATTCTTCTTCAAATCTTTTTGTGTTGCATTTTTTTCTATTTTTTTACATTACTAATTGTAATTATAATTATAATTGTCATGGTATACTCAATATTTTTAAGAAATTATGACATCCTTTATACACAAACGAGAGAAAAACCGGGCTGCTTTATATACGATGTGCCAAGTCTTTCATTGTGATTACGCTTAGGCGCATTTGGCACTTTCAAAGTTGTACGAGTTGCAGATCAATCATGTAGAGATATTAATATCGCACCACATTGGCCGCGCATTCGGTAGTCATGGTGCATTCCGCCCATTCATCATAGCGCCATAGTAGGTTACGGCACACCGAGGGCGTGTGATTAGAATCAGTTACCCTTTACTTGCGCGCGCGTTGCCACTGTCCCCGTGGTGGCAGCGGGTAACCCTTGATATCCCGGGCAAGGATATCCCCTCGGGTACCATCTGCCAAGAGCCGCTCCTTCTATCTCTATAGTGTTGCCCGCTCCGATGGGAGAGGCTGTACGCTGTGCGCGGTGGTCCTCTCT
Source organism: Monomorium pharaonis (assembly GCF_013373865.1). NCBI lineage: Eukaryota > Metazoa > Arthropoda > Insecta > Hymenoptera > Formicidae > Monomorium > Monomorium pharaonis. The sequence goes on from NC_050477.1 coordinate 8,970,613, forward strand.
CGAAAAATTAATAAGCCACGATCTCTCATGGCTGCGTCATTAAGGCTAGCTCGACTTTTCGCTCGAGTAGTGCCTGATGGTCGTGCGATTACAGCGAGTTCTTGACGTATCAATCATGGCGAAGGGACATTACTTTGATTATTTATATAGTTAAATTAACATCTTAATATTACTTTGCACACAGATTAAAGTTCACCTAACATCTCGAAAAATTTTGAGATTTTACATAATATATTTTTGTAATTTTTACTTTCTTAATTACGAATTAGTTAATCAGTTTTATTTCGACTTGTAGATATTAGTTTTTGTTATCTAGTATATGAGTTTTTGTTTTGCTTAGTGTAGTTCCGTTCTAGTTTAGTTTTGTTCCAGTTTGATTTATTTTATGTGATATAATGTAGAAATTTTGTGAAAGTGGATTATTGGACGGAAAAATCATTTACAAAGATAAGTTTTCAATTTATTAAATAAAAAGAATAGAGGATTACTAAATTTTAAAGAGGTGATAGACCGTGCCTTTGTTACGCCAGGCAACAGATAAAAAGTCCATTGCTTTAAAAGTATCTTATTTCACTTTAATAACGGAAGTGATAATGATACATAATGTAGTATCTCGGCACTTGTAGGTCGTGATCGGCGCTGATAACGTCACTTACGTTACTCCAATTACGTGCTCCCGGTGTAATGACTTACACACGACATGCTCTTGTGGGAGAATGTGAAGCACGGTCCGAAATTACGTGAACTTCGGCGACGCGTACTCGCGCACAATTTACAGCAACCCTCCAAGTTATATTACGTGGCCATTTTGGTCACGACGTCGTAAAATCTATTATTTAAGCGGCTACCGAGCCGGGGCCAAGAAGATTGCATCTAAAAGCGGTAGACTACGGACGAAGTATACCTTACGTCTGTATATATGCGTTCACATTTACTTTGTGCGCTGATGTATGAAGTAAAAAAGAAAAACGGAAAAAGACAATGAAAGCGGATGGACCGCTGGAAATTTGTGACAATTTTTCATTGTTCTTGCGGAATAATAATGGTAATGATTGCGTTGATAAAGTTTCTCGTAAAATGTAAAAAAAATCGCATTAATTTCTTTTCTCCCGTGGAGTATATATCTGAATATATACTACGCATATTTTTCTAAGAAAGAAGATATATTTTCTTATATGAAGGATAATATGTAGAGAAATAGAATAATTGTTTTTATAATATAGTTTTTATAGTAGAGTCTCGCCTAAGCCTTTAACATGGCAAAGCTAATCATACTTTTAAAATACATAGAGTTTATTGTAATTAAAAAAAAAAATAAAAGACATAGAGGAATACTTGTAATAATTATTGATGCGAACAATCGTGTCATCCTGATGGCGCAGTTTGATTTGTGAGTAAAAGGGCACGATGGAGAGGCAGTGTGTACTGTCTTCCTCTTGTACGCATCCGATGCGTCATTTTGCAGAAAACAGTCTTTTGTTCCTTATTTATTGCGACATGAATAAAACACGGAGGAGGAGCGGCGGCCAGCAGTGGTATTAAATGCGGTATAATTTTCAAATTTTGGGAAATAAATAACGGATAAACGATACGCAGACACGCGTGGGGCGTTTCACCCTCTTCGCTGCCTCCGATCCCTCCCCTTCTTTTCGGTTCCCCTGAGCATACATAAATCGTCGAGTACACGTGGGTTTAGATTCCGCGAGGAGCGATGAGAGGAAGGCGAACTCCTTTAAAAAAGTATTGGATCATAGCTGTATCTAATACGTAGCGATATAGAAAGTTATCACAGATTTAAAGTAGTAATAACTAATTTTAAACGAACGAAAGACAAAATTGTCGTATAAAATCTCTTTGGCTAAGTTTGGATGGCATTTTAAAATACGTAGTTGTCAAGTTATATTGGGTTAATTGATAATTTATTTTGAAATGCTTGAGATAATCTAATGTAAGAAAGTGTCGAAAATTAAATATCTAGAAATTTTTTAGGAATCTTAATGTTAGATGATGTTATTTGTAACAAATAATAAAAGAAGTTTAAAAGTTTCACGGGGATGAGAGAGAGACTGATGCATTTGGTTACTTGGGCTTAGCAAACTCACAGTTTCAAGCTCAATATTTTGTAGACGTACATATGTTTATTACACACATACATTTATACGCGCTTTTTAGTTATATAATAATATAATATTCATATAATAATAGTTATAATTTTAAAATAATTGGAGAAAATAATCTAATGTAAGAAAAAGAAGGAATAAAACTTCTACAAACGATTAAACCTTTCAATTAAAACTATTCTGCGCTCTTTTATAATTAGACTTAGGAACGAACAGGTTTTGAAACGGCGATTTGACGATTACGCGCAAGCGGAACGACGCTCATATCGTCACGCGGTTTCTCACCGCGTTTCTTTAATTGCCGGCATTAATCACGCATAAGTACCGAGCATCTTGTAACGGTGCTAATGTTTGCCCGGCGAGCATTTCCTCGTGCGATTTTGGTCTAACCCTTTGACGCCAAGGGCGCGAGGGCGATGGGATACGGATCCGCGGTTGGCCCGTCGCGTCGCGCGATTTCCACGGCTACGCCACTGGGAATTAACCCCGAGGAGCAGTAACCGCCATCCGCGGCCGCAATTAGTACGATACTGCATGGAGTGGTTACGGAGGGTCCTGCCAAACCCCGTTTTGATCGTCGCGGCTAACGAACGGTTAACCGTCCTTAAGTGGCACCCGTGCGACGCGTACACTACTATCGAAATTACGCTAATTTATGCTAATATCGATCGGCGTCTATTGATAATGACACGGTTGTAATAATCGCGGTTTCGTCGCGAGGACTCTCTCGTTGGCATATCAATTTGCTTGTGTAACATCAATTCCGAACGTAATAGCGCAATTTCGTGATTTCGATTCACCGTGTCGATGGATGTCGTAAAAGGTGCATTTACCGCGGTCAACGTAGCCTGGAAAATTTTGAAAGATGATTTTCATCAATTTTATTTAGTTGAGTTAAAAAATAATCTGTGCGACGAGATTGATTATATAAAACTATTTAAGTTATAAAGAATAAGTATAACAGTTAGAAAAAATGTATTTAAAGCAAATAAATAATTAAAATTAATCAAATATTTTGTTCATTATAGTATATATGCTAATGAGTGTTATATTATGTAGATAACTATTTAGAATCAGGTGGAAACAATTTTTCCATAAAATTATTATGCTATATATGTTAATTTCTCTGAACTCGTTTTATCGCAAATCTGATACAGCTTCTGGATAATTGTTTGAATCAGTTTCCTTTAGCATTTAAAAGTCTGGATTTATTTCGTGAAGATGATAAAGTGTAAAAATTCCTAATTTTCGTGCAGTGCGCTCGTGAAATTTGCTTCGTCATTACCGGGTATTAATCCGGCCGATTAACGAGCGACGCGACGTTATTTTAACATTGGGCTTCGTGGTCGGTCGGCCTCGTTGTTGGGAGAGAGCGTGCATTAGTTCGTCTCGTGCAACATTAAATACGGCGCGAGCGTTTTACAGCGGGCGCGTACACGGCCATCTTGGTTATTGATTGCACCCTAGTTACAAGCACACGGACGACGAAGCCGGCTGTCTCGTTCGCTTTGGTTGCTCGTTACTTTCTATGCGACCACGCATTAGCTCTCCGCCAAGTCGACACGCAGCCACCGATATATGCGTGCGTGAAAAAGAGAGAACACTCGTCGCGAAATTACTTATTCTCGGGTGCGAGAGGAGTGCTTTCAAGTGGAACAAAATATAGGTACAAATAATCGACATCCGATTTAAAAACTTTTTGTGACATTTATCAGAAGTATAATTTTTGGTTTATGAATCGCTTTATTTATAATAGAGAAAAAAAAATAAAAGTCAAGTCTTTTTCACGATTTTACTATCTTATTATTGCAAATGAATTTTATATACGAACATATCAAAATATTCGAATAGCATTTATTGTTTATTTTTAATGTTTTTTTTTAGCTGAGCTTTTTCTTATAATCAATAAAACAAGAATAGTATAAAAATATTTTCAATAAGGATGTACTAATGACTTTAAACAGTTTGATTTTTTTACAAACGAGACACTACTTTATATAGGTTTTAGTTCATAATATAAAAAATTATAGAGTGTCTCAGTAATAAATTATTTAATGTAACGGAGCATGTACGTTAAGGTGAATGTCGAAATTTTCTCTATACGTTGGTCAGAACGTATGAAATTTTCTCTGCGTCGGCCGTACAACCCGTTTGGTCGGATCCCCGCGGGCTGCTGAATTAAATATTTAAGCACTTTCCATTAGCGTACCGGTTTATACTTATCAGGGATAAAGTCAAAGGGGTCTTCCGCAAAGTCACGCCTCGAACAGGGAATAAAGGGTAGCTAATGTTCCCAGTCTTTTGTTCGATCTTTCGAATGTGCCAAATTGAGCGATAACACATAAATAGCATTTTTGAAAATATAATTGAACGTCCCGCATTTATTTCATTAAATTTCTAAAACAGGATATGTAGGTATATTTGTAAGTGAGTATTTCATTTCTAATATTATTATAAAAATTAAAGTAAGAATTTTTTGTGACGCTTAAAATATAAATACATTTCGCAAAATCTAGAATATTATCTTGCGACTTGTAACGGTGTTATTAATTCATTATGTGCAGTGATAAAATGTTTTATAGTTTTTCGAATGAAATTGATTAAAGAACGACTTTAATTATATATAAAATGATTTAACTCTTTATTTCATCTATTCTCTATTTTAAAGACGACACAATAATATTTTGTTTTGCAGTGTTTAGTCAATTATCATTATTACTATTATTAAATTATAAATTTAAAGTATACCGGTGCGCACTTATTGTTAATAGAAATTTGGAGAGCTGTAAAAGCAGTTATTTGTATCTTATTGTTTGGATCTTTTTGTACAATCTTTTACGTGAATAACATATACATGCTTCATTATCTATAAAAATTAAATTTTTTTCGTTTGTATCAATAGTTATATCTAACCACATGCATTAGTGATTTCGTATCATAAAATTGCAAAATCTTTGTAGTTACCGTTATTCACGTTCGGAATTATTATATATTCGAAAAAAATACATAATTTTATGACGGATAAGCGGAAAGCTTCGTGTCTAAGCGTTAAGCAAGCGCATAGCTCGCGGTGCTTGATTTAGCTTTGAAAACGATTCGACGTGAGACATCAATAATATGGTACGTCAAAAATTGACCTGTCCATAACCTGGCAAGGAGGTGGAGGAGGAAAGGGAGAGAGGAGGAAGGAGTTCCGCATGATTTAAACCGTTTTCCCCGTTAGACAATTTATCGCGGATTATTCTCTCGTTATTCAATGGACACCTCGCGAGGTTCACGACTGCCACGCAGTCCGTCGGGAGTTGCGTGTAATAGTTTAATTCATATGTAAATGCTATGGCGAATCGTGGCAGGCAAGGTGGCGAGACCTACATGCGAAAAGGACACGCGCGAGAGAGAGAAAGAGAAGGGAGGGGGGAATCGCTCGTGCACTTGTGCGAGTGGCCTCATAAATCTGCAATGGGATACTCCACATAATTAGAATTAGCCTTTCTGCCTCACCGAGCCACCGCCACGTCGCGATAGATCATCCACGTGCATTTTCCACTTTGCGGGGCTCTAAACGGAAGCCTGTCCGTTTGCGTTTTGCGAAGTATATCGCGTATTAATCCGTTAATTAATTACAGCTGTTGGCGAGAAGAATAGCGTGCTACGTTTTCTGAAATGTTTCGATATCCTTTATCACGGTGCGAGAGATATTGCGCTGATTGTGAGAAAGAGACAGCGAGATATATCGTGAAACTGAAACGTTACAGCATGCATTCACGATGGAAATTATTTAGGTATTTAGGTATTTTATTAATGTACGCATGTACTTTATGAAATACATTTATATATGGAAATATATTTGTTACATCTGAGAATTACAAAGACATTTTTTCGATACTCGTGAACATTTTTTAAATATAATCATAAAATCATTTAAAATTTTATTAAACATTCTATTAATCAACTTATAACGAACAGTTCTTAATGTAATAGTTGTGTTATTTCTGATCAATGGGCGATCAGTTTATTTTTTCTGATAGACAATCGTATAGATGTAAAAATCTACAGATGTAACGCGGACTGAATTACTAGGCGAGAACCGGCGATTCGGCGAACATCGATGCCACCCGCGTACGCTTTTAATTGAAACAAATAGAGTGATCAGCGAGTGCTAGCACGACAGAACGACAGAGCGGAGGGGTTGTAGGGCATCGCGAGCGGAGCGAGAGTGGCGATAGAGGGTAGAGCGAGAGCGCGAGGGGTTGCCGGGTACACCCTTTCGTGGGATTATTCGGCCGGGTAATGTATGGCAAACATAAATCACAGAGCGCGGGACTGTCGCTTGAACCTACACGAAACTCTCTGTCGGAGATGATCCACTCGCTGCGCGCCACGAGTTAGACTAATTGGTGGGCAGAACCACCGCTGCGGCGGCTCCAAGGGGGTGGAAGATGGTCGACCCTGTCGTCCGAAGTCGCGAGCGAGAAACAACGGCCGGCGACCAGTCGACACGTGAGAAGAAACCTTGGAGTATTATTCGTACCGAAGGAAACTGATTGCACACGATCTGATAGCTCTCGAGTCAGAAGCGTATTATATATGCGAAATTCGTGCCATGCTTATTCGAGTGTAGTTGAAAGGGGTTAAAAGGTGTGTTATCGAGATAATGGCACTTTAAAGTATGATCAATCTCAGTCACAGGAAACAAACTATACCGGTATATAGAGAGATACCGATATACTCGACTATCAAGATTGCTGAGTCAGAATTACTTAAATGTCTTGCCAGTTTAACGTCAGCGTAACGTCTCTCCTTTCGCTACGGCATAACCACGCAAAGGCTTTTGATGTTGGTTTATCCTTCCCGCGTTCTCACAAAGTGCGTTTCGTTTGTAATCCGCGACAGTGGTCTAGTCATGATAGTCGCGGACGGAACCGTGCGTCGTTACGCTAAGTTCTAATGATGATAGGCGATTGGCAGTGCGCAGGCACGAGCGAGCCGAGGAGAATATTGTTAACAAGAGTATCGGTGAATCGGCAGTACGCCGAGTTCGATGTCATAGGAACCAGTTGTTTTGTATTATCGATGCAGAATCTGAAACCGGAAGTTACGGGTATCGAGTCGCGCTGTGCCGCTGGTTAGGGTTGGGCGAACGGCCGCACTGGCGGCTGCGAGGGTTAGCTGGCAGAGGGTGTGAGAGAGAGAGAGAGAGAGAGAGAGAGAGAGAGAGAGAGAGAGAGAGAGGGGAAGCCCACAGGCACGTACCAACGCAGAGTCGATGTAACGGGTAGACAGTTGTGCCCGCTGGATACACTCTAGCGAACTCGTACGCGCGAACTCCTCTGTAAGCCTTGTAAACGATATCGTTGTAGCAGACATGCACGGGTCTGTTGATACCGATAGATGCGGCATACTCAGCCATGATATAAATTACGTTTCGTCAATGATTTTCAAATTTGTTAGTATGTAAGTAATGGCACAGAAAGATCGATTGGATCATGGCGAACGTAATCATTTTTTCCCCATTGTCTCGATTTTTTGATTGATAACTATGTATAAGAGTTTAGTATCTCTGTTTTGTTTGAATTAGCTGATATATGTAGAAGCGAATCTTATCGATTTCTTAACGAATGTTTTCTTTGCTCTTTTAATATCTTTTTGTATTTTATGTTATTTTATTTGATTTATGTAGTCTATTTTTAATTAAAAAAAAAAAAAACATTTTTATCTTTATTTTAATTCATATAACTTGATAATAAAAGCATCCTGCCAATTTCTTACTAAAATTGCTTTTCATGACTCTAACATATTCTCACGTTGTATAATAGTTACTTACGTGGTATAAACGTACCAAGACAAAAAAGCATCGTCATCGCCGAAATCCGTCTATCGCGAATAACTGAGTAATGAGATGTTTCTAATCAAGGGAAAGCTTAACGTCTACCATCGTTATAACAAATTCTATGGTAGATAAATCCACGTCATCGTTCACTTTGAGCCGAGACGAATTACTAGGCACGAGCTTCGCGGATCAGTCAGCGTGCTGCTGGGAATTGCGACGCGTCATGATGTTTAATCGAACGACGATCGTAATAATCGTTAGCGAAGGGAAAGACCGATGCGATACGAGCGGAGTTCAACGATGACCTCTTCGCGAGAGAAGAAACGAACGCCGGAGAATACGGCTCTTCGACTCTGCCGTCTGGCTGCTTCCTGCTTCTCGTTTTATTATCCTCCACGTTAGACACTTGTCCCATAGTATCGCGGCAAAGCGTAACGCCGTTAGAGTTTCTAAATGGCTTTGTGCTCGACGGAAACAGTCATTTGCGATAAGGGCTTGTCCGCATCTTCGGGAGCGCTGTATTCGAGAGGGAGAAATTTCTGGGAGAAAGAACGCGTGAGGGTGAACCTTGTGAAACATCGAGAAAAGCGACCGCGATCGTTAAAGCGCGACGAAGACAAATAAAGAGTGAAAGAGAGATACAGTAAGAGGGAAAGAAGGGAGTTGGAAAGCCTGGAAAAGACGGCTTGAAAGTGAGAAAAAGATGAAGGAGGAAGCAGGTAAATCTTACGATGCGAAAGAGAACAAGCGACATTACAATCAAAATTACATGTTTTAAAGTGAGCTATAGACATTCGAAGAAACTCATTGCTTTAAGAATTTATTTTGATTAGAAATATTACTGTTTCTTAATTACATAAGTAAATCTGCATATTACTGGGTTGTTTAGAATTTAAATCGCTTACGCTATCTTTAAAATTGATTTACAAACACATTACATTAATATTTTATTAAAATTTATTGTACTTAAAAATTAGTTATCATTGTTTTTAAAATACACAGCTTATATTTATTAATATTTTATGAATTAAAATTAAGATGGGAAAAAATGAAAACAACGCAATATATAATTTATTGTTGATTATTGGTAAGGTGCGTGGGTAACTTTTTATGTATTCCAATAAATTATACGATAATAGGCGAAGTATTATCGACGAAGTTTAAAACCAAAGGAAGTTTGAGACCGATGGTTTTTTTACGTATAAGACATTCAAGTAGATCGGCGACCCCGACGGGATTATTATCCAGTTAGTGTTGGGGCTGGTGGCGCACATGGGTTCTAAAATCGCATAAATAACTCAACGGGGATAAACCTCCCGCGTCGAAGGAGAGACTAAGGATAAGGGGAATGAGGTGGCATCAGTAGAGAGCGATCCAGAAAGAGCGGAAGAGACGTATTAGGGGGTGTACCTCGTTACTCAGGGTTAAAAGATACGATTTTAGTAGGTAGTGATTTGTCGAGCCGAACGTATGAAAAATTGCAAATTTTATGAAATATATTGATAATGGAACAGTCGATAAAACAATTTGATTCCATCTCAAGATTTGAATGTGTATCAATGATATATTTTCCACTGTAGTAAAACATATTTTAGTACAAAGAAATAAGATTTATTTAGCACGATTTATTTAAGCATACTTCCGATGTTGCACTTGTAACTTCATATTAAGTCTTTTATTCTCCATTTCTTTCTTTCTTATTGATATTTGAAATTACAGACCAAGTTCGCACATGCTACGTGAATATTTTTTATATTAATCTTTTTAAAATCTACACTTATCCTCGCTTTATTAAAATTTTAAACCATCCAATAAATACTTAAACGCAACTAGAGAAAATGACACATTGATAGAAGTTTAGCATCTTCTTTTAAAATTTTCATGTATGTGAATACCAGTTTAATTTTTTTTAGTAATCTCTTCAAGATTTCCATAAAATATTGGAAATCCGCGCTAGAAGAGAATATCATTAACTTAATGGCGTGTAAAATCGATACACGGGAATGCGATTTTACGCATTCGGCGCTAAAACGACGTGGACATCCGACGTCCGCCCTTGGCGCAAGGGGCAACGAGAGCCGAGTTAAGGCGCTAGGGAGCAATTCCCTTAAATGCCCTGTCGTCCGCAAAAAGCCACTTCGTCTAAAAAACACCTCGGTCCGTGTGCGTGGGCGTATATGTGCTCGTCGACACCCGCCACTCAGTCTATTGCGTTTCGCGTTCTCTTTCTCTTCGACCTCGGGATTATATTAGTGTTTATGGTGCCGATAAAAGTGCACTATCGACCTTTTCCGTTTTCTTCTTGCTCCTCTGTTTCACGCCGGTCTTTCCTGTCTTTGTCTTGTATGTGCAACGCCTGGATTTGACGTTCGGTATTCTCGACCGTTTTCTGATTTCTTACTCCGTTTTTTAATATTTATTTCTGATTATTTAATTTTTAGATTAGATACACTAGAGATTAGAGAATAAACCAAAATGATTAGAATGAATGAAATTAGAGCTTTTCATGATGGCTATAAGCAGAATCAATATCAGAAATTTGTGTCAATTTTAATCAAGTTTCAAAGAATAAGAAATAAAATTAGATTGCGATATCCAAGCATAAAAATATCAGGAATCTTCATATCTCGACAAATGTCTTAAAAATGGCAACGCAGTTTTGCCGGAAATAACTGTGCTTTCGATTACTATTTAGGCGTATTCGGCGAGGAGAAAAATTTTCCGGCTCATCGCCGCGCCGTCCCGAAAAGGGATAGGAGAGAATAACGTTCTTTCGACGAAGAGATCCTAAGGATAAGCGCACTGTCGTCGTTGTCGTCGTCGTCGTTGTCATCGTCGCGGCGGACATCAGTATATATATATATATATATATATATTTGCGGGCGCTTTTTCTGCGGTTATAAAATCCGATTGGATCGCGCGGTAAATTGAACGCTGCCGCACGATATTTCCAATATTTGAAGCCACGACGGAAATCGCAGTCGCTCCAGGAAATGAAACGTGTGTCTAATTTCCAACGCCTGTTGGCGCCGTTTCTCGTGTCGCGTTCCCTCACGTTCTTCTCACGTCCTGCCAGAAGTGACATGGGCACTGCCGAAAGGACGATTTTTATTTTTAGGTCGCACGTCCGAAGGAAAACGCGGACACGCACGATTCGCAGAGCCGGTTCTCCTATCTAAGTTTTTTTTATCGTTTATCAGCTGATTGGATTCGTCATTGCTTGAGATAACTGCACAAAGGAAAACATTGTGTGTATAATTTTTTTTCAACACTGAGATCCGCTGCCGATCTTTTGCTTAATCAAAAACAGAGTTTAATGATATTTTTAATTACCGGAAAGGATTATAAAGATAAAGATAATCGATAAAGATAATAATATTATTATAATTGATGTCATTATGCGAACATTAAAAAAATGTTGCATTAGTCCGTTGTTTATTTTTTTAGAAATCAAGACACTAATAAATGTCGCTAATTCACAGTGCAAAAAATACCGTTGCACTTTTTTTAGTCTGTATTTATACACTAAGACGCGATTTTATTTCGCGATCAATCGTAAGTAGTTGAATAATCATGCGCACTCTTTCAATTTTTCGATCATGTGCCAGTGCAGGATGGAGAAATTGGAAAAGCTCGTTCTATGAAATACATATATTCATGTGTATAATATATACACGGTGGTTGCTTTCGAGAAATGAAACGCATGAATGGCGAGTTGTGCTCTCCGTCTCTCCTTTTCTCTCTCTCTCTCGCACCGCCCTCACGACATCATCCCCAGCTTGCATTTACCAGCGCAATCCGTTGCCGCGCGTTTCTCCTGTTCCACTCCTCGATCACCCCTGCATCCTGCACCCTTTGCCGCATTCGCCACCTTTTCTCATCCCTTGACGGGGAGAGGCGGAGGCGGAGGGTTGCGCGCTCCTCGCGTTAGGCATGCGAAATGAAAGTACGGCTGCGATTCGCGATATCGCGCGCGTGCGTGTATCGAAAAAATATGAATAAGCTTTCCAATTTCCGACATTCCGTGACATTTTTCTATTAGGGCGGCTCTGAATAGGGCGCGTCGCAGACCGTACAGCGAAATGCCATCTGATATATGCTGATGTGTTTGTGCGTGCGTGCAGGCATGCGAAAGGATACATATAATACATATAATACAGATAATTCATGTATAAAGCGCAAAAGGCGACGTGACTCAGCAGTTGAATGTGACTAGCTGATGATTTTGAAATACTAATCGCGTCACATCTCTCCTTAATTTAATTAACGGAAATGCTAAATAAAGATTGCTTTTTGTATTTTTGTTTACGTCAAAGACTGTCATCAAACATCGATAACTCGCGATATCGATCAGCTTTATAGACACAGCAGCATTCGAGTCTGCGAATATTTTTGTTAGTTCTAGTCTCTTTTATCCCGCAGTGTAATCTGCAAATCCGATGTAAATTTGTGATCTACGTCAATACGGCGAATTCGAAAAGTAATCCGCGCAGGATGTCATTACGGTGGCTCTCGCTGTGAAAGCCAACGAAAAGAGTACGGTATCAACGAAATGTCGGTTGAAACGAATCCACGATACGTTCGTGTAAATACGTCGCACTGTTCGCATCTTCGAAGATTAAACGTCTGCAGCGACGCGAGAGAGAGACCGTGTTACATCAAAGTCGAAGATTCTCTCGTTTCTATTCGTTGCATTTGGAGTGTACGGTGTGCTTGCCAACGTCTAAAACGAAATTTCTCGGTATTGCAGCGCGTTTTTTTGTCGGATCTCATCCGACTCTGTTTTTGATCATTTGAAAGTAATATGACCCTTTGTAGAGAGACTACATTCATATTTGCTAATGAAATGTTATGTATTTTTATACATATCAGTCAAAGTTATATTTTTTTTTATGCTTATATCTAATACAATTTATTGTATATGTTACAGAAAGAGGATACGTGCACGAAGCTGCTTCTCTTCGATTGCACATCTCTGACGGAGCAACAAAGTTCCAGATGCAATAACGACTAAGAGGGTAAGTTAGATGTGTGTTAAGTTTATTAAGATGTTAGACATGATTCTCATGATATTGCGCGATATCTCGAGCGGAGTAATTAAGATGTGGGAAATCATTTGTTACATAAAAAGAACGCGTTTACTGAAGTACCTGAAAATTTAGTTGAATGCAAATAATTATTAATGTTAAATCATCAAAATAATCACATAAGACGCTTAAACTGACTATAATGTTAAAACATTTTGCATCATTATTCATTATGCTTAGATCTTATCTTTATAATTATTTTGATTTATTAAAATTATTTTTAGATCTGTATGTAACGAAATTTTTACTTCAGCAAAATCGTTTTAATGTAAATACACGTTATATTAATACTTTTATTATAATTTTTATCATTTTTAAACATTATTTATACATATTAAAAATATTATATTTAAATTATAATATAATTTAACACAAGAGTTACACAAAGTTGTTACATATTTTATACATGTGAATAATTTAAGGAGAGAAATGTCTTTTTTTACACTTCTTCGGGTGAAATTTGATTCAGTTACAGTAGCCTCCGTTATCGCGATATTATAATAGTCTGAGGGTTAATGCTGAATATATCACTCCAGAAAAATGATCGATGCCGCTTACTCGCGCCCGCGATGGATATGGATCCATTTGGCGCGTAATCCGCAGCCGGGGATGAGAAATCGAAGTCGAATACTGCGTACGACGGAACCGAGGGAGCCGCGATCCATCAAGGGGACGTAAGGGGTCTGGGGTGATGTATCCGAGGCCAGGTTGACCTCTGCGCCGGACACTATAAAACCGCCCTTAAACATTGCCGACCTAAAACGGCGCCGGCCGGACCGGTCGCCGAATTACTCGAGTCCGAGCCCGAAAGAGCGTATTCGATCGAAAGCGTTTACTTCAACGTCAGTCCTGGCCCTTCGCGATAGAGTGGGCCAGCGATTCGCAATTTTTTTTCCTCGCGCGATGACGTTCGCACACGAGAAGAGTTTTTGAACCGCGAAACATTTAGATTCTGACATTCTAAAAAATTGAATTTTTTCTTGCTGTTGATCTTGGCGGTATTTTATGCTTTAAATTTGACATTTCGGAATATCTTGGATTTTATTCAGATTTTCTTAGACTCTAAAGAATTTTGAAATTTATAGATGTTTAATTATTACTTTTATGTGGGGAGATTTACTTTTGTAAAGGCTCTCTCTCTCTCTCTTTCTCTCTCTCTCTCTCTCTCTCTCTCTCTCTCTCTCTTTATTGCATAATTAAATCTTTAATATCCTAAATCAAAGTTATCAAAAATAACTAATTTATTTCATGATTATTTTAATTAATTTATATACTAACATACAATATCTCGTAAATGTCAAGCCACGACGTAAACGATAATGTTAACGACGCGCAGTAAGTCGGATAAAAAGCCATCTCCGCGGAGAAGCGAGGAAGAGCAGAAGAGAGGAAAACGTCTGGAGACGCGAGTTTCCTCTCTCAGGTTCCGAGTCCGTAACTTCTTACTTTGGAATTCCGTCGATACATCACGCTTCTGGAACCTCACTCGCTCCGCCCTCGCCACCTCCACGCTCCGCCTCGAAACGCCGTTAAGACTTTACTTCTCTCTTCCCTCTGCCTCGTCTTCTCTCCTGTCCTCCCGGGAGGTCCTCTCTTCTGCTATGTCCTCCTGCGCCAGGAACCACGGTATTTTCCCGCAGAATCCCACAATGCCATGATATATCTCGGTACACTCGGGTACAACGTTACAGAAAAAGAGACTTCTAAGTTTACAGATTACTGGAGCCGAGTTAGTCAAAGTAGCGAATAAAAGATAATTGAATTTATCTCTGATATATTGAATATCCTTGACATAAAATCTATCAACTCTAAAGCGAAGGTCATCGATCTGTCACAAGATCCTTACGAGATATTAAATGTTAGCAGATATTGATCTACTATATTGTGCACTATGAACATTAAGAATTAGAAAGCATTGATCTACTAATATATATTATACAATACGATAATTACATTCGTCATTAATCCTCATCGATCATATCAGAAATTCTGTTTCGTCGCGGTATTTTTATGTATTCTATGAATACAGAATAGTCTAATTTTATGTCTACTTTTTTCCTCGATTATTTAATTCTCATCATTCTCTCAAGTGACGTATATTTGTAATTTTTCAACTCCGCTTGATATCGTGTTTCCTTCAAAAAGGGAAATACTTTCTTTTACGATTTATTACTTTGCCGCCTTCAAAATCAATAAGGTATCCTGCGAGTTATATATTGCGATCCGCTACCGATACCGTTAGTAAATATTTTTGCGAGTAAACTCGTGTATGTGCTGCGGGTCGCGAAGGAGGCATAAGCGGAAGTCGAAGGTGCAGTAGAGAATGCAATCCGGTGCTACACCGTGAAGCAACGGGCTGTAAAGGCGCCATGGCGTCGCGAAGAGCGGCGTGAAATATTTACCTATATTGCGGCAGAAGCAACACGTTTGTTATTCGACTTGGGAAACAATTTCTGGCCGCCCTTGTTTGCTTATCGATTCATGAGAGAAGGAAAAGACGTGAAGTTTTTCCTTGAAGAATTTCTAATGTGCAAATCCTTATCTAATCTTTCGTTTTGCCATCTTAGAAATATTCTAAAGTTGTTTTTCTTTCTCTTTTAATTGTCTCTCGTTACTTGTTTTTTTATTTTATCTTTTGTTTTTGTATTATTTGATCATCTAGTTTTGTTGTACTTCGAGATTTCTTTTGAATTATTGAGTAAAACGAAAAATAAGACAATTGATGTGTGAAATGATTCTTGAATCACAAATATGAGAAATAATGTGGTTTTTATGAAATAGTTAAGGTTTAAAACGATTTAGTAATAAAAAAAATATAATTTATTCTAGATGTATAAATATTGATCGATAACTTGAAAATGCTGCTGCCACCATATAAAAGTGAATTTTAACTCTTATTAGAGTGGAAATTATTCGAAAAATTGTAGTGGCAGTATTTTTATTCTAAGAAATTTAGAGAATAAAATAAATTAAAATAGTGATCTTATAAGTAATAATATAATATATTAACAGATAAGTTAGCATGAGAAAACGTAGAGAAAATTTAAAAGTTACTTTTTTATTTTGTTGCTTCGAACATATTTCTTCATTTTTCTATTATGAATTTGGATAAATATAAATAATTGTATAAAAATAAATAATTATTTTTGGTAATTATAATAAAGGAAAGTAATCGAATTTATTTCTTGCTAAAACTAAAACACTGTCAGTTTGCAATCACATTCTCAGAAATATATGTATAAAGTAATCCGTGTTTAAAAGACTTGTATGTTTAAGTATACAATCGAAAAGTTACTTGTTCGTAGCAGCTTTAAACATATTTTCCTCATTTTCTTAAGGAAAGTATTGAACATTTGCGTGTAATAGACTTTGTATAAATTAACAACTTGCCTGAGGCAACCTCTTGGTGTTAAAGATCAAAATCTTCATATATCCTATCTTTAAGTTTTACTGACATCACTACAACTGTGTAACCTCGCATTGAATTTTCATACAGGAGCATTTACGTCTCACGCGATTCCAACTTTTGGAGAAAGCGTGACTTTTCTCTCTCTCTCTCTCTCTCCCTGCCATTAGTATCGTGTTCCGAGATACGCCGCCCTTGTGTTTTCCGAGCATGGTTCTCCAAACCTCGCCACCAAACAGTCGAGTTCTCGGCGCGGAAAACTTTAGCTGGCAGGAAAGAGCGAGCTTGCGCGAGCTTTCTTGCGTTGGTCGTGTTCTTAGACAATGCGACCAACTTCTGTAATTAAAGTTATGCTCTCGCGTCGAGTCTAAGTTACGCCAAGTTAGACGACAACGACGAGAACGACGACGAGAACGACGACGACGACGACTACGACGATGGTAGACGTTATGGGTCGTCTTCTTTGAGGGGAGACCGTGTTTCACATAGATACTCAACTATCGCGATAGTTGAGCGGAACAATTCTTGCTAGTAAGAGAAAAATTTTTCGTCACGATATGCCCGTACAAAAGATGAATTTTATGCGTTATAGAGTCATCCTATAGATTCAAATTTGTATTCTTGATTGCATGATAAATTTTTGTTGAACTCAATTTAGTTTTTTAAACAGACTAATAAAAAAAAATAATAGTAAACTAACGTAATAATAATTGCGCGCTGCGCGTTCACCTGGCGCGAGCCACTGTCGTGTCTCTTGATTACAATTAGTAATTATTTTGTACAGCTTTAGACTTTTTTTATTGTGAGAATGTAAAAAAATATTGTTACAATATAAGGCAAGTAAATGTTCTTTTCGCGTACAAAAGTCTCAATTTCATTGATTATTTTTCTTAAGAGCTAAATTAAATATAGTTTCGCGATAAGGCAGTTATTCTTGTGCTCACCCCGTATAAGCAGCTAATTGCGTATCGTAGCTTGCACTACCGTAGGAATGAGCGGAACGGAATGCAACGGAACATAAAGAAACCGAGCGTGTCTCACTCACTGGTTGATATCAGCACGCGACCAGTAAAAACAGGCCGGGAACGTTCTCAGTAGGCTTAATTATCTTGTTAGTGGACCCGCTGTGCCGCTGTGTCAAACATGCCTGACTACGTCGTCGTTCTCCGCACCTCGGGTGTCTTTTTGCGCTCGTTGCCGCCTTCATTCGGGAGAATCGTCGCGTATTTTTCGACCTCGCTCATCACGTCACGTCACATCGTAAGCTGCCATAGAAATTAGTGACAAAGCCATTAGGTGTAACTTGTTACGACATCCGGAAATTTGTGAAAGACGTCATCAATTGTGTAACTCTTAATGAAGAAATTCCAAACATACATATTACGAGTAGCGAATCTATATCTTAATCGAGAAGTTTATACATTCGGTTTTAGGAGAATTTTAATTTGAATTAAATCAATGAAGTCTTTAAGATTAAATATTTAAAATACTTTTGCGAAAATAGTTGTAGTTAAAATAAATATCAGAGTCTTATTCTGTGAGAAATTTGTATATTTTATATCTAAGTGTATATCTTATTCTATAACATAAATTTATTCTATTAATTGATTATTGTGTCATTTAAACAAAAGAAATTTATAATATTAATTGTTTTTCAATAAGTAATACCAAATTTTATATTTTTAAATATTTTATTGGGTTTAGTTCTGTTTATTCTTACAATTTACATAAACTATCTTGTACTATATATTAAATATAATTAACACCAATAAAAAAATTGTGTTTAGAAAGTTATGTAATTCTATTATATCAACGAAAAGACACATGTGTGTAACATATTTTTTAGCTTTGCAAATAAATAAGAGCAGTTAATACAAGACTCTTCCGCTTTGACAAACCGAATCGATTTCTTGGACCTTATTTCGTGTATCGCTCATTATCATATGAGAGTAATGGGTTGCTAGCGGACATTGCGTGATTAAACAGTTACTCAATTTAGGATTAAATTGGCAGACAAAGGCCTTAAGTCGACTGCTTACTAACATGCAAACGGACCTAACCAATTATAGACCACCCAAACTGTTGTTTCTCGAGAAGGTTTCGCGTTGATAAGTTTAGTAACGATGTCCCATCGTTCTCCTTGATTATTACTCAGGTACAGCCTTTGTTTTTATTAAAAATTTATTATTAGTTATTATTATTAGTTATATTTAAAAATTATTTGAATTTAATTTATAATTTTTGAAGATAATGAAACTTTTATTTGGAAGTAATTTTAATATATAGTATATAAAATTACGTTAAAATATGAAAGCAATGATTATATAACTAAGTGATTCATATAAATTATTGTATCCCAAAATTTTCTATTTTACTGAAATAAAATTAGAAATGGTTTTTTATTTTGGAAAATCACCAATATAAGATTGACATTGTTACACGAAACTATTTGACCAACTCTATTTTAAAATTTACACACAAAAAAAATATTTATTTTACTGTTAAGAAAAGCGATTACTCAATTTACTTTTTTCCTTCTAATAAGTAACGGTTATCTTCAATAAAGAATGTTTCTTAATAATAGGTATATATTTTTTTAAATATATATTTAACACAAATTTTAGAAAACTTGTTATTATATACTTGAAAAAAGAATTTATATTTTCTCAAAATTATAAGATTATATATTATAAGATTAAATTCAAGTAAATGATGAGCGTATTTTAAGATTATTCATCACATAGGTATTCTTTGCAAAGATAACCGTTATTTAAAAGAAGAAAACTAAAAATGAGAAATCGCTTTTCTTAGTGTGAGAATAAATTTTTCTGTGTATAAAGAATAGGAAGGAAAGTAATAATTATGAGATTATTCACATCAGTTATATAACCATTTACATACGTTACGTGTACGCGTGGGCTCAAACTGTTGTTAATTGGAAATAACATTGGGTGTAACTGGGCTTGATCGTAAAGCAGCGTATCTCGCGTTTATCGCGCTTATCCATCGCGTTTATCGCGCTTGCTCTAAAGACGAACGAGTATTCAATTGGAACGAAGACGTTCTGTCGGCCGCACGCTTAGGCTTCTACGGCACCCTTTGACCCGTAAAAATCCGACACTTTCGACGACAATCCCGCATGCGCGCGGCACTCGAGAATTGGTCCTGAGGCATCATCGTGACAAAGGTTTGTCGACCTCGTGAGAATAGTTTCGTTCCAGTTAAATGAAAGCTAGGCACCCGTATGACTGTACCGCCGTCCGCCGCCGTGTGTCATCAGAAATTGTTTCTACCACACTTTCCTACCAGCATACCTTCGCGCGCCACGCATCACCGTATAACGTTTCTCAATTTGGTATCGGGTATCTCTTATTGACGACTTCTTGAGTCGCAGTTCAAGATAAAAACACGGATCGTTTAGAGAGTTACATTATAGCTATTAATGGTTCTGTCACAGTTTCTTTAATTATAAGAGTACATATTTTTTATACATACGAAAAGAAAACATCTTAAAAATAATTAGTTATATTAATCGTTATGTATTACATTTACGTTTATTACTAGTCAGCCATTTCAATGTTTTTGTGAAAAAATGTATAATTTTCTTTTTAATCTTTTATTATTATAACGTCAATAGTGAAATTTGCGAATGAAACTATAAATGTCCTCGACAAATGTTGTATTTGATGCACGAAAAGTAGCGAAATGTATCAGCGAGTAACTTGTTATCGATTAGCTGTCGCTTTATTTGGGCGAAGTAAAAGAAGAGCGAGCCCTTGGGATCTAACAGAGTCGCTGTGTGATTCGAACTGAAGGATACACGAGAACGCTCCTAATCTTGATGCGCGAGCTTTTATTTCCCGAAATCTTTCGAGAATACTTCTTCGTTGTCACTATTTTCTGCAATTTAACTTTGAGAAATATTAGAAATATTAGATTAGTTGATGTGAAAAGTCGATAACAAATAGATCTTATTTTTTAATATACAATACATGTTATTAATGCAGAATGTTTCTAAAAGTCTGTCAAAAAATTTATAGGAAATGAATTTAAGTACGAAAAATTTTTTTTTATATTTTGTAGAGAAATACTCTCCTCATATTAACTTTTTATGTAGTTAAAGTACAAATTTTTAAAATATATTTCTTTTTTTTGATCATAATTATTACGTACAATAAACTCGATATCTTAATCATATAAAGTTTACTACCAAAATATTATTTTTGTTAATAAAATATTCTAATTTTAATCAAGAGCAAGTTTATTACGAAGACTTAACATAGCTTGTAGATGAAGCTGATATCTGTATTAATCATATTTCTTTTTTGAGTTATTTTTCGTATTGCGTATCTTTTTTTTTAATAGTGTTCCCAATCGATTCACGGTGCCTAATAATAATAATAATAATAATAATAATAAGCGTCTTCATTACCTGAGTAAGCAGTTAACCATAAAGATGACCGATCAACGTACAATGTAGCACCTGCGCGATATTCGCTGCTTCAACACTCTATAATTAGGTTCGGGCGATCACAAAATTCATGTAAATACTATATTATACTATAAGTTATAATCTTCCGGTAAAACCATACGGCGAGAGCTCTATCACGTTTAAAGATGAAGCCGCGACTTACCGATGTATCGTAATTCACGTTCCGCAACTCTTAATGACCGGAGTACCTAACTCCGGGTTAAACAGAGAACTCCTCGAGATCTCATCTTTATGCTTCACAGAACTTTTTCGGGGGCCTGGAAACGGCATCATAAAAGATAATCTCGTATTCGGGACTTTACATCGTACGTCAACATCTTCCTGGAATAGTTTGTCATTTCGAAATTTCGAGTGACGATTGCCGTCGAGTTTCTGAAAGAGCGATTGAATAAAAGGCAAATATGTTTTATTATGGTCAGTGTCACATTGCTGAAAATAATATTAATTTTTATTGAGTTATTATATTAATTTTTTAAACATATTATTTCAGTAAAAATATAATGGTTAAAAACTATTAAAAATTATTTGACAGAATTTATGAGAAAAATACAGGCTGTTTTATACGTGTCTTATAATTGTATTATTATAAATATATTTTTTGCATTTGAAATTAGAACTCATTTATAGAGTACTAAAATGTTAAAGGATATATACACAAACACATAATATGATATTTAAACATATAAATTTTTACAAGTTTTCTCTTATTTTAGTGCAGAATCTTATTGTGTTTACTCATTATTAAAAGCGTGACATGTGTGTGCCTGTAAAACAGCCATTTTGTATCGAAGTATAATTGATGATTTGAATGCGCGTGCGGATACAAACGGTCGGTCGAGTATAGGTAAGCCCTCGTGTTCCAAAATAAATGCATCTTTGCGGTCGAGAAAACGGGCGGGTGCTTTTTTAGGCTTAACCGAATGAGTGCAGGCCCCACCGCGCCGCGCACGCGGCGAAGAAAAGACGGTTGAAAAAAGAGAGCACAGAAATAAATGGCCTATTGATCCCAAACACCGTGTCGCCGGTATGCTGGCGTGCTCACTTTGGGAGGAGGACTGTCGCTTTTGTGAAATCTTAAATAGATACGGTTCCGCGACCACGGCTGGTCTTCGCACCAACGGCACGTGCAGTATTTTCGCTTTACGCGCGAATTCCAAACGATTCGTTGCTCAAACATTTCAGGTTTTAATGCCTACCTTAATTTACATTGTTTTTAATAAAGATTGTATATAGGAGTTTTACCAGCTTTAAATCTGAACTTTTCATTTACCGTAAGCGTATAAAGGTTGAAAGTTCACAAAGTCTTAAATAAATCCGAGAGATAGAAAAATTAAATAAAAAGTATCCTTCTTTAAACCTGAAAATAGCATTGACAAACAACCGTTTTCTCGCTCTAGATACGTATTAATTTCCCGAGATATAAACGCGAGTAGGTTAGTTGTAATGTAAAAACGTGACGGGCATAACGCCGTCTTACACTGTAGCTGTAACGGCTGAACGCACATGTTGCTAGATGTCACCGGACAGATGCGATATTGCTGTCGTAGAAGCCGGTGTTTCCTGATCTCCGACACTTCCTGACGCCCACGAGCGCGCGCCTCTCTTCTTTCTCTTTCTTTCTAGCCGTCTTCGTTTTGCGTGAAATTCCCACAGGATCCGAGAAATATCCCCTTCTCCCGTGCACGTCCAAGAAACATTATCATATGCTCTCTCTCTCGGAACGCGCCAGCTTCTCGCCAGAAGGTCGAACAAACCAAGGAACCATACAAAAAAAACGATCTCACGCGATTTCTAACACCGTCTGTTCCGGCTTTCCGGAAATTCCCTACACGATCCATTTGTTTTTGGAGGTGCCATATGTCAAATTGTGGTACGATAATTCATGTGATGTGAATGAGACAAGTGGATATACCTATTTTTTTCCTTTTCAAGTAGGAAGGAAAAAATAGAAATAACACAAAGCTATTCAATTTATTAAAATACAAATTTTTATTACTTAAACGTCAACAATTATGTAGATTGTTACATATTGTGATCACTTCTATTTCTAAAAATTTGGTAATTAAAAATAAAATAACCCTGATTTTTTCTCAAGAGAAATGCCATGTTTTTTAAGAAAGAAATTATACGAAATAAATCAAAGTGGGACGGATCACGAGTCATGAGGATGCAACGCATTTCCCAATCCGCCCCAAGCGATCGCTGATTGTCAGGATTGTAGTATCTAATAGTTCGCTCGATTCATCTTGGCTTCAGTAGCAGGCAATCAACTACGGCTCCTGGTTTGACCAGATTGATCGGAGGGTTCAATGACGGTGCAGATAGCTACCGCGGATGATGCGTTCAGAGCACGCAATCCGATTAAAGACGAGCTCGACGGCTTAGGTGTATTCATTTCGAGATGTGCAATTTGAATTGTCTTGTTAATGAATAGATCTTTACACGTTCTTATTAATTGTAAAAATGATTTTATTATTAATATTTTTGCTATTATTTCTGAATTTATTAGTAATTCTTAAAAAAAAAAGATATGCTACATCAATTTCTGAAGTCGAAACGGTGGCTGCAAACACATTATTCTATAAGTAGACGATCGCGAAGACATTCGGAAATGAGCGGGTGGCAGCTGCGCTGAAATTTCCGCCTCCGTTCGGTATTTTGTTCGCGACACGCGTTCGCTGTCGATAAAAATAGGCGTGCGACACGTAACGAGACTCGAACGGCTTCTGTATATACGAATTCGGACAATGCCGGACAACGGTCGCGCTCGTGTATCCACTACAATGCCGGTGAGCGATCGGTATTGATGGGCGTGCAGGGATCCTTTATAGAAGAACTCTGTGACGATTTGTGGGCGTACTGGATAACATCCACATTTTCTGCTTCGATGCAGGGGCAGGGGGGGGGGACTAAACGTCTCATTTAAGAAAAACTCCCGGGTAGGTCACGCCCCGTGATTTCGGACCGCGTAATCGTCCGTTCGAATAGGATGCTCGTGAATCGCTTGACAAACGACAAATCACCATTATGTCGTCGTGCTTATTTATTGCCCCTTTTCTACCATAATCGAACCATGCTATTTGGCGAGAGAAAAGAGATCATCTTGATGGAAAATCTTTCTCTTGACTTAAATTGAGAATTATTTTTTTAAAGAAATTTAGAAATTTTTAAGTTTAGGAAAAAGGATTCTTTTTTTCCTATCAGATTACATTTTAAATGATAAAAATATAAATGTTAGTTGAATTTACTCGGACTTAAGACAAATCTCAAAGCTAAAATTAAAATTGATAATTGACAATTAAAATGATAATTGTTTACATATTAATATTTTATTTGCAACTTATAAAATACCGTAGTAAGTAATTAATAAAAAGTTTAAAAAATGTATGATTAATATATATCTAACAGAGAAATTATTTTCTCTCTTTTTTTCTCTCACACGAGTAACGTTATCAATCATGAATTATATCGACTTACTACTATCTTGTAACTATTTCATAGATTTTTTGACTATGAGAAGTGGACTTTAAGCATCTTAATTATGATTGCAACATTATATGGAATAATTTTGTATTGTGATGATGTAAAATTGCCGAATATCGTGGCTTGACGTGAATAATTTATTGTCTCCGCCGACAATTCTTCCCTTTAATATACATATATCAAAACTGCTTTTCTCAGTGTTACCCTGGGTGTGACGATCCGAGCCAGATGGTCCGATCTGGATGCGACTATAAGATTTCTATCTGCGCCTAGCCAAGACGTTCTAATCGTTTGACTTCCGTGAAATCACGAGTCACAAGTCCGCCGGCTATGTAGGATCTTGTTATTTCGTAGCCTCTCGCCCGTATGAGATTTTATGGTGTAGCCAACAGTCGACATTAACCGACTAATTCTAGCAGGTTTTATAGCGCATCGTAGACTAGTCAGATTTATTTAATAGCTTATAATAATTACGCAATTCTTTTTGTAAATTTTTAATGATTTATCAATCGTCTTGTTATGAAACCTGTATTTTTTGACGAGCAGATTTTATGTTAGCATATATTAGTTGTATTATTTGGTACATAAGTATAGAAATATTACGAAAGTTAAATTTAGTTTTTTTATTGATTGTTAAATAAAGGAATTAAGTGAAAGGACAATACTAAATGTCTGCCGTCTCGTGTATTTGTATGAAACTATCGTGGACCTTCCTTTGCGGTATCGATATTCGCTTTCAAACGGATTTTGAGACGATTTTACGGCGGTTCGACAACAATGCAGGGCGTGGGAAGTTAGGAGGCGGTTAAAAGCCAAACGACGCAATTTGTCAAGCGGCGGCTCCAAAGGCAGTCGAATATTGTATGAGCACGTGCCGATGACTGAAGAAAGTTCTTTTGCTCATACACAGAGATAGATATATCATTACTAATTCTTAATAAAACATTAATAATTATATATTAGATACAAGAGAGACACGTTACAAGAACTGTTATATTATTATTATATGATATATCTTACTAGTATTCGAATATTATAAGAGTAAAGAGTTAGTTAATAAATTTGGTTAGTCATGTCGAATAAATTGATCCTGTTAATTATTTACTGGCAAAGAGAAGAACCATTCAATTTATTATTTAAAAGAACTTATATAAGATGTGAGAATATTATTAATCTGAAAAAATCTCAAGTTGTTTTTTTTGTCGATATTAAGTTGACATTAATTTTAATTACCAATGCATTTAGTGCAATCAATAACTATAATACTATCTCTAGGTAACGTGTTACACTAAATTTTTTTTTTTAACAAGAACTCGATTAAGGAAAATTTGGAATTCTTTTTTTAGATTATACTTTTTATTATTTTTGAAATATAGGGTACTGAATTTGGAATAAGGAAATAAAATTTGTTTAAGAATATTTTTAAAAATTATTTATCTAGGAAAAAATCAAATTTGTTTATTTGTTTCTGTTATCGATTCATACATTTTATCGGTCATCAGCTCATTCTATCGTCGCCAACGTCGCTATCGTCATCCGCCGATGAAGAAAAATGTGGTGCTCCGTGGCCCGTAGATGGCAAGGTCGTAAATTTCGCGTTGACTGTGCGCACTTGCCATTGATAGACAGTTGTGACCCCTCAGTGGGAAGCGCGCGCGATAGTTCGTTTCTAAAAATCGCAGAATGGATCCATAATTAACGGTGAACGTAACTCACCGAGCCATCCCGCCTGACTATAAGGACATTTATGTCCGCGTGCGTACGAATGCATTCGATGCAAATACGGTTCAATTCTTCGCGATGCATCGTTCTAAAACGTCTTGTACGGCAAAAGCGAGAGCGAAAGATCTTTCACTCACTTTCTTTGTCGACAAAGTTCGAATGTGTCATGTAATACTGCGTTATAATCCGTGACGAAAAGCGCTCTTATTGCGTTGAAAATATCTATATGGAATAAAATTCTAAAACAAAGTCATCAGCTTAAACGTCAAGTACAAAATATGAAGAACGTGAATATTATAAATCAAAAATTTTATTTTGCACTGAATTATACTTGTATGAAAAAAAAAAAAACGAGAGGTCATTAAGGATTTAAACATTGTTTGTTATAGATTGCTTTTAGTTTTTTTTTTTAAATCGTATTATTAATAATCACGTCCTCAGTAACCGCTTATCCTTTTGGTAACCATGGGGACCGAGGTCGATTTCTTTACAGAGGCAGATCAGCGTGAAAAAACCGTGTTCACCATGCGTGGTTAGAAAGAAGTTTCGACGCTCCGAAATTCGGAGTTGCCTTAACGAAAGGAGTCGTCGCGCGGATCGTCGGCATACGTAACGCAATAACGTCGAACTCGGCACGGCGGACCCGGGACACATACGGAATACGCGTACGCATACGTATCGGGAGCCGGGCGATACTTTATCGCAGCGCGTGCCCGCCACTTGGTTATGCGGAATGTGTCTCTGCCGAGTGCTCGGCCCCGTCCTCACACCCCCTGCGGGCGGAGGAAACTTACCGATATCTACTACTCTCCGCCGCCTCGATCTCGTCATCCTCCGTAAGGCGACGTAACAACTTGATTCCATATTCCCGGGGCGGTTGTCGCCCGTGAAGAATTGAATGAAATAAAATAAAGCCCCGGATTCCCCGTGTTTTATGGCGCGGCTCCTCGTTCCCTACCCAAGCCACCGCATACCCACTACGGCCGCGTGCGCGCGTGTCTACATACTGCGAGCGTCTGCCTCCTCGTTCTCCTCGTTTTGTTCCTGTCCCGTTCCCTTATCCTCCTTTCTTCTCCCTCACATCTCTTCTCCCTGCCCTGCATTTCTGCCCGTCGCCCGGTGCTCGCCTCGTGGCTGCTCCTTTGCCGATGATAGCTCGGCGTCCAGCTATATTTCTGGGTTACTATAATACTGGAGGATTAATGGCGTTTCTATGTTAAACGGTTACGGGAAGTAATCGGTTGATACTCAATTCTTGTTGTTATTTTTTTTACTAATAAAATAATTGGATTTTGTCTCTTGCATATTGAGATTGTATCAAAAACAAAAATCACGCACTTTTGTCAATTCGTCTCTTTTCTAAATTATATTCCAAGTGCTACATTATATTACGTTATCTGCGATGTAGATTTTACAATATAAAAGAATTTTCGTATTTATTCGTATAAAGTTTAGATTTTTTAAAATATATCGCGGATATAATATATTTTTTAATTATTTTAATCAAATTCTTTGTTGAAATTGCGAGTGGAATAAGGAAAAATTCTGCATGATTCAGGACGGAATTATGTGCGCGAATTACGCGTCGTATTTAAAAGGCTCAAGATAAGGTCCAATATGAACCTGACAAAGTAAAAATGATCCCCGACGAGAGAAGGTGAAGGCTGAGGACCGGGAAAAAGGCGGTGGCGGCGAAAGAGATGAAGAAGAAGTGGGCGCGCGGGAAAAAAGTGATGCCGTAAAGCACTCAGCAGGGCGCGTGATCCGCTTACGAAAGTCAGCTGGGTCTACGTTACTACATTACCGGGTTACCATTTTACCAACTCCGGGTTATATCTTCATCCGCGACGTCGCGCGAGCGTGACCGAAAACGCTTAACGCTTGTTTCGTTCCGCGCTTGGCACCTAAAACCCGAGGTTTTTCGCGATAGTCGTACATGAATACAGCAATACAGCAACATAGAGCCTAAAAATCGCCGAGATTAATTACAAAGTCAGATAAAATTGTATTAATCATGATAAGTCTGTAATTAGCCTAAATCTGTATTTCGAAAAGAACTTGGCTAATTACACATTATAATTTATAGCTATACGTAGTAACTGACTATTTACTGATGATCATCTAAACGCCGAATTAGCTCGTATGAAAATGAAAAAAGGTATAATAAATGGGATATTTGTCAGACGCTACATGTAAGTTTTATATAAAATCGGATCTTCGAAAAAGGAACATATGCGCGAATACATATACAGCGGCGGAGAGCGGCGATGAAGGAGCTCGGTTGTTGAAAGGCAGGGAGTAAGAATTCGCCGGGGAGGAAAGACGTGAATATAACGTGAATAAGGGGAACGTATGTAAACCGCATTCCTGCGGGACGAATACGCGCACCCAGTTTTTATATCGCGCCTTCCCATCTGTGACCGCGCGACGAGGCTGTAAAACTCGTGCGTCGTCGTGCACCAAAAGGTTTCCAGGAAGCTTCCTTTCCTCCCGACTCTCGCGGTTCTTGGGTGAGTTTATGTCGCCACGTAGCCGCCCGTACTAAGGATCGCTACGAAGTAGCAGGGTAGAAGACCAGGAAACCAAGGAGAATTGTAATAGACGTGCATAAAATCTGCGTCGTGCCTTCCTGCGTTAAAGCTTGAGGTTGATCTAATCGCGACACGTTCCGTCTGTTAAGTTTCCCTGCGACTAATATTTTTTTATGTATTGCCCAGCTTTTAAATTAACAAATAAAAGTTAAAAGAGCTTTCTCAATGAGCTGCTATTTGATCGAGCTTTATGCCGCCAGTTTGATGATGGTTTTTGAAATAACTTGATGTTTATTTAATAGTGGAAATAAAATATTTTTACATTGATCCTGTTTGAAATATAAATACTGTGGATAATACTGAATGTGTGCGCAATACATATTAAAAAATTTTATAATACGCTGCTTTAGTTAATATTATTCTAGTTAATCAAAATTATTTAAAATTTGTAGAATCAGCGCGATCGACAAATCTCTAGAAAATGTTTACTAATTGATTAATTATTTCGAAAGTTTTTGAGAAATATTAATAGAATTTATTTTATTTTATTTATAGTTTTTTTTTTTACAAATTTTTATACCCTGAGATAAGTGATATTACATATTTTTTTGGTGATTTTAATTTTTTTTATTTACCAAGCAAAACGTGACATTATGAAGAAAGTTTATAGTTTATTATAATCGTATGATTGTTCTATTTAGTCTACAAAAATTTAGAGAAAGGTAATATTAAATGAAATCTAAAGAGAGATAATATTACGATATTCATAAATAATATAATTTTATTATTTTATACAAATACTTATTTCGATCAAAATAAATTTATCTTCCAAATGAATTTTAGCCATATGTAAATTATAATTTCTTTTAAATAAAATTATTAATTAATTTTTTACTAAACAAAAAATTAAATAATTTATCTTGTAATTTATATGTAATGATTAAAGGTTTTTATTAGTAATATATATAAAATCATAATACACATTTAATTAAAAATACACAAGCAACATTTCTTTTATATTAGACTTTTCTATCAAATAGAATTATTAATAAATTGGATTATCCCAAGTAAATATCCCCAATTATCTCAAAAATCAATATTATAATACAAGAATCAGAATATTCGAATATACATTTATTTCGTAATATTTTATTAAATATTTGTTAATTGCGATACTGTTTATGTCTATTGAACATTTCGTAGCGGCAACTGATTTATTGACATATGTCATTCGGTGCTCTGTCTTTTTCTGCGTAAGCAAGGTCGCTGCGCTGTCATTCGTGCAGCGACAGCATTCAAGCCGAATAGACAGCAACGCGATATGCTTCGCGTATCGGCGCGATCGTTATCCCTTGAAATGCGACTTTACCTCACAATTAACGAAAACA
Source organism: Monomorium pharaonis (assembly GCF_013373865.1). Taxonomy (NCBI): domain Eukaryota; kingdom Metazoa; phylum Arthropoda; class Insecta; order Hymenoptera; family Formicidae; genus Monomorium; species Monomorium pharaonis. The sequence continues at coordinate 9,000,672 of NC_050477.1, forward strand.
TCCCTTGATTATTGCAAATTTTTACGATTTTTAAGCGAGGTAGTAATTGTTTGTCAAAGTACGTAGATATCTGCGTGAAGTACCTATTTGTTTGAATCAGTGTGATGGGAAGAGTGGAAATTGTAAATTGTTATAATATCAACAGATATATTTACGAATAATAATCACACATTTCTTTTATAAGGATTAGCTTTGCATATGAAAAATTTTGCGTTGCGAAATTGATATTTTTGCCAGTTTAAACGTGATTCGTCTACTATTTTCGTGTCGAGAGCACGGAGTAACATATATGGATATATGTCGTCGGAATAATTCATGTAATGAAAAGCCGCGATATATCGACCGTTTATTAATAATTAATTTGGATACGAATGATAGAATATATTCGTCATATACATTGTAATTTCATATACGTTGAATATTTCATAGTTGCGGCAGGCAGTTCGTGTTTTTGCGCAGCCTATACGCTGTAGTTGTTGTTTACGTTAAAGTCGCTTTATCATTCACGCGGCGAGACTTGAGCGAGACAAGTAGCCAGTGGCGCGAGTCGTTTCGAGTGTTACCGAGTTATCTCTGGAAACCCGCGACAGGTACCAGAAAGTCAAGTGGAATCGTTTTCTATGATTGCGATGCTTTACATACTTAATCAACTCTCACAATCAACGGATCCTAAGCTCCTATTTGAAAGAATTTTATTGAAGTAGATATTTGAAAGAATGAATTTTATGAAGCGGCATTTTATGAATTCTATTACATGATTGTTTTACTTATATTTATATAATATTTTTGGATTATAATTAGTGTAAATTTAAAAAAAAAGCACTTAAAAATTTAAAGCATATATTTCACATTATGCTCTAAATTTTTCAACGATTTAACTATGATTTAATTATCATTTATATAGACAGTAAAAGTAATAGGAATTTTTGCTATTTTTTAAATGACCATTGAAAATGTGTTTAATACTTAATTAAATTACAACAAATGTATATTGTAGGGATAGTTGAAATTATTGCATTCACATTTCTATGATTTCAAATAGTATGTATTACGAACACAGTTATTGACAAAATTCCAATATTTCCATTACTTTTGCATCAACTTAATATATTCATAAAGTAACTTTGACGGTATTAAATATATTTCGGCATCAAAGTGAGGAACATGCGAGCGCAGCCGTTTCGCGGCGTAACAAGTGGCTAACGCGTTACTTAATAAATTAAGTGACAACGGCGCAGCTGTTCCTCTTAATGAAACATTAGTTCGGCGCGATGCTGTGGCGTCGTCCTCGACTATGCTCGTTTGCCCGATGATAGACGATACGCCCTGATGATTCCAGCGATACTCCTCCTCATTCTTCTCCGTTCTCTCGTTCTTCCCCTTCAGGAAAAATTCATTGTCTTTTATTCTTGCGAAAACGAGAAGCGCGGTTTATTTTTAAACTTCTTAGATTTAATCCTATGATTACAGAAATTTTAATCGATGATATTATATATATACATATATAAAAAGGTGCAGCAGACGATTTATCTATTGAACGATTAAATCAAAACTATCGTAGCGAATAAATAGAAAAACGAGATAAAGCTCTGTTTCCAATTTAGCTTTGTTATAACTCACTTTGAATCCATTTGTGTATCTTTATCGATTTCGATAAATCAATCTAATTTTGATTCGGGGTCTATCTTTACAATTTCAGAGAAAAATTTTTGGAAGAGTAAGCTGATAACAAGCTTAAGAAATAGTACTGTGATGATTATAAACTCTTTTTTATATATTTATATCAGCTATATTAGGTTGTACATTTCCATGTTACAATATTTTTCATTCGCATTTGTTGAGATGTAACATTCTATACGTACGCGCGAGCAAAGGTACAACTGATCGAGAGCATGGAAAACGAGCTAACGGAGATTAAGGCTCTTCTTCCAAAGTACTCCACACAATTCTAACTGCGTAACGTAGAGAAAGAAAATATAATTAACCGGCTTCAAAGGGCCGCGGTTGCACCGCATGTCGGATGCTGCACGGCGGCTGTGCAACCATTGGTGCAATCGGCCCTTTGACGGGGATGGAAGTACAGAAATAACAGCAGCGCTTTTCATCGCGGAAGCGGCGGGGTTATATTATGCATTTTCGCAGCACGAGAGAGAGAGAGAGAAAGAGAGAGAGAGAGAGAGAGAGAGAGAGAGAGAGAGAGAGAGAGAGAGAGAGAGAGAGAGAGAGAGAGAGAGAGAGAGAGAGAGAGAGAGAGAGAGAGAGAGAGAGAGAGAGAGAGAGAGAGAGAGAGAGGCGCGTAGCACGGCGGTAGTAGGTAGCAACATTGGCAGACGTTCCCGTCATTTTCCAGACGCGCTGCTTCCATCCTTTTTTTTTCCATTCGTTTACAAAGCTATTATTACGAGCGTTATATTAAACTCTGGCTCGTGGTGTGACTTGTATGGCAGACGCGCTTCTATTCACTACATAATTAAAAGCCACATTCATACGGCCGAGTCCATTCGCCGCGCGCATTCGCGCGCCGCGTGGACCTGTTCTTCGCGACAGTCCTGCCGGGGAGTCCTCCGGAGCCCGCGAAAGTCAAGAATGACAATGCTTCTTCGTCGTCCCATTGTAAGCGACCGTCGGCTTTTTACGTTTGCCGTTCGATTCGTCGTTGAACGCGTTGCGCGACTTCCGCCGCGCTCGTCAGCGTCCTTTCGTGCGTTGTTATTTCATAATTACCTCTGCACGGGCGTGCTATTTCTTACTAAGAGCGTGTGAGACGTTCATTTTATTCAGCAATTATATAACATGTTATTATTGATTAGAACCAAATTAATCGTTTTATTTTCTTGATCTTTTTTGTTAAAAAAAAATTTGCTTTTTGCATATTTTTTATAAGGGAAATTTCTTTCGGTACATACATGTAGGTTTCTAAAAATCGTAAAGTATTTCCATTAATATCGTATAACCAGATTATTTCCGTTCATATTACTGTTGAAGATTTTTTTACATGCTTTGCGAATTTCATGTAAAATGTGTTCCTTATGCTGCTTCTACTTATTCGTTATCTAGTGAAGTAATTTGTTACTCTCGAGATGAGTTTCTCATTATTTTCTTAAAACATTCCAAACATTTCTTTGTTATCTGTGCTGTTGCAATTCGACCTCTATCTCACTGTATTTTCGAGATATGTGTACTCGGTTCTCCCGAGTACTTTTTCTCGAGGAAGGGAAACTTTATCCGAAGCTCCGGTCGCTCGAACGATCGATCCTCGGGCTGGCGCGCCCGAAGAAAAGAACGAGGAGATCTCCTTTCGAATCAACATAACAAATTCAATCTCACGACGTGTGCCGATGGACCACGATAGCCACCGCTGCTGACATCCCCGCAAAATGTATGGGTGACATCAGCATATGCATGAAAGAAGGGCAGCCGCTGTCAGTGTCGGCCGCCCACTATCGATTGCCTTTTGACTCTCGTGCTGCGGTCACTGCTAGCTGGTGGTGTGATCGCTCGCCGAAGGGATGAGGGCGAAGGGCGAGAGAACGAAAAAAAAAAAGCGGAAGAGTAGGCAGACGTGCGTGCCCGCGTAGAAGTACCAGCTACGATGTGGTGGCCGCGTGTATGCGTTAGAAATGGCTGCGATGCTAGGAAAAACATTAATACTTTTGATCTTACAAGCAAAGATTTTTCAATTTTTAATACTTATTTTACATATTTAAATTAAACCGACATTTCGTTAATTAATTTTTTTTATTTATATTATTTAATTATTAATATCGAAGATAATTTGTAGAAAATAAATATTTTATTCATATATTCTTTTAAAGACATAATTTATATTTATATTTACTCTTCAAATTTTACTAATTTTTTATAATTATTTTTTATATTGATATTTTAGCAGTTTTATTTTCATAATTTTTAACAAAAAATGAGTATAAATATTTTTCAAATAAATAAAATAATTTATAATTCTTTTGCTTTTCAGCGATCATTTATCGTACATTTTTAACGAAACATTCACCCTGTTTTTCTTATTTCTGGAATCTCAATATAACGAGAGATTCCTTCTTGCGGAAAGCAAATTAAAATACGATAAGTGCAAGTACGCGCTCTGCTATTTCTTCTATCTGAATTCTTTTTCTCCGGTACATTAGATTATCGCACTACTTCGGGAAGAAAATTTCCTTCGACGTGGCGAGTTTGACGCCTCGTTTCGAAATTAATCGAATGCCGCAGATTTATTTTCTCGGGGAAACCTTCTCCAATCTCGTCGCGTGCGTTAACGATCTAATTAGAAAAATAGTCGATTTATATTTATGAGTCCGTGATGGCCGTGCTCGGAGGAGACTCGCCGCGGGGAAAACTTCGGACCCGCCACTTTCAGAAGCCGAGTTTTTAGCTCTGTCGAGGAGAGCAGCGGTAGTCCATTAGAAGCAACGGGGGGATGGGCATTCTTATTACGGCGTCAAGGGTAACTTGCGATTCATGTCGGGCAATAATTATTCCCACGTAACATAACCGCGCGACACGGGATGGGCGATGGGAGCGTCGATGGCGCACAAGTTCGGCGAGGAGCTTTCGCAGGCACGATGACAAATGGACGACGAAGGGTGGGCTTTCCTGTGTGCGTGCTCGAGAGGAAGCCCGTTTCTTCTTTATGGCAAATAGCGAAACAGCACACAATTGCGCGTAAACAAAAAGTGGGCCACTGTCTGAAAGTTACAAATCGAAGTGATTCAAGTTATAAATTAAGTATTATGTGTCGAAGTGAAAGTTTTATATAAAAGTGAATAAAATAAATCGGATCAAATGCGAAATAAGGAAATAGAATTTTTCTCAGGTTTGAGGTGCTGCAAAACACATTCTGTAATATATATATTATATTATGTAATATTATACCTAAATGAAAGAATGTGATTATATTTACAATTAGATTAGCCTATGTAAATTATTATCTATGCAATTTCTATTTTTTTTTAACTATCAAAACTGTAGAAAACTCATAATTATATTTATATAAGCAAGCAGCAAAATATGCAAAATGATATTATAAATAACACAATTATGTGTTATTTGCGAATTATTAATTTATATATAATAATTTATATATAATAGGAAAGTTTAAAAAAAAAACTGAATGCTAAGCATATATAAAATCGTCACGTGAGCACGACCAAAAGGGTGCCTTCTTTTTGTTCCTTCCACTCTTTCTACGGAGAGGGAAGTAAGAAAAAGCGATACGCGTTCGCTACAGTTCGTTAGCGACTCCAGGGAGTTAATTAGCGAAAAAGTTAATTTCTTGCGCGCTCATAAACGGACACCAGTGATGAAATACGAGCTTGATAAAGGCAAGTACTCGCGGGGAAACCGGAGTTTTTGGTGCGGGAAGAAAGGGAGATCCGTAGCAAGTAAATAGATTAACATTGTTCTCGCTTGACGGGCCGCTGCGTTTAGTTTTCGAGTTATCATGTTTACGTAACTTTAGCATTCCACGAGCTTCTTTAAATCCATACCTTTTCAATATGTGAAAATATATGAGAACCTTAATTAATGTTGCAAGTTATATATTTTATTATTACTTTTATTTTAAATTAAAGCAATGAAAACTATTTGAATAACCAATATGTAGAAAGCAAATTTCGACTGATAAATTATCTATTTTACTAGAATCTTAGAGAAATCATAAATATTATTTTAATATTTTTCTCATTTATCTTACTATTGAATAGAATTGAAAAAATAAAAATATTACAATTTTTCTTTTCTCTTTTTCTTTCTCAATACTTGTTTATTCATATTTTTGTTAAAAAGAATTATGTAATTATGTCAATTAAACGAAGAATTAATTTATTCGAGGGTACGGGGGAATGCGAATCCGGTGAGAAAGTTGAGACGTTATGTAAATTTCGGAAGCGTCATCAAAAAGAGGAGTACGCAGGCCGCCGAAGAGGCAGGAGATAACCGATGGTGCACCAGTGCCGCTTGTGAAGTCCTAGAAAGAAAAATATTTTTGTTTCGTTTCGTGCCGCAAATGCGCGGTCGACTCGCCCGGCGGCGGTAGCGCGGCACTGAACTTTCTGAATAATTACCACGGCTATGAGCTTGATTCATCACCAAAGTTCGCCTTCCTAAGATGCTTTATCTGCGCGTCGCAGTCTCAGCGAAATTAATATGCTAATACCCCGCGTGGTCCCCTCGGCCTCGACATCATACACCCTCAAGAGCTCGGGTTCGAGAGATCGAGCTCCCGAGCCCTCGACCTTACTTCGCCACGAGCCTCGCATTGGAACCTTGTTGTCTTGGCACCGCATTCTGGTAGCGATCCTTAACAAGTTATCGTGTTCTGTCCGCCCAATATTCAATGCTTAGTCCTACGGAAGATTGATAGATCGATTAATTTCTCTCATTACTTCAAGCTGGCAATTATATTGCTACAGTCTGACACATAATTTTTTTTAGATGAAAAGAGTCTTTCAACTTTTATTATCCGATACATTATAAATCTGTTTATATTTAGTTTACAAATAGCCCCAAGACACGAAACTATTAAAAATAATTTTATGTTTGAAAGTTTGAAAAAAAAATTTGAGAAATAATACTGTTTTAGTGTTAAAAAGAATATTCATTGTTCAATTATTTCATTTTAATCAAACACTAATTTGTTCTTTAAATGTTATGTTACTATGTCAGGTTTTTTATTTTTTTAGCAGCTAAAATTTAGCTGATTATAATTCTCTCTTCTCCCACCTATTAAGTGGCATATATAGATATACTAACGCGTTAATAAGTTTAAGAAATTTTAACTTTTTATTTAACTTTAAAAATATATTTTTTCAATTTTTATATTATAAATAAATTTTAACTTTTAATTAATATTTGCATTTTTAATATTTAATATCTTAATAAATTGTGTAGCTCGAAACTAAGTTTAATTAAACTCTCTCAACTGTCTGCATCTATGCAGCTTTACTTCAGTAAAATTCTTTAACGTTAAGTAACTTTGTAATTATATCTCAATTTGATTGGCATCTGGTAATAATATTCAAACACTCGCAAACGGTGGTATAACAATTTCATTATTTTCAAATACTTTATAACTCGTTTAAGAAAATTATGCAAAATATTCTAGAAGTTTCTCAGACAACCCGGCGTATTACGAAGTACAAGTTCAGGCACGTAACCCTGTTGCGCGGTGCAAATACGCCACTCCGCTTCATCCGATATCAGCAACACCCATTACAACCGTTTACAACGAAGCTTAAATAACTCTTTTGACCCACGTCGGCTCTACATAACGAAGTGTATGAATGTAGTAATCGAGGTAGGCATATGCCAGCAACGATGGATGTTGCTCGGCAATGAAGTTTGAGTTTCAGACAGAAAGAGAGAGAGAGAGAGAGAGAGAGAGAGAGAGAGAGAGAGAGAGAGAGAGAGAGAGAGAGAAGGCCGTGGGATAAAAATTGATCCGTCAGTGGCTGGCACGACGTGTAATTTAGTAATGAAGTCCATACCTCGTTCGAACGTGCGCGCGGCAGTAAATCACGAGACATGGATTGGGGCTCGTCCCGTCCAGATGTGACCCAGTGCTTTCCGCTAATTTGCTGTTCCTGCAGTGTGCGGCGGTCGTGTTCCCTTCCTCGTCAGGTCGCGCTCGTGCGAGAGCGAGAACACCGCTGCACCGGGAGCGGCCGGTTGGTTGGTTAGTAACTATATTTCTGCTTTTTGCCAACTATGTTTTCCAACCGTTATTAGTGAAGAGTGCTTATCAAGAGTGCGCTCATCTTCCCACGCTTTACTAATGGGACGTCTATATGTGAGACGATAATTATGATGATGTCGTTGATCGAGAAGCCGTTCCGCAGACAAAGGTCGCTCGTTGCGGCGAATTATTCTATGCGAATCAGATGAAATCTCCTGAAATCTTGACCTTAACGTTGTATGATTAAATGATCAGTATGGCTAAATGGCACACGCGACTCAAACTAAGAATGTGCGCGTTTAAAAAGCCATACATAATTTACAATTAGTGCGATATATTAATACCGAGCATTATTTTATTTTAAATAACTTTCCGAAAAATAAAATTCTATACATATATGTTAGCGAAAATATTAGTATCGTTTATCGAGCACCGCAAGTAATGAAATATCAATAAACAAATAGTACAAGACAGCTTTGAATATCATAGCATCGATGATCAGTTGATACTTGGTAATAAATGTCTTGTATCTAGATGAAAATGTTGGAATAGGAGTAACTTTCTACTATCAGAATATCAGTAGACGATTCGCAGTCGATACTCGAGCGTGTCACTCGCTCGCTCGAATCGCGTGCTCTAATCGACAATGGAAGGAGAGAAAAGTGTGGCCGTGCGTTCGCCTTTGGGGTTCGAGAGAGAGCACAATGGAATTATGCTCTATCGTATCTGGGCGGCTGTGCTGTGTGTGGGGAAAGCCACGGCGACACACGCGTGTGTATGCCTACATGGGCGTGCAGCGTGCACGCGCGTAGCGACAGAACGACGGACGGGCGATATAGCATCGCGGTATGTCGGATATGCTCGCTATGCCGGGACCATATTCTGGTTTTGATCCGTGCACCAGATAAGATCGCCCTTTGTTACCGAGGCTCGTGCCTTCGAGAGAGAGCCACCACCGGTGTGCCTTTACCTACGGCCTGCCCCGCTGTTTCACTCTTCCCTTCGCCATTCGTCTCGGTCTTATCCACGAATCTTTTTGCAGAAAGAAGATAGTACGTTTGCGCGATGAAAGTAAAAGAATTTGCGAAAGTGACGTGGGGTCGCTATCATTTTTCCGAGTCCCTGTGCTAAGTAACAAATTTTGAGTGAGGTAGAACGCGATTGAATATTTAAAGATCGATTGAGATAATGATACATTAAGTATAATTTTATCCTTTGATGAAATTTAGGGGCTAAATTTATTTTAGGAAAGCTGTATGTATGATATAGCTTTTTCTTAGTTTTTATAAAACTTAATATTAAATTATAATTTAATTTGCGTGACTGAATTTGATTTCTTTTAAAGTTGATAACATATATAACACAGCATGTATATTAAAAGTTTCACGTAATTATTGTTTATGTTACATATTTCTTCTAATATACTGCTAAAGTAATAATGGCATAGATTGGAATTTTGAGACTTATTTCTATTTGTACGTTTTTAATATTCGAATTGTATTACTTGATTGAAATTCTTTTGACATGGTATATTTCCGTCGGAATCCATTATCTTATTATTTCATTTCGTACTTTTTATTCATTTCATTACTTCATTAAGAACATTTTTAAAGTCGAAGAAAGTTTTACCATTCTTTCTTCAATACTGTCCTCCTCTTTTTTTTCCGGGACGGAGAACTCGATCTGTCGCAGTGGGACACCCGTTTGTGGTTAATTCGCCGTTATCGACGACTACTCTTGGGTGGCGGCGGATCACGTCAGTGACTTTATCGGGGCGCGTTAAACAGGCTGTACGTCCTATCACGTGTTAACCACTATGCTGATTCAATCGAATTAACGCAGGACGATTCCCCGCTGCGAATGTAACGCCCGTTTGGAGGCTCAGCACGTATTTTCACCTTTATTCCTTATTTGATCTTTTCCACTGTACAACTTGTACTTGATGTAGAAACATTACTTTTGATATTACTACAGGAAAAATAATATGATACTGAAAGATAAAGATTAAAATATTTTTATGTCGATATAATATTACTTTGGAGTTATTTTTAAGTGGTATAAGTTTTTTTTTAATATTTCAGTGTTACATTGTATCAGTATATCGTTGCTTTGTCTGCGATGTTGCAAGTGCAATAAATAAATCTTTACAAAATACTTTATTTGTGAAATGCTGAAATGCATATATAATATATATTGAGAAAAATAAGTTGTTAATTTGACTAAATTTTTCAACTTAAATAAATTTGTTTAATTCAAATATTTATGTACTTCAGTTAAATATATAAAGATTTGATTTAAACTATTTTATGTATTTAAGTTAAATGAATAAATACTTGAACTAAAGAAATTTAATTGAGTTGAAAAATTTAGTCAAATTAACATTTTTTTCTCAGTGTATAATTCAGTTGTCAAACGAACAATTTTTTATATAAAATTGCTGTGAAAGGATTAATTCTTACGTTCTATTTGTTTTCTATTTGTCTTCACTCATTCTTTTGGTCCCGGATTGCAAATCGTACGGCGCGCATTGTCTTTCGGTATTTCCGACTCAATACGTTTCGTTATGTCGTTGTCGTTTATGAAACCGGCACGAGAAAAGCAGCAGCGGTAATAGACCGTCTAATGGAAACGTGTTCTTGTCGAACAGCCGGGCGGCCGTCTTCGCCTGGGTGTTCGACGTTGTTTCGCATTGCGGTGATTAGCGTTGTCGGACACCGCGCCGTGATGACGATACAAAGTATCATAGGTTTTGTTCTCGAAGGAAGAGACATACGTATCTTATGTACGTGCACGCTTTGTGCCATCGTTTACTTACGCGTACCCGTTTTGCATTGGACTGAGTATGATCTCTGCAGCCTTTTTTTATCCGATCGAGCATCATTACTGATTTTTCCGTTAATGCTCCCTAATTAACAAGGAAATTCACTCGATCGATCTGCGGAGTAAATCTTCACCCGCACGTTTATTCCCACGTGTATTCGTATTCCTATTTGGTTTCGAACGGGGCTCCTCGGATGCCGTCCTAATGATCGCTTAATGATGCCCGGTAATAAAGTTTAGCTTGGCTTTGCTGATGCCGAGATGATTCCCGCTGCCGAGGTTCGAAGTGTTTGCGTAAACGATTCTTTATGCCACGTTTCTATTTAAAAAGAAAAAAAAAACATCCCATCTTATCCCATATACATATTTAAAGTATGCTTTATAATTTTTTTTGAATTAATACGATATTCCAGACAAGGTTTAAATTAAAGCAATTTAAAGAAATTAATATTTCTTGATATTTTTTAACATTATATTTTTGATTATTTACTTATTAATCTAAATAGCTCATTTTACTATTGCCTGATGCTTTAGATTTTTTATTATTAGGTCCGGGGATGACTGATTTACACAGTTATTTGGGATTAGCAAACCCACGGGCCTGAGCTCGACACATTGTAAACATTCACATACATCTACACAATCACACATCATATACATGCATAAATATGTTCTTTTGAGTGTTACCGTAGTGAATAATTGAAGACAGATAGCGTAAAAAGGAAAAAAAGGAATAAGAATAGGAACAAGACTCATACATATGTTTGATCTAGATCGAGCCGAATAGCGCAAGATAAGGCTTATTTTTACATTTTTACCCTGAAACCGAGAACTTTCGTAGCACAAAGGCATAAATTAAAGTTTCGCGTCTTGAGATGCAAATCAGAATGTTCTTTTCAAGATTGATAGAATATTTACATTTTAATTTCTTTTTGCCTCTCTCTCTAGTTGTTTTCTCTCGTTGCTAGCATTATCATTGTTGTCCATCGTCGCCAACAAATAGCAAATCGCCGAGGGCTGCTGGCTGGCAGGCTCGCGAACGGTAAGACAAGGCAACGGCAAGGCGATGCAAGCTGTGGCAGAGTATCGCAGAGATATGCCCTGTCTGCCTGCGGGTGCAACGACCCGTCTGACCTTTGTCCGGCCTGTGCTTCGGTCTGGCCCTGCCGGTACCAACGAGACGTCCGATCTACCGACTCACAGCGCGGCCCGGCTTGTCCCGTACCAAGCTCTCGGGCTTGTAGTCGAATTCGCGATCGGTCTTGTATTGGAATTGGACGCGACAAAACGAACTCGAAGATTCAACGTTGCAATAAGAAAACATACGTCATATAATATTTCGACAGGGAAAGTTCTCGTGCGAATTGTATCTCCGAGTATGATTACTGAACAGAAAAAACTTTTTAATTGATTGTATGTACATATTTGTGCCGATTAACTTAGTATCGAAAGAAGTAATAGAACGATTAAACTATATAATAAATGAAAAGAGAGACTCTTAAATATTTTGAGTAAAGAAAAGGGAAAAATAAATTAATCCTTGAAAGAAGTGAAAATAAAATATTTTATAGACGTTTCAAGTACATTTATAAAAGTGTCATCATTTCTAATTTTATTATAAAATTGTATACAATTAAAATATGAGAAAAATTACAATATGCTAACAAGTATTAATGCAAAAAGAGAGAATGGGTAATATCTTATTTTTAAAACTATAACGCTTTGTGTTAATGTAACTGAAGACATATGCGTTTATGAGTTATATTCTACATTACGAAAACTATTTTAATTGATGCACATTTTAGGATTCGTAGTTGCAACTCGTGAAGACACATTACGCGAATCCCACGAAGTCAACGCACGCGATAATTCCTTGGCTATTCGGAATTCCTCAACTGGAAAAACGTGTCAATGACTCCGCTCGAGATCCGGGGACATAAAAAGAGGCGCAATAAAAGGGCGTAATCTTGTTGTCGCCGGGAATGAAATTATTTTTAACCGTAATTTAGTTCCCACATACGAGTGAAGAGGACGAGAGACGTGTTCGCGTTCCTGAAGAGACCGGGCCACCTTTCGAGGCGAAGTTTAATGACGCAATAAAAATCTGGAGGTCGTTAGGTGGAGCGGCCGGGCTCTACATTTTTTTCCGGTACGATGACCGCGCATGCGATTGTTTCGAAATTGTCGTGACAAATATGAAAGATGGAGTAAACTCATCCGCGAAATGTGATCGATCATTTGGTTAATTAGAAATCATCTTAGTTTCTCAAGCTGAATAATGAGGTTGTCAAACATTTTTTATCACTTTTGTGAGATGTTCATTTTATACTGATGCGATAATTGCTGAAGAGAAAAAAGTTAGATGATAAACTATTATTTTCTTACCAATTTTTTCACAATTTTTTTTTTCGTTGTCGCATATTGAACAGCTAATCACTTTATCATTTAGCGGTTCCTAAGATGATACGGTGACATAATCTTTTAGATTTTATTATGAAAATTTTATATGTTACTTCGTAATTTCTTATCTAATGAGGTAATCAAGCAATATTACACCGCGACATTTTCTTGACTCCGTTAAGCGTTGTGTTACACGGAGGTAACTACAGGAGCGATTTAGCAGATGGTGGTGCGCAGGTGACGTTGCGTTAAGTTACTCTTAAGATCATGGCTAAATAATTATTGTTGGAGGATGGATCTCCTCGCCTAATTTGATGACGAAGATTCACCTGTCTGACGCAGAATTTGCTATGCGGAACTTACGTGGGTTACCTAATCATCAAAATCGCAATTACGACATAGAAGCAATACATCAAGTAAATTATAATTTTACTCGATAATTTTACTAAATATATAGATAAAATACATATAACAAATAAATAACGAAATGAGATAAATATAGTAAAGCATATATGAAAAGCGTAATTAGATGCACATCTCTTTACAATAAAATATTTATACAGTAAAATAGTTAATAATATTTATGATAAAAAATAATTTAAAGTTATATTTAATATTAGAGTTATGTTTATTTTTAAACTTAATGATTTTCAATCAGATTACTTATTTTATAAATATATAAAACACGTACACCCAAACATATTAAAATTATAATAAGATATAAATATTTTTGATTTTAAAAAGATTAATTAATTAGCAATTTTTGACATGCCTTTGTTTTACTTGTGCTTCGCGATAAGGATCGCACTAGGTATCGTCTTGCTAACAGCAGGTTCGCGTGTAAATTCCTTTGGCTCTTTTTGCTAGATAACGAGACGAACTTTCCACGATAAAAGCACTTTCTTGTGGCAAGCATCGTCGCGATATTACTTTTTACGGGTACGTCGGGTGTTGTTAGACGACATTCTCTAGGGATGCATTTATCTTGCAGGGTCCTTAGGTACCTCGTGTATCTTGGTGCCGTTGGTACCAAAAATAGGATGAAACTTCGCAATAGCTATCTCGCTATTCATTGATACAAGATTGCTTATGATTCTGTAGTGTACTGTAATGTATTCAATGACATGTTATTAAAATCATTAAAAAACATTAAAATTTAATTCTTTATACTTTTATTGAGGAAATAAATATTAAAATAAGAATTTTTTTGAATTTTAATAAAAATTCATTTTATCGTATATTTTTTAACATAGGTATTATATTTTTATGTATGTTATAAGTGTGTGTACATACATACTAACTTGCAATTTAAAATTTATTAAAAATTATTTACGAATTTTTTCAATGTTCTATTACAGAACTTATATATAATTTTTATGTTATATATGATTTGAACAATTTCCCGACGTATGATAAAATTTGATAAAAAATAAAGTAAAACATAAAATGTAATAAAATGGAAAAGTAACTTTATTGTGATATAATTTTGAGATGTAGCAAGTTAAATGAAATCGCGGTTAGATGATAGATTGTAATTTCGGATTGCGAATGTTGTGAGATGAAGCGGAGAAACATTAAACTTTTATGTAACATGAAAATTGCAATCTTGCGTTACAGGAAAATTTAAATGCATTATTTTACGATTTTCTGAATACCGTCAGTTTGTGCGTAATTATGTTATAAAAAAACGTAATTGTCCTGGCCACCAGGTGACACTTTGACGTGGCAAATAAGACCAAAGAATATCTCATTGTAGCGATCATTTTGAGCCTGGCAAATTACGGAAGCAGTTAAAGCGTGGTCTCTCTCAAGACGGCGTCGGTATCATACCGCGGCAGTGTGACCAAACGTAATATCACGCTCTTCCACGAGAGTCAAGGCTCGACGTCACGCCTATCCGCTCTCGAAATCTCGCACCAAACAGTTTTTCTGCTGCGTTACAATGAGTTTATCGCCGCGAACACGCCTGAACGATCCGTAGTCGCGCTTTTTGAACCTTTCATGCCTAATGGGTCGTATATTTTACCTCATAAAAACGATATATCGATCAGCATTTTCCCAATAATGAAGAGTTAATGATTATTCTAAAATTATAAAATAAATTTACATGTATTTTATCTTTTGCTTGAAATATCTAGAAGGCTATAAAATTTAATTCTGCATCCACAAAACATAAAAATGATAGCATTTTTCATAATTACAATTAGATAATTTGAATAATAAATGGTGATAGTCGCCACAAATAGTAGACACAAATATGATCACGAGTGGTATCATCTGTAAGATGCTATTGAAATTCTTGAAGATTTACAGGCAATAAGATTTACAACAGTGTAAAAATTTCACGTTCAAGAAAATAACTCGCAATGTTCGCGGATCACCGATCGTTTGTCGGTGTTTCTTCGAACGAACGAGTCGAGAACAAACGGCAGCTCGCTCGTTACCGCTTCTGCTGATCGTTTTATGTGATTTTTACGATAGCCACGCACGTGTCGCGCAAACCACACTTCCGTGCGATCTCGTCGACAATTCTCGCGGCGTGTATGTGTACGTTTGTGTTCCGCGGTTTCCGTCGTCGGCGGCGATTTAAGAGCGCTACCGCGCGGTAGAGTGCTGGGCTACTTTGTGGTTACGCGATTACGGCCAACTTCATTCTCGCGGTGCGTAAACGACCGCACGAAAAATACTGACCGCGACCGATATTTGCGGTGTATCCCATCACAGGGCTGCCCCAAAGTGTCAGGTTTTATTTAGAAAGAATACTGCCATTTGATATTTCGAAGGTAAAAACAATGAAGAAATGAAGGGGATTTCGGAAAAAGAAATTTTAGATATTTTTTCGAACATTTAAGAAAATCGAGATTAAAACTAATTAGAATTTATAAAGAATGAACAGTTTTTTTATGGAACTCTCTAATTGTTATTAAAAGACATTACTTAAATTTTATGTTTTTGAATACAAATGTAATTTTACTTTTACTATTATATAATAATATAATATCTTACAGACTAATATGATAAATGGCGTCACATTCGTAAAAGTAAAAGAAACAGTCACTGGAAATACAGTATTACGCGGTTTTTTTTTATCGGAATGATTGTGTTGTACATAATGTGCATATGTGATAATCGAACGAGTGCTCAACGACCTCCATGAAACACAGTAGCATACGGATGCTCTCGTGTGAGCATAAGGGAGAGATAAAGGAGGAGGTGTAGAATACGGAAGTCGAGAAATTCCGAGGGCTGACGAGGGTGACGACGGGAGAATGCGAGATCGAATCGTGGAAGGAAATGGAATCTCCGAGGTGGATCATCTTCCTTCTTCTCGTTTCGATTTTACGAGCAGTTCGTGAAACGGCTAATTAATGACGCGCCGGTCTGTAATTTACAGGGGTGTGAAGATTAATTTGTTTGTTGGTTGGTGCTTTCTCCGCATATGAAACAGTTGATCATCTGATTCATCTTACAATAGCTATAATAGTTGGTTGGCCGGACTCGAAGATCTTTAGTAGGACCTTTTATAATTTATCGATATGTAACATGATAATGTTTCATAATCTTTATAATGACGTTGCTGGACATTGATAGTTACATTCTTTTAAAAATAATTACCTATTTGTAATTAGATATATGTATAATCTTATGTAATCTGAAGTATATAAATAGCAATTTGATTATTTCATTTATTCTTTTGACATAAAATTTTTAATGAAACTAATCAGTTTTAGTTTAATACTTTTAATAGTTTACGATTGATTAAAAGTATTAAGAATTTCTTTCTTTCTTTCTTTTATTAAATATTAAAGTAAAAAAGACAATAAAATTTGATTTTATCGATAAACGAAGGAAAAATACATACAATAAGTATTACGAATAATAACATATGGGCAAGACACTTACAGACATTTTAGTAAGTGTTTGTACTGACATAAGAGTTTAGCTTATACAATTAAAAATTAAAATTGAATTCAGGGGAGTATTGAATATAAAATATTTGTTGATGTCTACTTAGACAGCTACTTTATTATCGCGTTCTGGAAACTAAACCTTATACGGCAAAGTATCGAACGACGTATGTAGAACCTGGATAGCTTGAAACGTATAATAGCAAGGGCAGCATCGAAACTAACGTGCGTTACGGGATAACCCTCGAGAATTCCGTCGGAGGGTGAGCAAAAACGAAGGAGCCCGGAGGTAGGCCCTTGTCCGCGTGATTAGAAAGGGATTCCTGGGTTCACTCGGTTCCTAGCTGCATTCTTACGCAGCCGTAGCGATAATCGATTGGCCACGAGTCGTCATGGAGGCGAAGGAAATCGATGACCTTCGGGCAGCAGAATCCGCGGCTGCTTCTTTTCCACGTTCCCGATCGTTCCTCGTTACCTACGTTTTCCGTACGCTATTAATTCGATAGCGTGACTACCTCTTCGATATAAACTTATTTATATCATGTAGTTTAATGAAAATATCGATGAAGAATTATGCGCTTGTTAACTTGCTGCTCAAGATGCAATTCATTAGTAACTTGAGATACAAAAAGAAGTGCATTTACTAAGACTAGTACTTCTAAAGCTAACGATCTTTTTTAGATTTTAATGCACTAACTTTAATTAATTGGATGTGGTTAGTGAGACGTTCCATATTTCTATAGATATCAAATCTGATTACAATACAAATGAGAAAAACTTTTCAAGTTTATTGAACTCTCATATTTTATTATTTCGTTGTTAAGAGAGTATTTTTAGTTTACACAAATATAAAAATAATGTTTTACAGACGTATACATATACTGTTTTACTAAATTATTCTCTTCTAATAATTTTGTATTTTTATAAGCAATTTATTACAAACAAATTAACATTTAATTAAAAAATTTTGTAAACATCAACTCTGATTAAAAAATCAGAAAATTTAATGTTTTTTACTCTGATATAAGGAGTAAATAGTTATAAAGATAGTAGAATAAGCTTTTTCTGAAATATAATTTCAAACATTAGAGAAAAAACGCATTAGATATATGCATATCCCGTCTACAAAGATTGACTAGCAATCGTCTTCGGCGCGACGTTAAATTGCTCGCGCGGTCGACGAACTGGAATGAGTTCGACGTGGTCGTTTTAAGGGAGATCATGTACCCGGTGACGACTGAATGTCACCAGTGACATGACAAAGAGGTGGAAGACGGACGGTATCGCGACGGTATAACGGCGCGACAGCGCGCAGTGATTATTTCTCGTTTTGCCACGCAGCGAGCGGTCCTTGTAGATCGTGCGATCTACGTGGATCGTATACGATCGTATATGCGCGCGTACGAAGAGCGGCGAGCCGGCGCCGCTAATGATCGTAATGGGCACGTTCGTACGGGACGAGGGGGTCGTGCTCGCTTCTTCGTTGGTGCTCGCTCGTGGCAAGCCGAGAATGGAACAAGGTAATGGCGATACTAATGGTGGTATCCTGTGGGCCTAGCCGCGATATTGCCACGCCGATAGCGCGCGAAAGAATCGCGCCTAATGCTTCAAGATTGCCGTTTCATCGATAGTCGCCGAGATCCGCATCGTGGTCTTTCACCGAGCTTTTCGAACACGTGAGCCATTTCCCGCGTTTTCTCTCGAAACTCATCATCCCCGTTCACCCGTTGGTATGGTAAACATACTTACTGTAAGGTATTTCTCATCGATAATTCAGATTGAGGAGTATAATATTGCCAGCCTAATTGCATATTGGAAGGGCTGAATTAATCTTTCTGCATAAACTTAATCAGGAAGTCTTCGAGGTCTTTAGATATTATTATCATTATTATATTAATTTATAATTGAATTTGAATGAAATCAGAATTTTTTAAGTTATTTTTCTTAATATGATATATGTATATAGAATTGAAAAGAAGGAGAGGAAATGAAAATGGCGTTTCTCCTTTTTGTTGTTCGTTCGATATAATAAAGAAGAAATATATATTATATGAACTGTATGTTAAAAAAAAAAGACGTGCATGATGACTAACAGTGGTTAAGGGCGATGAAATGAGATAAGCAAATGCATCTATATAAGAATTGAGGAACATATTTCACACAACAGCGGTTTCCTGACTATATCGTACATCTATCGTGTGGATACTTAAAGTGAGCAATGATAAATCGTCGTTATGCATCGAGAAAGGTGGCATTCAATTGAAAAGTCGTACTTTCGAAAGTAGAGATACGTGGCGATGATTAATCGCCAAATAATTTAACTTGTCGTCAGTTAGAAATTGTGTAAGATGATTTCGATACTCCGTTCACATTTCATTCCCGCAATACGCGCGACAAGACATTTTGCGCGAAAAAGTGACGTTGCACTTGAAGAAACGCATTTTCTGCGGTAATGTCTTCACGAGAGCATAGAACGGCGTATTATCGATTATCTCGTCGGAGACAATGATATTTAACGGCTCGTCGATTTCGCGGAAACGTCGCGGCGCGCGGCAGGTAATAAATTTTAATGCGTGTAATGTGGGAATTAATGCGGGATTGTTTCTGCGTATCGGCGGGGAGACGCAGCCGCGATTTGCAACTCGTGATTTAACTGCGCGTTTAACGGCCGAAGTTACGACGATGCGCCGCGCGAATTGTTAGATCAAATTAAATTAATTCGTATGATCGTGCCATCATCCGAAACGCGCGAATCGGTGAGCTTTTCTTTGTGCCGTCGCCGTCGATCGAAACTCCGTTCGCGAAATTAAACGGCGATGATTTCGCGCTCCCGCTTTCGCTTCTGCCAATTAAACTTTCGTCGCCTTTGTAAGTGGCCACGCTTTACCGCGGTGCAATTAACCGTTTCTATATGTATTATGTATTGCACATTAAATATCGCTTCGAACATTTGTTCGACGATATGCGACGTCTGATAATTGAAAACTTATTTATACGAAAAAATGCACATACGAATTAACCGGAATATCAATGTGCAATATATATATATATATATATATATATATATATATATATATATATATATATATATGTGTATATTGTAAAAAGCAATAATTAGAAAATATAATTTTCATTGTTGATACCACCACTTGAACTTATAATTTTTTGTTTTATTTATTATTTTTATTATTGCAACTTACAAATTATCAATATCTGCGTAATAGTAAGAAAAAAAATTAAACAAGTTAGTTCATATTTGCATCAATTCAAGTTATTTTAACAATACTTCTAAAGAGATCTAATTTTTAAAAGAATGTAATTACATATCAATTATCTACATCTACTTCTTGATTAATTGCCTCAGTTATTATCTTATCTATGTATTAGATTTTTTATTTTTCTCTTGTTTTTCTTCTCTGGTTTTTACTTCGTTGCACTTCGGTATTACGACAATAATCTCAATTATAACGCTCTCGGCGTGCAGTGGCCTCCCCATTCTTATCTTCCTCTTAGCCGTGGCCGCGGATGGTGGATGTAGCCGATAAATAAGCGGCTTGCTCCTTTTTACACGAATTCTCTCACGACTTTGCGTCTGCTTACTAGGAGCCGCGACGTTATGTATTAAGCAACGTCGCGTATCTCGATTACTTCATCGCACGCGTCTCTTTGCTCTCAAAACTGCCCCATGTAAATCATACGGAGCGACACTGAGAACGAGCAGCACATATGGTCTACGAGTCAGATCTTAATTAGACGACGATACGCGTCTCGGTAAAATTACCTTTAATTCATTCGTGAAACTTCATTATTTCAAACTACCATGATTTTTTAGAAAAATCTGCAGGATTGCTTGACAGCTTTCAAACAGGGAAAAAGGATATATACGCGTTTTAATTATAATATTATTTTTATATGTAATATAATTTTTATATTGTACTAGAACACTACAGACGCGCGTTATTTAACTTTTTAATTTTTAAAAATAATAATAATTGCAATTTGCTTTTCTCTATCTTTCGTTTATAAATATTTGTAACAAATAGAAATGTTAGAAAGTTTTGTTAAAGAATCGTCATTTTAGCAAAGACTTAATTGAAATTTGAGAAAAAAAACTATGTACTAAACGGTAAACAGAATTACAGACATTCTGTTATTGTTAAGGTCTAGTTTAGCACGAGTTAAAAGCAATGAAATATAAGTACAGCTTCGGAACACGCAGCGCGGAAACGACCACTTTCCGTTTTACGGCGGCGAACGTTAAAACGTAAACTGTATCATTTACGAGCCGTCTTGGCAAATCGATGCGTTTGGCATTTGAGCTGCTGTTGAATGCCTGGTAGGCAGGCCAATTAGGAATCCGCCGCCTTAAAACCGGCAACGATATGGCCAACAGGTGTCTTAAGCTTAGCGAGCGATCGTTTGGAATCGTCGGGCTTTTAATAAAAAGTTTGGAATCTTGATATCTGCATGCGATGTTAACGAGCATGCAAAATCAATTCCGTGGCGCACGTGACACGCTATTAACTCAGAACACGGTTTACTTTAAACTGAATTAATTTACATTTTTCAATAACAGATTAAATTAGTTTGCGTTTTTTCTTTATTATTTCTTCGTTGAATATTTAATTATACATTTTAAATAATAATTTTTTATGTAATTAATACTTACTTTTTCTATTTTTAAAAATGAAATTAGTATTCTTTTTTAAATGAATAGTTAAATATTAAAAATTAGAAGTAAAGATAGATTGAAATATTTAGAAAACGATGTATTATATAGTCTTATATAGCTTTGTATAAAAAAAGTAAAATTTTTGTTTGAAGAATTTTTATATAAATTTTCAAAAAGTTTCTATTAATACTGTCTCCAATCTCGAAATACCGGTAATTATTGTTCCGTTGGATAACATACGCGATGTAAACTACAAGAAATGTAACCGAGAAAAATCATAACAAAGCGTCCCTTACTTTCGATACGTCACCTGCTCTCTCGATCGTAATACGACATCGATCCCTGAAAAATCACCGAGTAAACGGAGGATATAGTGTCCCCTGAGAGCCGAAAGTTCGCTCGTGAGAAAACGGTGATCCAACGGACCGTTATGCCATCAAATCCTCAGCGTGTTGCGCCTCGTAAATAGCTGCTTGCGACACGTCCTCGCGATTCGTCACGTCTCGGACTTCCGTGAGACGGAAGATTGTGTCGGAAATCGGGGAACGAAGCTTCTGAGACTGATTAGCGTGTGAACGATCAGTTGTCCGTTTACTAACGAGAAACATTTATCACGTAATCTTTGCGCGCGCGTTGATATTTTTGTAAATTTTTGTTAAGCGAATAGAAATAATTAATTTTAAGAAATTCTTTTTAGATTTTACATTTTTTTTTACTGTGCATTGAAAGCTATAGAAAGTTATATAGAAATTTTTTTTTTTTAATTTCTGTATGTACTAACATATTTTAATCTGCAAGAAATTTAAATTATGCACTAGAATTACAGTATATTATTACGTAATAAAAAGCCAATGTTCAATTGAATATTTATCATCTTAAAATTTGGATCGACCTTTGCGAGTGCTTGCTGTTGGGAGTTCCATGGTGGGGGGGGTGAGATCAGCCAGCAATACATTCACGAGGGGGGCAATACGTGTGTTTCCGAAACCAGGAGACACGGCGGAGCGCGTCGGTGTCGAATTCGTAATTGGAATGTCGCGAGGGAGCGTGCGGTTCACCGGGGGTTGCACCCGAAGAGAAGGCGAGCCGGGAGAGAACATCCGAGGACGAGGGTTGGGGAACTGAAAAAATGTGGTCGGCATGCGAGATATCTGTCCCCGAGATATAGTGTCGATATATACCGAGGGGCGGGGGAGCAGCGAGGTTACGGTGGTGCCCGTCGGCGACTCGTTTACATATTGGTAAGCTCTCTGCGGGTCCGCGCGATAGATGCGATGCGGCGATACCGCGGCGCCGGAGTCCCGGGCTCTCCTACGAACTTTCACGGCGGGCGGGGGAGGAAGGAAGAGGAGGAGAAGAGACACGGCGTAGGGGAGGCAAAGAACTACGCGAGGTGGAGGTAAAGATGGCAGGGGCAGATGGTGCGAAGATCGGACCATTGTTTGCCTTCTGACAGCGATAAGTTCACAATAAAGTTACATTCGCTTCCAAGTAAGTTCCTGTCCTCTCCTCGTCGTGGTTTCCTCCTCTCTCCTTCTCTCTCTCTCTCTTTCTTCTGGCTCTTCTCGTCTTATCCTCCCCCGCGCACCCTCTCCGCGCCGCGGGAGCTTCTCCTCTGTGGACACATGGGAGCTCCTTTGGCGGAGGTGGTATACTCGCTAGCGATAACCATAACTCTCTGTACACCCGCGCCACTGTGTCCTTCCTCCCGTCACCCTGCTCCCCTTTCGTTGTTTCGCCTTTCTCGCTCTCGTCTGGACTCGCTATTCTCTCTTTCTTTCTCCCTTGGTCTTTTCTCATTGCTTCCTCGCCATGTCGTTCTCTCCCCTTTCCCCTTCGTCCCCCGATGATCCCGTCGCATCGACCACGGCTATTCCGCAATTGTTTTCGACCTTTCTTGCTCTTGTTGCAGTTGCCGGAGAATTTCGCGTGCCTTCCGTTACCACGTTACTTTACCGGAGTTTCTTTCATTCTTTCTTTCTCTGTCTTTCTCTCATTCGTTTTCTTCGTTGTTCATCCCTTCCTTCTTCTTACTGTCTGGCATCCCAGGTTGGTATCTATTTTCTTGAGTCGTCGCACCTTCCTTCGAACTTTCGCGTCTCCTCCCGTCCTCAGCACTCCCTTTCATTCTCGAAATGGGCATCGGAATTCATGAGACGAAATTGATGATTACGATGCCGAAACAACAAGCCGAACGACCAATGGCTACTTGTCGAGCTATCGATCTATAAATCCTACTCTCCTCCCTGCATCCTTCCATCATTTCTCACCGACCTCACCGTTCCAACTGGCGTTCGCCAATTTCTTTTCTCTCGTTCATTTTCGTTTTACTTCAGCGCCACTTCTTCGTATCTTTTTCTTTTCCGATATGTCTTTCATTTTCATCGCTTCTCGGATGTTTTAACCGTTGTAAATAAGAAGAATCGTAAGTATTCGCGCGTGCGGATACTTTCTTTTTGTTTGATTCTCTCTCTCCGGCTGTTTCGTTTCGCGCGTCGAACGAGATACGCGGACGATGGCCGCGACTCCCCGTCGAGATAATCGTCTTCACTGTTTGCCGTTTGTCACACTTTCGCGTTTTGCGGCTGTAATGTGTGACGGCGCAGCTGATGTCGTCAAAACTTCTTGAATTGTCATTTCGATCCATTGTAATTACATTTTTATTCTCTAAGTTGTAAGTAGTAATCGCAAAAAGTAAAACATTTAAAATTATTGTTTTTTAAGGAGATAGTTTAAAAATCCGTAAAAATATATTACAGATATCTATATGAAAAAATATATTGTGCAATAATTTTTTAAAAATATGAATAGAATTAAAAAAAATAAATTATTAATTGTTTGTGTGTACATGAGCATTTTATTTCTTGTTAAGGAATTTAGTTGGTTTAAAAACTTAAATATTTTTATTATTTATTAATTATCTTAAAATATTTCTTCTATAATTGTAACTTTTGAATTGTATATTTGTTTCAATGGATCTCGCCGTTGATGTTTTAAAGAAAGTCCAGGATATCTTTACGTCAAATAATGATTTAAAACTTAGAAATAAAGACTCTATAAAACTTAAAAGAAAAAGATCAACTCTTGAAAAAGTATGTCACCAAGATTAGGAGAAGCAAGAGAGGCAACTAAAGTAGAACTCTTGGGCGATACCCAAGACGCGCCGCGATACTCGACGCGTAATACTCGCACGGATAGCTAATACCGCTCCATTAGTCCCAATTAAACAGACAGTTAAATACACATTCCGAGCATAGTATGCTCTGCTCGTAGCACGCGGTTATGCTCCGTGATATTAGTTGCCGCCATTGGATACAATTACCAGAAGATATCTACTATCTGAGAGTATACCAGAAACAATTCTCTTTGAAGAGCACTAAGCTTTTCAACTACATAGCTTCTTTCTTGCATTATATATCAAATTATTGATTGCTAACAAGTACGTGTATCCTCTGTTAATAAATTATTTTAATACGATTGGAAAAGTCGATTTGTTGAGATAAACACCTAGCAGAAACATAGCATTTTTACGATGTAGCTTCATGTACTTCACGTAGCTCGATATTTAATTTAAATAAGAAAGATTTTGCGATATATTGTCTTCAAGAAAATCTCACAGCAGAGTCTCGTGACAAAAATCGAATCATAAAACATCGTTAAGTCCGCCGTACGACTCCTCGGAGGACCGAAAGCTCGCCGTCTCGGTGAATTATTACCGTAGATAAGTATATCGACGGTTGGATAAGGCTCGCGACGGGGAAAAAACTGAGCCGCTAAACGAACCATCGAGCCGAGAATGGCCTGATAACCGTCATTATTACTTATCGAATAACGCAATTGACGTCCGCGAGTTCTCGTTCTCCGAGCGAGTTAAATAATTTCGAAGATCAATCGTAAAAATTACCAGGATAGAAAAAAGGGACAGATATATTATATAAATACACATTTAAATAAAATTCCTTTATTTAAGTTTATTACTCAATATATATATATTAATAATTAAAATATACTGGAATTATGTGTACACTTTTAGGATATTATTAATATGTTTCTTTCAAGTTAAACGGTACTGCATCTTCTAGATTTGTCCGCAGCTTTCTTCGCATTATATAATTCTTAGTTTCTACGAAACGGCATGTTGTATCATTCTCAATTGTTAGGAATCTCTACAAATTGATCGTTATTTTAGTATTCGTTAATGAGTATTTGAGGAAGCACAAGTGCTCCGAGTCGGCAGATCGCATTCTTCGTGTGTCTTGCGCGTGCGGGTGTCCGCCAATTTTCGTTCATAAAATATTTTTAGCCGGCTCGTGGTGATTCCACGATCTCCGATAAAGACGTCGCCCGTGGAAGTCGTCGCCGAAAGCCGGCAAGAGAGCCGTGAAAAAGAAAGAGGAGGAAGGAGAGAAGTTGGTGGCACTTTGGTGGTGCATTCGGAGAAACGCGGGGCCTTTCGTGGGAATAATATAAGACGGGCTCGCATCTGCGCGAGTTATGACGGAGCGAGCTATTAAGTGGCCATGTTTATTTTTAGAGAGAAACCGAGAGAGCCTAGAGAGCGCAAAGTGGAACTCCTAATTGTTCTCGTTAGCGCTCAGCTCGCATCTGTCTGAACCCATGAACTCTCAGGACGACGGACGACGACGGACGACGGAGAATGCACGAGGCCCCAACACGCGGGGTATTCGCGCGGGGCAAAAGGGGCCCGTGAGGATAAGAGGGACGATGATGTCAGGACTGACCGGTGGTCGCATCGAACGGACGGTCTTGACCGGGCGGCGAAAAAAAGATTATAATAAAATAAACGGAGACACCGCGCGCGACGGAGCGGGTTACGAGAACGAAAAACGTATTCTGCTAACTGCAGGCGAAAACAGATGCCACGGCGGGATTTGCATAAACGAGGCTAAGCCGAAAGTTAATGTCGCGCGTAACGATCTGCCCCGGATTGTGGGCATGCGTGCGGTGTCGTATGCTCTCGCGCTTTATTGTTATTCATTGGAACCCCGGCCCGACGCGCTATGGAAATTAATTCCATGTTACACGGTGCTCATTTTGTTTCTCTATCTTTCTTCTTTCGTCTCTTGTCGGGCCGCTCTAATCGCGCTGTGCGTCGGCCGTTATATCATTTATAATTATTTCAGAAACGATGTAAAATAAGATTGAACACGCAACAAAAGTTCGAGCATTTATGCGAAGAAGACCACAAACCACGCTTACCGCGTCTTTATAACGAAACGTAATTTTATATGTTTTTAAATTAGCAATCTTTAAAATTTTTTCTTTTATTTAAAAATATTTTTTATTTTTATTCAGAATATTTAGATAAAGATTTCAAAATTATTTTGACAATATAACAAGACACTATAACATTTCAGATTTGTATCCAGTTAAATTTTCAGATATACTTTAATTAAATCGTATTTTTAATATAGACATATTTATTTTCTAAAAATGCAAAGATTTATTTTATTTTGTTTTATGTTTTTTTAGTTTTGTTTTTATAAAGAGATATTACCTCTGCCCCCCTCCCTTCAAAATTTTTAGTTTTAATCAATGACCTAAAAATCAAAATAAAATTGAGTATTTAGTTTTTACTTGTGAGGTGAAAATTTGTATGACGGTTACCAGATTAATAAAGGGATGGAAAATTGCGGAAATTAAAGTCCGTACATGTTTATATTCATATATACTGAAGTAGCAGATGAATATAGCATGCAAAGACAGTTGGATAAAAATAAAAATATACACAAAAGTACAATTATTATTTTAAAAAATATATATGCGGATACAAAAAAATCTGTTTATTTTCAAGATTTACTGCGCTAAACTAAAGAAAAAGATTACGTATAAAATAGTTAACATATACATATAAAGTAGTTATTAAAGTAGTTATTAAAGTAGTTAATAATTATCCATATAATCATTGAGATTAAATTATCTGCGTAATATTCGAATAATCTGCGATGCATATAATAACTAATTATACGAACATATTATCGAAACACAGAAATAGTTGTCCGTATAATCATTTAGGCAAATGGCGATACTAAATTATTCGAATAATGCCGAATTCCGAAAAATGGGCACGAGATATGGTCGAGGATAAAGTACTCTCGCGATATGTAAACGATAACGATTTCGTGGTGGCGGATGCTTTACGCGGGTGCAAAATACGAGCGAACGACTGGGGGAATACGGCGGCCCCTCTAACGAAAAGCTCGATCCGTACGTTGCTTGCGACGAGGCAACGACATAATATGAATAAACTCTGGCACTTTTCGCATATGCAGGGAGAGAAAGAGAGAGAGGAAAAAGAAAAAACGGATTTTCTATTTACGATGACCATTTGAGTTTCGTATGCCGGACGGGCCGAGGGGCGACTCGTCGTCGGTGATTTTGCCAGCTTTATAGTAAATTTCCCGCATAAAGGCGGCGTGGCACCCCTCGGTTTTATTCCATTATTATATATGCAAGTGTGACTGTAGAAGTTCCCCAACAAAAGCGAACAGCACAGTGTTCCGTTGCACCGAATTTTTTTCGGGTCGTGATTGACTTCAGAGAAGACAAATCATCAAAATATAATCATACACAAAATCAGTAATTTTTCACAAGTAATGTTAAAGGTGAGAATTTACTTTTTATGCTTTACACCAGGTATATTTTATTTAATACCACAGTCACAAAATAAAACGTGACGTAAATCAGCAGTTTAAAATTGTGCAAAAAGTTCTAAATTTTGTCTGTATAATATATGTGAATGCAAATATTGAAAACAAAATAAAAACAAAATTAATTAATAAATTAATTCAAGTAATTTATAGAAAGAATTTCATAACATAAAATATCATTTTAATGAAAACTTTTTGTAGTTGAAACTTTAACGTTTTTTATTGAAAGTTTTTCGACAATCTTTGATAAATAATATTTATTTTTAAATTTATAATTTTACAATATAATAAATAAACGTATTAATTATAAACGTAAATATAAAATATACTAAAATTTCTTTTTATTTTTTTTAAAATAAATTACGAGGTTGAATTACGAGAAACATTTCTCTGTCTTTAACAATATATCTTTGTTTTGTGCGTGTGAATTATATAATATTGTAAATTTTACTTTTATACATATATGTATAATGATTATGTTATTAATTTTAAAGAAAGACATATCTGGATTATAATAAATAATTCAATTATCCATATTTTTTATTATATTTAAATTTTACACAATTATATTTTGCGCGCATAATTGTTAAATGCTATTATGAATATATTATTATTATTTTTTTAACTATTTTATCAACACAAATTGTGTTATAGTTTATTGATCTCAGACTTTATGAAAAAGTAACCGATATTAATAAGCACGGTCGGTTTTGCCCTGCTCTAATTTCTTTAGCTCCATTGAATATTCCGCACGAGGAATACTTTGTACCGAGAATATCGCGCGCCCTTCGTAGGGCCCATCCAATGAGTGACCCGACCTTGTTGCAGGGTTCCGAGGAGCTTGTCATTGTGTTTTGGGCGTGCTGTAATCCACGTTGACGCGTTCAACCGAGCGTTTATAGGAATACGAAGAAAGAGGAGAGAAAACGAGAGCAAAAGAGAGAGAAGAGTTTCGCACGGTCGTTGCCAGTATTCATAAGTTGGAAACATTTCCATAACGAAGTATACCGAGTTAGAGAGTGCACTTTTTGCCACTAAATAAAGTTTTCACGTGACAAATATACTGTAATACTTACATTTATTCACATAAAATAACGTGCTAAACTTTACGGTGATTACAGATTTTAGAATATTTAGATATAGATAACTTTCTTTCATTAAATAAAACAGAAAAGTGAGGAATTTGGAAAGATATTTTAATATTAAAATGAAACCAATAGACACATTTTAAATGAGAAAATTTTTATTTGTACGTTTATTCATTAGAAAAGTATTTTACTTTCAAATTTTACATATCTCGAAAACAGTTGTGCTTGTCGACATAATTTCAGTTCGGTTAAATCAATAAAAGCAAACGATCGAAGACTCACCGGAAATCAGCAGTATATAAATGTATAAATGTATTTTAATAGAAAAATTAAATGAAACCACGATCAGTCGGTCGGCGGCATCGATGCTATCGTAAGTACTGCGCGTAAGTGGAGGCCGACGGACGACGTTTAACAAGTAGTCACGAGCTTTGAAAAAAACCTGCCGAGGTAGGGGAGATTTTCATCTACGTCGCGGGCGGATGACGGCAGGTGATAAAGCTTCGACTTTACGATAGTGGTCTCGAGGAGAAAGGGGGACCGCCCCCTTGCTCGCTCTACAGATCGTTCTACTCGTCCTGAAGTAGCGTCCTGAAGTCGCGCGCGCGATTTATGTCTTGAAAATCAGATGCGCCGAAAGACTAAACTTTCACACTCTTTCACCTGTGTCAGAAAGTAATATAAACAGATTTTGACTTTTAGGTATACATGAAATTTGAATATGTCGAGATGTACTAAAGATTGATATTCAAGTTTTGCAATTTACTCATTCCGATTCTTAATAATAATGTACGAAGATATATCCAGCCGTTTCTATACTTATACTCGTTTGACAAAGTCAACAAGCATCAGCAAATCGATTTGCATAATATTTAACGGATTAATGAAACGCAATCATCTTGTTGCAATCCGCGATTTCTTTTTACGACAACGCAGATCCCGTAATGGATGGCAACTTAGTTGCTCGCGGATTTGACGGCAAAAAATGCCCGAGTAGGATAACGATGTTCAATGGTCGATCCTTTCATGGTTGCGGATTCAACGTCAGCTATATCGGTGTTGGCGGTGAAGATTTATCGCTCCAAGGAAAATGACTCGCTCGCTTGTGTCTGGATGCGCGAGTAAGCGTATCGTAATCTTCGAGTCGATGAAGATAACCCTGGCTCGTATCGATACCGAGCTCCGATGAAATTGACACATCCATCTATCACCCCGGCATATGCATGGCATGCATGGGAAAAAGTCGGCGCGGCGCGACGCCGCGGGACTGACCATGCATAATTCACCGTATCTCTGTCGAACGGCCCGAAATCCTGAATAATAAGAGCGGACTTGAGCGTTTTTTCGGTCAAACCTCGCAGCAACGTCCATAGCGGGGTGTCCGTCGATCCCGCGTTTCATCGAGATATCTCGAATTGACGGAGAGCGAGCGGAGAATGTCGTCCTGTAGTTATGTATTCGTGAGACATTCGGACAAAAGGAAACTTTGAATAATTTTTTTCTTTTTTCACATATTCCCTTTTCCCTTTCAAAAAGAAAAATCTGCAATATTATGGTATTTTAATAAAATTGCCATGTTGTTTCGAGATTATTAAAATTTAAGATTGAAAGGTGTTACCTTCAGGAAACATATGTTTTCACAAACAATATTTTAGCATTTTGATATGGTAAAGAGAAATTAAAATTTTGCTTCTTAAGTTTGCTGAAATAAATATTTAAATAATAACGATAATCATAGGTATTCTCTGAGTAGGTATTTTTTTTTCCTTTAAAGATATAGGTATTTAGTTTGTTGCTAGGTGTAAAGATAGGTGGAACATAAACGTTTTGGCACAGATTGACCATGCAACGCGGAATAATTTACAACGCATCCCTATCAACTCCTATCGATGCATCGACGTGCGAGCTCGTGAACGGCCGGTCATCGCAAGCAGACGCGCGGAGACAGCACCGAGGTCATTTCCGTCGAGTCGGTGAACGAAGGATCGGTGGGTTGGAGGCAAAGGACGATAGCGAGAGGGAGAAAGAGACAGCGAGTTTGAGAGAGAGAGAGAGAGAGAGAGAGAGAGAGAGAGAGAGAGCTCACGAGAGACGAGTCCCTTACCGACAATGGCGATCGGTTCGGGTTACGAGGACCGGCAGGGCGAGTCGAAGTGCACGGCATCCAATATGCAATAAACATACGGGGCTTTGACGTATTTAATAGTAACGTGGTCGTATAATGCTTGACATGCATGGAAGCTTTTATGGGGATGGGTATCTTGGCGCGGTTCGAAGCACCGCACCGGCCGTGTTTCTCCCGAGCGACGAAAAGATCCCGAAGGTACCTCGACTATCCGGATCCAATATCGCACCGCGAATTAGCCGGTTGAGAATCGCTGCTCTCTCGCCCCGCTCACCCCGAAGAAGTGTAGCCGACGGTTAATTGCATGTCCAAGCCCGGGGAAGGATCCTTAGGCTGTCACGGGCACGACGGACCCCTTTGCGCGCGCGAGGCCCAGACGTGGGACACGTGTCCGTTCACAAAACTGCGACTTCTGAAGAAAGCAACTTCTGCAAGTCTCGTGACAGCGAAACTGTTCAGATTAAAAATAGCGAAAGTGTGCAACTCGCGTGTGCGCCGCGCCGCCGCGTGGAATTGTGTTGTCGGTTACATGAAACTGCGAGTTTATCCCTTTGGGACTTTCGAGATTGAGATTCTGTTTACGTACTTTTATGGGCACGCGAGTCGAACGACTTTGCTAAATCGTATTTCGCGAGATTCTGACATTACGACTTTCAATAATGCAACTCTCGAGACAGTAACTTCTGAAAGTACAACTTCTTTGCAGTGTTGTGTCATTTTAGTTGCGTCTTCTGAGGTATGACAATCTGAAATCGAGGTTGTCTGTAGATTATTAGGATTCACGAGAATACGGTTATGACATGTTGGAAATATGGTGGTTTGATATCGACACGTATATATGTTCTTCATTATTACGTTTATACACGGAAACAAGACATTCATTTGTTTAACAAATTACTTTATTTACTCATTTTTTTAGCCTGTGGCATGTGTATCGATAAAAACGAAAGTCTTATAATTTTATTATTTAAAATATTATTTAAAATATTTTATAAACATTTTATTTTTTTTTGTGTGTGATTTATATGTAAATTATAAGTAATATCTTTTTTTTTATTTTTTATTGCATTTAAGTTTATTATTATTATTTGTAAAAAAACAAAACGTAATTTTCTGATGGAATATATTAAACTGCTATATCTTATTACGCATACGATAGTTAGCAGGTACGATTTTTATTTTATTATTAACAAATGATGGCAATGCATGCGAGTAACGCAGTGCTATTATGATACGCAATGTTAGAATGGGCACTGTAGTCAACGCATTCTTGACTAATGACGGCTCTGGTTGTATTGCTGCAACCGTCGCTGACGGATTACGAGACTCCACATATTCCATCCACGCATTCGCATAGGATGAGTTATCGGATAACCATCGGACGTCGCGTAAATCATCATGTTTATGCCGTCAAGAAACTAAGCATGAATATGTCAGCTGTTTCAAAACAGCTATGAAGAAGTCAAAATTCTTTCAAATTTAGTGCTTGACTTAAGCACAGAGTTTTGAGCTGCAAGAATATCAAGTCCTAAACTCAAATTCTTCAGAATTCTTTATTTTAAATGATCTAATATTTTAATAAATATTAGATAATCAAATTCTTTATAACGAAATAAATTTTGTACTAAGAAATTAACGACTCACATTACAAACTTATTTATTATTACATTAAAGACGATTTTATTTCATTTTATTACTTTCTTACTTCGAGACTTAACATTTAACAATTGGAAAATTTTAAGATGCAAAGAATTCTAACGTCATAAAATGTTTAAACTAATGTTTGAAGAACTACTTAAAATTCATCTGTAAAATTGTCACTATTAAAAATTATTTTTCATGTCGTTTGCCGATATGATTTTATCTATTCGCATGATTACATGACCTCGAATCAGCAAACGAGAATGGAAATGGGAATGAGGCAGAAGGAAGAAAGGAGAGAAAAGGGACGAACGAAACGCATCACTCGAACGATGTTTCAATCTCCATAATGACCGCTCAGCTTTCGCTTCGTGGCCGCGTACTGAGAGACAGAGTGGATGCTAATAACAGGGAAACTCCATAGTGTCCGTAGGTACCGCTCATTCAGAGATACTTCTTTTGCGTCCACGTTTATTCACGAGCGGAAAGTGAGTGAGTGAAAGAGAGAGAGGAAGAGAGGTGGGAGGGAGAGGTTTAGTCGAGAGGTTGGACAGTCGATCTGCAGAAGAGAGGAAGGGGAGAAGAAGAGAGAAGAGCGCACGAAAGTCGGGTATATTCAATGGCCCGTGTCATCGCGCGAAGGCACATACGTAATGTCCGATGTAAATGCGAGAGAAAGAGGAAAGAATGGCTGGAAAGAGACGGGGGTGTAGGGAGAAAGAGGGAGGTCCAACTGGGAGATCCGAAAGCTGCACGAGTTGTGGTGGATGAACAATGGAACACCGGTACACCGCAACACCACCATATCTCCGATACCCCTTTAATCCCCTCCCTACTATTCTCCCTCGTTTTCCGTTTTCTTCTTAGTGGCCTCTCACAGGTTATATTTTAAACGTTTGTAAAACTTGGTAATATATATAAACGTTGAAATATTACGAGGAACGAAGCCACGACAACGATGACGATAGCGATGATGAGAGAAGGAGAGAGAGAGAGAGTGGCAGCCCATCAGGGATGGCATGGGGGTAGAGACCGGGCCACCGGGGGCCGGGGCAACAATTACACAGAGTGCGCTACCGTGGTGGAGCCCTTTCAGCCTCTCTCCCACCGGAGATGATGGATTTGTTGTCTTCGTGGTCCCTCTGGTACAATGTGCATCTACCGGACCGTGCCACCGCGCACAGTTGTTTCTCTCTCTTTCTCTACTTGTGGTACTTTCCTGTAATTCTCGTGTTATACAGGATCGCGTGATATTGGTAGTGCGTAAATAGCGATGAATATAAAGCAATGAGAAGAAAATTGAAAGACGATGAAAATTAGCGGGTGGGAATTATTATTACTTATTGAGGTGGCATAACTTTTTTTTACTTTTGCAGATTTATCTGTAATAATATTTTGTAGTTATCCAGCATTTCAAATATCTAAAAATTTAAATTTGAAAAATAACTTGTTGAAAAACATAGCAGAGAAAAAAGAATATAATATATTTATATAAATGTGTGCAACATGTGTAAACAAATTTATTTATTCTTCTGTTTTTACAGAATTTAATTGCCTTATCTTCAATAAATTACACATATATTGTGTCAGTTTTTTAAATTATTTATTAAAAATTTGGAAATTTTTATTGGATTAAGGTACCGTTTTTGATTCGTATCTCTTACATTTTATATATTAATAAATATGTTCACAACAGGTTTATATTTTATATATTAAATTAAAATGTTCTTAGATGAGGGGTGTGATTACATAATGAACAAATAATAAAATTTTCTGTGATGGCAAGAACGAATTGATTGTCTTGACGATCCCTTGTCCATATTGATCACGTCGCGACGTCGTTGTTTCGATGAAATAGTGCTGCGCTTAGCCCACCAGTTTGTAAATACCTATGTTCGGGTCGGGATTTACGATGCGACCAGCATATTTTATTACGTACCGCGGAACGGACATCTTCCACGAGATATTTATGTGACCATCGCAGGCCGGAAGAAGAGAGTTAAAGGAACGAGACCGGAGGAGGGCGGCTTCGGTATAGAATTAGTCGGAAGAAAAAAGTCGACTACGTCGGCACAGGATTAAAAAACTGACACGGAGTCTCGCATGGTCTAGATAGTTGCGACAGGAGTAGATGGGATTCCACCCTCGCCGTCGACTCGGAAAAAAACGGTAAAAGGGATTCAGGAAAAGAAATAAGCTGGCCGAATTAGCGACGGAGTTTCGATCTGTAAAACCGCGCGCCATCAATGGTGAAAAGGATCGCAAACTTTTCCAAATGGCGAAGCCATTGCGAGTTACGACACGTTACTCTGCAGACGAATATTGTCAGTATATATTTTTTATGAGATTCATGCACTTGGGATTATATTGATTTTTAAACATTTGATAATTAAATGCAAATTTGACGTAATAAATTTTGTGAGTTATAAAGAAATTATGAATTTCCTTACAGATTAGATATATGCTGCTAAAATATTTTACATTAAGGAAATATGAGAGGAAATATATGAACGTTATAAATATTTTATTACAGACATGAAAATAAAATAGATTTAATTTCCTCTATTATTTTTCTGATGTTTAACGATATACCTAATATTTTAATTAAATTTTAGTATATTATGTCAATTTCTAAATGAAATTTTAATATAAGAAGAAATGGAAGGAAAGACACGAACGGATATCGTTTTAATTACTCCATTTATTTTTATTTTACAATAAGCATAAATAGAGAGTACGATCTTAGTTTTACTTCTCTTAATCAGATTTTCCATACAAGATTATCAAGTATCTGAACTCTTGTCAAATTAAAAGAATGTATTTTGTAAACAACAGATTGCTAACTGCTACTATCACTCGACTTCTCGAAAGTATACGATGCACACGTTGCATCTTGAAGTTGCGTGAGTCGCATCTGGCATTTAATCGAGAGAGGAGAGACAACACGAGTCTGATCGCGCGACGCACGAGCGATCATCCGTCGGCTGCCTTGGGTATACATGCTCTGGGCACTAAAGGGTCATCGTCGGCTGATTACACGAATGCGGGGCAAAGCCGATGGGAAGTGAACCGAGAAGCGCCTGGAGGCGCGTTCCTCTTCCGCTGGTGATCGACGATGATGGCCCGTGGGTGACGGCGTGTGGTGGGGTTGGGGGTCAGCCTTGTCGAGATACACCGTGCCTCTGGGTGAGCCACGAGGGTAAGACCTCGGTGCCCTGCAGAGGTCCGGGTCCCCGATTAAGAGGTTCTTCCTTATAGTCTCGCGCGCGGCGTCCACGCCACGAGAGAGGATCCCCGTTTTGTCTCCTCGCGCCTCTTTTCTTCGCCTCTCTGTCTCTCGCCACCCAGACGGCGTGGCTGCGGAACTCGAGATAGGCGTTTCTTCCCTCGCACGTAGCTTGGACTATTGACCGAGGAGACGTTCCTCGTGCGCTCTGCCTATTTGCCTTTTGTTCTTTGCGCATACGTTTTCTTGCTCTCGCTTCTTGCGAGGATGGTTTTGAATTGCAAGTCACTGTGAGTCTAGAAGATATCGACTAACAGACAAACTATGACTTTACATCTTCCTGAAAATGATACTTTTTAAGCAGATATTACTGTTAAATTAAATTTCATTACTAATCTTTATCATTAATTTTTTATATCTATGGTATTCTCTTCGAAATCTTATGAAATATTCTCTACTGGTATCAAAATTATAGATAGCAAATATCTATTTTGACATTCACGATATCAGAAATATTAGGAATATATCGTTTGTTTTTATGCTTTATTTATGTGACTTTATAGTTTAATCAGAATTTTTTTCTTGTATGTATATTGCTACACATATTACATAGTTATCTCTCTGAGCAATAAACAATTTTATTTTGCATTAAATAAGATATAAAAATCGAGTTCTCTCTCGTTACACGAAAAAATATCACTTATATATCACTAATTCTTATTTCATATTTACAATTGATAGCGTAACTTTACATAAAAAGAATCGATTGCATTCACCAAGAGGTAACGTAAATCGACGAGGATTTCGCGTAAGGGATCGGCAGGGTCGTATACTATCTATGCCTCGGTCGCGACGACGATCGTATACCGGGGCTGGGGAAAGGGGGAGGGGGCCAGACCGTTCTCTTTCTCTCTCTCTCTCTTTTTTTATATTCCTTCGTCCGGCGAAAGCCCAGACTCCTCGCTCTGATCCTCCACCTTTCTTTCTTCCACAGAACGGCGGAACAACGGATGGGCATCCAGAGGCAGGAGGTTGGGCGAGCCTTGGAGATAGATGGCAGACTTTCGTGGTGCGCGCCCACATAGCAGCAATGTAAGTCATGCTTCTTTATGGGGCGGCCCGTGACCCCGCTACTTGTAAACCGACTAAAGATTCAGAAATAGCTGCGGCACGGTTACGAGCTCCGCGTTCTTTTCCCTCCCCCCTTATCGTCGCTTTATCCTTGCGGCACGCTCGCGTATACCCATTCTCGATGTCATTTTCATTGTCTTTCCTTTATCTTCCCTCCCGCCGATCTATTCATTCGATCTCGTCGGCCAATATCGTAACGTACTTATCGCAATATGTGACAGTGTATCGCGAGGTCATCCGGGAAGATAGCGGAGAAGATCATCGCGATTGTCGGTGCAACGCCGGAACGGTGCATCCTTTCCTGGACCGTCGCTCCGCGGTGACTCGCGATCGCGTGTCCCTTCGCCAACGTGGAAAGCTGAAAGATCGATTTGATTGAACTGATAGTCGAGCGTCTACTCGCGATGGTCGAGTTTGCTTGTATCGCGAACGTGATCGATTCCCCGCGCGACGACGCGGCGCGGCGAAGAGGAAAAGGATTGTCCGCGCGGCGCGTGGATCGAACTCCTTACAATAGGCTTATTATGTCGCGGCGCTTTCCAGTCGCGATTCAAAGTGTCTGTCGATATTCGTCGGCGCAATCACCGCCATCATATATACATACATACGTCGAAATATAATAATATTACCAAGCGTGCGTTATCTCTGAGAGAAAGAGCACTCGCGCGCGCGCGCGCGCGGGCGCGTGAGTGCACGCACGCGAAGGACCGATGCGCGATCAATCATATCTCGCGGAGAAAGGCGCCTATCCTTCGCGGCCGGAGCGGAGACTATTCAGCGCGCTTATTTATCGGTCCGGAACGCGCGCGTTGCTGCGTTGCCGGAAACATCGAGAGAAAACGGCCGCGGGACAACCGCACGAGTTTGTCGCGTTCGTCTCGATGAAAGAGCGAAGAGAGCAACGAGCAACTCCGCGATCGCGCGGACTGTTACGCCTCTTCGTCTTCGCGAGATCATCTTGGAAACGTCATCTTAGCGGTGACTTCTTCCTGGCCGCTCGTAAGTTGTAACATCTTGAGGCGAACAGTTATCTAAATATTGTACCGTAGATAGGAACGCGGCTGCATGTACTTCATTTATCTTTCAACTAGATACGGCGCGTATGACACCTGAAATTAATAGATATAGAGGATATACGCTTTTAAAGAGCTTATGCCAGAGGTAATTTAACCGGAATGAAATCGACGACAGATTTAACCGCGCGAAAACGCGATCTGACACAAGAGATTCTAACTTTTTTAAAGTAAAGTTAGTTCTGTGTCTTCAACTTTATCTTGAATTTTATTTTTAATTTATGATTTTATTCCTTTTTATATTTGACTTATGAAATATGTTGAAAGATTTTAAATGTAACACTTTGTAACCGACATACTTTTTAAGTGGCCCTGTATATTGTGTTCTAACTATCTTAAATGGCTTAAAATCACCAACCAATATAAGACGGCGCGAGAGAACTTGACATGACAGTATTGTTCGACGATCTCATCGAAAAAGCCAGGTGAGCATCGCCGGTTCATTGTCGCAATATGCCATGTCAGCAGGTACATGCGGGGTCTTTTCCGAGGACTATACGTCAACGGAGTAGACTGAACGATATCGAATTTCCTTTCTCGTATATCGATCATTGCAGCCAGCTTTTCGAACCGACACAGCGCAGCGTCTCGATTGCATAAAAAAAGAAGCGATATTTTGAAAAATTTTCATCTCCGATAAAGAGATTTTTCTTATCCAACCAATTATTTTATTGCAAAATTTTTTATGTCTTATGCATTGTCTTTTATTTGTTACATCATATGTGTTTTGACATACACATTTTCTATTTTATTTTTAATATAGGAAAACCTTTTACAATCATAACTTGAAAGTAAATTTATTAGGCAGTCAAAAGTTTCTAATGCAGAACAATTGCTGTATAGTAATTATTACGTACATGTACAGATAGTCTTTCAGTGCATAATAGTATTAATTTTATATGTTAATACGACTTAATCGTAATTGATTTGCAACTATTTTTGTTGATCTAATTTGGACTTTTGGACTTTTAATCTTATGTTATCAAATTATCACATTGATGATATATAATTATTATTATATACGCGTAATTATCAATGCGGATTACAGAGAGAAGAGCGGATAAGCGCGTCGATGCGTCGGATGCGCGTCGCCGGATTGACGCGACGATTTTAAAGTCCGACGATGATCGCGGCCGATAATAAATTTAAATCACGTAATGGTAATGAAACGCGCCGAATTCAATACGCATCACGGCGGATATTACTTTGGATGTAATTTCCTTTTAAAGGCGCTAACCGTTAAAACGCAGTGCGTTTGTGATAAATTCGAGTTCCCATATCACGAGAAATATTTTCCGCGAGCCTGTTCGTTCTCTTTCAGGATCCCGGCGGAAGGATATGTGACTTTGTGCGAGCCGCTCTTTTGCCCTTATTTTATTGCGCCGAATAATTTACAACCGGATCAAGCATTCCCTTATCGACGATTTATGACGGCGAATCTCCGATGCGAATCGCCAATTATTTAGAGGCTGAAATAATTTTTACGGGGAAAGTCGGGAAAAAACTCGATGACAGAAATACTGGTTCAATCCCGCAAATTTTAATTTAATTAATTTTCCCTTTGCGCGTGATTATTAACAAAATTTTAAATTGTAAATTAATATAACTACATTATTGCCATTGGTGAATATTTCGTTTCTCCCGACGCATGTTCCACCACTTTTCGTCGATTGGTTAATTGAAGAGAGGAACATTCTCGTGATTGCCGATAAGAGCGCAAAGTGTAATTGATAATACGCTATCAGTGTTTTGTCGTTCTCGAAAAGCGTAAATGGATCCATTTTAAACTCATGAAAAAGTTTACGAGAGAGAGAGAGAGAGAGAGAGAGCGAGAGAGAGAATGAAAGATCTTCCAATAATCCTTGAATTTGATTGTTATGATGTTCGCGATGAAAGTTGCATACAATCCACAATGGTAAGCTTTAGCGACGATAGCTTTGCTGTAAACACCATTTGCCATTTAAATTAAGGGATTTATTGAGATTGTTTAGGCAGTATGCGAGCCAACTAGTTGTAAACGCCATGCGGTACGCCGGTCACATTCACGACAATTGACAATTTTCACCTCGGGCACTTGAAATTTGTTATGCCAATGAAGACAACCTCTCTTCTGTGCTCCGGGGCCCGTCGTTGCACAACATATTATCGTCCCACTTGGAGACGCTTGCGTATAAGGAAATGGCACAATATTATCTCGCTGGCACTTCCCCGCAAGAGCCTAAAGCATATTTCGCGCGACGTTATTTGTCGTATACATCATTATCGAACGACTTGTAACGCTATTTGAATTTCTACTGATATATTCTGTTATTATTTATCGAATATTCTCTAGTACAGTTTTTATTATCATCTCTAAGATTCATTACTTACGTAATAAGGAAATTCTTATCGGATATCTCTTTTTGGAATTATTAGAGAAAGAAATCTTTTAATATAACTCAAGTTTTGATTGAAAATTTTATTTAAAATAAAGCACATTTGTAAAATATATTATAAAATTTATCTAATACAGACACAAGACGTAACGAGAACTGTGTTTATTCGGAAATCGATGTGCGGAAAGATGAGATTGATTCGCGAGTATCTCGTGATTCATGGTGACATGAAACTCGGGAAGGAAAGAAAAGGAAAGGCTCTCGTGGACAATTCATGGACACTTGAGCGTTAAAAGCACATCGCGCGGGTTGCCACGAGAATGGAACGGGAGTGGAACGTGCAGGACGGGCGGAGTCGCGTCGACGTGAAGAGATGAGTAGATGCTTCGAGAAAGTGCATACACTCCTCGCTCTTTTCACCCGCCATCTTCCTCCACCCTCTTTTTCCTCTTTACTTGTTCACCGATATCGCAGCCTCTATCGGCAATGGCGCCTTCGGCCTGGATGCTGCACCGTATCGCTGACGCGTGGAGTGTTACTCGATTATGACTGCAAGATGCTAAAGTCGAGCACGTGCCTTATATCCATCTCTCTTCTTTCTCTCCGCTTGACTCCCTCGCAGAGGATTCGATCTCTGGCCTCCGTTGATTTCATGTACTCGCTCGTCCGACTTCTCTGTCTCTTGCGGTTTATTTTTTCTGTTCATATGCTTATCATATGGTTAATTGATTTAAATCCACGATAAAGGTACAAATAGCTAAAGATAAGTTTTTTAAACATAACATTTTTCTTTTTTAACCATCATTATATATATTCGTAAAAAGCTTTATCATTTCTATTTCTAATATTTTGAATATTGTACGGATTTGAAGTATACACAGATAATAGACTATCAATGATTTTAATTCTCCATAATTCTTTATTTTTTAGTTCTATTTTAAACAAATTTTTAAATAATTTTGCAAAATTTTACAAAGAATTATTGCACTTATGTATCTATATAATACTATATCGATGTCGTTACGCGAGTCTCGAAGGTCGGACATCGAAAGTTTCCGTGAGGCTCTACCGTCTTTCGCTTTCGATTTTATCAGCCTCGTTGCCGCGAGCGAACCGTCCGCCACCGCCGTCGAGCGATGCGACATCACCGCGATGCAACTTGAACGATGTCAAACAAGATACAAAGTTCTCGCAATAGCGTCGCTTTTCGCGTTTCGCGACGTACCTACGAAAGTAAAGTGAGGCGCAAGGAGGCTGGTCGGGAGGTAGCTAGGGAAAGGGCGAGAACAGGGAAGAAACACAGAGGCAGTATGAAGGTATGAAGGTAGGAGAACGGGAGAGGGAAACCACTCGACTCTATCTCCCGATGCCTTCTCGGTCCGGACCAAGAAGTACCAGGGGTACCGCTAAAGAGGCAATTACGGAACTCTCTCGCTGGAAGATGCTCGTAAAAGTTAGGGCGAACGAACGAATAAGAAGGTCTCTTCGGAGCGACGAGGCTCGCGCGGAGAAGAACGAAGGTAGGAGAAAAGAGGAAGAAGACGAACAAGAAGAAGAAACGGAACGACTAGAAAGAGCGCGCGGCGAACGTTAGAGAGGAACGGGGCAGGGACAGCCGATCGAGCCCCTTGGAAGATTCTGTCCCGGGGCGGCGTGTCATCGGTTCGCTCTTCTCCTTTTAGGCCGTACCGTGCCGAATCCGCAGATGCGAGACTGACGCGCTCGTGCTCTCTTCGACGAGATCAAGATAGCCCGGCTAGAAGGGCCCGACGGAATACGACCGCGAGATACGACCCTCTCGAAAACAGAACCGGCGACCGCGAGCGAGTGGGCATTCCACGGATAGTATATGCGAGTCGTTATTGACGATTTTCTTTTTTAGATCGCTCGTAAGCCTTTTGTTGCCACTTAAACCATTTTCTCTTTGGCATTCCCACTTCGGTTTTTTTTTTTGTTACTAAAAGTAACCGCGACATATTGAGCCGTTTGGCATGTACCAAAGATAATTTGATCCATTAATCAGATCGTGTGATATATTCGTCAATTTACAGACTTTTTATACGTGATTTTGCATCTTCATATTTCAAAGAATATAATTCATCACTGTGTTTTACAAATTATGTTGCAATGTCTTTTTTTAGTTTTGCTCATTGATCTGAAATATTTGAGATATTTTGCAGCATGAACAGAGAATTAATTTTTAATCCTTGAAAATTATGACTTTTCATGGAGTTTTATTAATAGTTAAGGAAATTTTTTGAATTACACTTTTAAATTTAAATTCTGTTTCTTTTTATAACAAAAGTATTTTTTTTTTAATCATTTCTTTTTGATAATGCAAAACTGAATAAATAATTGTATACTCGTCCATATATATTCTTGTGTAATTTGCGAATTTTTAATTGAAAAATTATAATATTTAAAAAATATTTTAACTCAAATTAAAAAAAAAATTTTTTTAGTTTATTTGGAATTTTGAATACAATTTTTAAAAATTCTTAGGGAAATCTTTTATAGAATTCTTTTATAACATTCTAATAAACTCACCATGTAACTCGTACAATTCTCATACAGTCAATCTCATAATTGTCCCAAGTTTTCAAGTGTGACACAAAATTAAAATTTCAATATTGCTTAGAAAGATTCTCATAGCGAAAAACAATCGCATTTGTCTCTAAAAAAAAAGAAAAAGAAACGAGATAGCGAGAAAGAGAGAAAGAAAGAAAGACGCGTTGAAATTCGACCGGAAAAGTCGTTGTCGGAATATATCCGGCGACCCTCGATAGTCGATAATCCAGCGGGGCTGGACTCTGGGGTTGTAGCCTTAGACCGCGCGTGAAGATGGGAATGAGAAGGGAGAGGAAGAAAAAGAGAGAACAAGAGTGAACCAAGGGCGGATGACCAAGGGGTGGATTGATCCGTGGCTATCGTATAGGGTGCTCCAACTCACTCGTCGTCAGCTTTCTCTTTCCTTTTCCCGCCTTCCTCTCCCTTCTCGGATCTCTTCTGCGGTCTCCTGGAATATATATTTTGTTCTGGTCCGAGAGTTATATCGGCCGGTCATTCGTCGACTCACTTCATTACGACCAGGACGACGACGGCAATGACAACGATTCTCCTCCCTCCAACGGTTCTCGGTCGCCTTTAAGTGAAATCCAGACATCGATCTTACTAACGACCCGGGATTAACGCTAATTTGTCGACCGTCGCGATATTACCGAATCGCCAAGATAACTCCGTGGCTCATCTACCTTGCCCCCAACCGTTTCTTTCTGTCCCTTTGTAAAGTTACTCGCCGGTACGTCCTTTGCGAGGGAGGGCTTGAATGGATGGCGAGACTGGCGGGCTCACTTTGTTCGTCCGCAACGATATAACTGCCCGGTGTTACGTGCGACGTGAGGAGACTATTGTGTCTGGTAATGTAAAAACTCGTTTCGTTGCGAGGTTCTATATAAATCACACAAGTGATTATATATACTAACCCATTAACAGTCGCTATATCCTTAACGCAGAACAATTACGAACTTGAGCTTTTCATTTCGGAGTGAAGCAATGAATGAAGTAGAACAAAGTTCTTTTTGCACATTTTATTTATCAGAAGAAACATTTTATGAATGAATTATTAAAAAATGTTTATTTATGCCATAACATGTATTATTTATTAATGCTATCTTCGAATTTTTACGTTAAACTAAATATTTTAAAATTACTTTAAATTTAATGTAGAAGATGATTTATATGTGTAAAAAATGATTTTACATTAATTTTTCTACGTGAATTTTAAAGGATAAAGGCTCAACATAAATTTAGAGTGCTCGAATAACAAAAATATCCGTATGTCCGTAAGTATTCTACGTTTAAACTACCAGACGTTGATTAATCAACGTCTTTATTGAATGAAAATTTTTCTGAAACAAATGCAATTCATGCAATTTTATTTGCATCAAACTAATTATGAAACTTATATACGTATAATTATAATCTTACAAATATTTATCAATTTAATATTAGAATATTTCTTTAATCGAATTAGAAAGAAAAAAATTGAAAGAAGAAAAATTATAAAAGTAAC
Source organism: Monomorium pharaonis (assembly GCF_013373865.1). Lineage (NCBI taxonomy): Eukaryota > Metazoa > Arthropoda > Insecta > Hymenoptera > Formicidae > Monomorium > Monomorium pharaonis. The sequence continues at coordinate 9,045,564 of NC_050477.1, forward strand.
AGATCTATAGAAACCGCTATTTTTATACGAATGTACATCTAGAATAAAGACGCTGCGGAGAATATGACTAAAAATTCAACTCAATTGCTGTAAATGAGTGAAGAAAACGCAGACTGAATCAACTTTGAGATTTTGCTCTTTTAATCGCGATAAGAAAAAGAAGGCACTTAAACCGTCTAAAGGCAATTAGAACGCGAGGAAGGAACGGGCAGGGCAGCAGGAATATTATTTGTACCATTTACGCGGTTTATTACCGTTAATTAATGGACTCGAGTGCATTCGGTGTGCATACGTATGCGTTTGGTGTAACACAGTTGCTTCATATCTGTCACGCGTCACGAGTCACGTTTGCAACTGCTCGTAACCGTCGTACGTGTTGCTCGTGAAATTGATTCATCTTCTTCTTCCTCGATTCTCTTACATATCTATTAAATGTCTCAAATTCCTTCTACTAGATCCAATTTTTTTAGATTATTTTGCGTCTAATAGGTTTTTTAAATTAATTTGCTCTTAAGTTCTAAAATTATAATTCAAATTACACGTTATTACATTTTAAATTTTATTTATTAATTATTGTAAAAAAGCAGTTTTTATTTTGTGTTGCTAACTAATAATTATTTGTTTTTATTTAATTATAATTAAAAAAATTAATGTCTAAAAACATTTTTCTCTTTCAATCTTTGTTTTGTATATATTTATTAATACTTATAAATGCACAATGGAATTCTTTATACACATATCACGGAAAATTTTATCTCATTTATATGTTAATGGAACTGTAATTGAATACACAATATCTAAATTGATAAATAGCACAAATTATTATCAAATTTTCAAAAATTTGTTTTCTCTAAAAAAACATACGAATCTTCACATCTTTTATTCGCATCTTTTTAACGACTTTAAAATAAGAATCCTTACAAATATTGTGCGAAAATTTACGATTACTAGTTATATTAAGGCAATCGTGTCACTGACAGAGCATGAAGGGCGCGAAAAGAAATAGTTCGGACTCAATACGACTACCGAGAACCGATTTAAAGACTCCACTCGGGGAAAAAGGGAACGTTGTCATTACGACGAGCTTAGCGACTGAAATACCAGGAAGCAATGTTGCTCGTAGCTTTGAAGTCCGCGAGCTTTCACGATAATGGCGTCAAGAGTGCCAAGATGAACAGTGAAGAAGAAAATTAATATCTTTCTATTAAAATTAAGTTGCGAAATTGTCATCATTATTTCTTAAAAGCAAGCTATAAAATTAACCCAACTGCTAGCTGATACTCGAATGGTTGATACCAATGGATGATGCGCTTTGGGATTGCTTTGCTCGAGGAATTCACAATTTTCCTAACGTTATCTTTCAATACGTGCAATTATGAAAGAAGGCTATATATCGTGCCGGATAATGGCCTTTCCTTCCTTTTAGATCCCGCCACTAATCGTCTCGAGGACGACATTAGGAGAGGGGAAAGAGTGGCGAATATGCAAAGTACCTTTTTCCTTTCACCCTCGCCGCGCGAGATCGGACGGAAAGGAGGAAGGTTCCTGGTGCGCGGGAATCGGATTACGAGGCTCGTTAAAATATTATTCGGGCGTAAGTTCTTGGTGACACGCGGCGCGGCGCGACGCGGCTCGACGTTGACGCCCGGCGTCGTCTTCGTCTATGCAAAATAATCGCTTCTTAATTGCGGAGTAATTGCGAATTCGTGAGAGACACCGGGCGTTCAGTGCCTCCTCGTCTGTTTCTCCCCGTTTTCCACTCAAAACGGCGCCGTCTGTCGCCCGCATTATCCGCACGAACTTAAATTTAACCCTTCGGGACGCGCAGAAAAATGCCGTCGTGCGCAGCCTGCGCGACTGTCGCCTGAGCGATTTTTCTTTGCATTTTATTCCGAGTTTGTCGAGATGCGAGCCAAGGAAGCGCAGATGTATTATCGTAGATTCCTCTTGAGCCTTATAATAACTGTTAAAAGAAAACGGGGAAATATATCACATAATCTTGTCTTTATTAATATCACGAATTAATAACTTTTTTAAAATACTTATTTAACGCGCAAACAAAATATTTCGAATATCAAATTACTAATATATTTTGTTTATAATTATTATTTTTAAGCATTTGATTTTTTCTTCAAACTTTATTAATATTTACAGTTATTTTTAAAATAGAGATATTTTTAAACATTTTAATCACAATTCGATCTTTTTTGCACGACATATGTGTCAAGAAGAAATGAAATGTATTAATCGCAAAAATTGAAGAGTTTGAAGAATTTCCTGAAGTCAAGTATATCTTTAATTGGAGTACGTTATAGGATTTTTTTCTTTTTGTTCATTTTCGAAGTGGCCCAAGTCAGTAAGTGTCCCGACACTTGTCGCGCGAAACTCGAAACGGGCTTCTCGTTCCTTTCGGGTTCGAGCACCAGGAGTGCTTTCGGTAGAGGGATACTTCCTACCTCATCTGGTGGCGTCTCTCACGGCGCATGCCTTGAAATCATGGCCGATATGCCCCGTCGGGTCGACGGGTGTGTTAGAAGGCGCGCGCTCGATGGCCATTGCGGTGGTGGCGTGCTTAGAGCTCGTGCCAGAACGCGCGCAAGAGTGTAACGCCAACCACCGGTGGCAAGAATAATAGCGAGGGTCCTCTCCAGTACACTCTTCATCTCGCTTCTGCGTGCCGGGCGCCTCTCTTTTCGCGGCGCGGATAACACGCCGCAGTCCTTCATGCCGCTCGCCGGCAACCCTGCGAACAAACGGGCCGCCAGGCCGCCTTATCTCAAGACGCTTTAATGTGTTTAACCCGGCGAAGATAGTGGACAATTTATTGCTCCCTATTTTAAGCGGGATTTCTGTCTTTCTCTTTCCCTTTTGCGCTCCTCCCCGCCTCCCTATCGCTTTCTCTACCTCTCGCCCTCCGCTGTTTTGCTCTGTGCCTCTTCTCTATAATTTGACTTGAATCATTCGATAAGACTTCAGTTCTTCATAAAGCAAAGAGACGAAAGTAGACACGGAGGTGTTTATTACTTTTTTTTTAATAGTCTGATCTTTGCTTTACGCGTGATTTTTTTCCCTTCAATTTTTCTTGATAATTAAATTATTAATTAATGAAATTTAAGCAACGTGCGTGATATGAGTCGAGTTTAATCATTTAAAACTCAATTACGATTTAATTAGCTCGTTAGTATCCGATAAAAACTAATTATATTTGACTTGTTCAATTATTTTGTTTGAAACACTTTCTGTTTAAGTTAATATTTTAATCGTAATGTTAAACATTCAACCTGATTTTTCGCGATAACATCGTAGCCTGGACGGCATGAATATTCTAATACACATCCACTGTCACAATATTCACAATATTTAGTACGATGCAAACTCCGATATTTAAGGGCATTGGCATCGGCAGATGTTTTTTTCCAAGTGCGGGATTTAGAACTGTCTTAGACCGATTTATTAGTCGACGATAACGGTAGAAACACGTGCGGCAATCGCGTCTACGAGCGTATCCTGGACCCGAAATCGGAGTCTTCGTTGTCATATGTTTCTTCGCTCCTCGTAAGATCTCATTTCCTATCACAGAACATTCCAAGAAAATTCCGAGAGCAGACAATAAATAGCTTGCACATGAAGCGAATTAATTACCGAAATATCTAAACGAGATATAATAAAAAATAAAAAACATCTTATTGGTATAACGCTTTATTATATATATATATATTTTTTTTATTATCTAAAAATGACACGTATTTACGCATAAATCTTATATGTAATTCAGCATTAGTTAAAATTTAGTTACAGTTTGCAATTAAAAATGTTTTTAGGAATACATTCTCGTGATTCACTCGAAAATATCGAATATTCAATTTTATCATTAGTCTCCAGTAATGCAATCAGTTTCTGTCACGACACGAGTTACGTAAATATTCGTAGCAGCATAAAATATTCTTTTTAAGTAATTGCCTTCTTTTGTTATTTTGTTCCTATTCTTACAGTTTATTAAGTTTAATGGGGATCAGGGTTGAATTTCGCCAGTCCTATAATTAGACCGGGAAGCGGAAGAACAATGCCGCCTACTCGCGCGTTCAATTCAAATTCAAATCACTATCGTAAATTGGACGCGTACTGCGCATCGAGAGGTCAACTGGCAGGCACCGACGAGGGGCGAGCACGCGACGGGAGAGAAACAGCGCGGATTTTTCCGTCCCGGTTGATAGACGCGACACCTATTTTCCGCTCCGGCTTCATAAACCACCTGGCGAGACCATTGAGATGGCCATTGAGCGGCCGCCACGATTTTTTCTCCCCGCGCGAGACTCACTATGCATCTCGTCGCGACGAATGAATACGCGACCTTTCCTCCCCGTTGCACAACGACAGCAGACTCTGGATAATAGAACCGCATCCTCGATGCGTTCGCGCGCACGCAAACGCGCGGAGACGCGCGAACGTACGTACGTTTTAGCGTGGTCGTCCGCTCGTTTGAATAACGATTTATAAAATTCTAGCGAGACGACGATGGCGACATGCATCAGGACGCGTCGTCGGTCATCTTTGATCGAGTTCATTACGGGCGTTATTTGCACGCCCGGCCTCCACGATGCGTCGGAGAATCATTGGAATCCGTGCCCGTGCATATTTCTTTTTCTCCCTAGTATGTTTATTATTTGCAAGTATGGCGCAATCGGATTAATTATTTCGATGATAATATACGGATAAACTTTAATAATGAATAATGATCTCCTGTAACGTGGAATGTGTGAACATAGAGGAAGAGATTAGAGGTGGAAAGGGAAAAGAGAGGAAGAACGGAATGCAGAATTGAAAAGAGGGAAGAATCTGTAGAAAGCGTAGAAAGTAAAATGCTTTTAGACGAGGAAATGTTGACGCAAAATAAAACATTAAAATATAATAATAATTAAGCACGCATACATATTACATAATGCAATTATTATATTTATTGTGAATGTAGACGTTATATATTTGAAAATTTTTTCTTATAATTATAATTAATAACAACCGTGTCTTAAATGTGCGAAAACATGTTCCTAATATTGAATGACACGAACATGTATGTACATTTTGTATCTGACACTTGTAATTCTCATAAAACTATATCTTTATTTTATGATTTAAGAGATGTAATATTTATTTGAGGTAGCTTTAGTCTGTGCAGTATATCCTATTTCATTCTTCTATTCTACACGTTTCTTGGGCACGCCTTTTCTTTTTTTTTGTCCTTTCTCTTTCTTCTTCTGTTTCACGCGCCACATCCTCTTTTTCTCCACGAGGATGAGGTCAGCCGGCGTTAATGAGCAAATAAATACGCATGTGCGTGGCCTATGCTAATTCGGCGTACATTCGCGTATGCTTATCGTCGACGACAATGCGCCGCAGCATCGGCCATCGGCGGCGATTGGCTTGCGGCAGAGGTAACGCGCGAACTTTGACTCCCGTCGTAAAAATCGTCGAGTTACCGTTTCGCTGCAGCTGTTACGGATGCAAATGTCGCCGATGCCGTCGTCGCCACGGACGCAGCGACCCCGATTACTCGCCTCGCAAGTCTCCGTTCGCCCGGACCGACCGCTGTGCGATTCTTCGATTCTAGATGATAATTAGCGATCGACTCGACGTGTTTTTTTCATCCGCCGCGTGTTTGCCAGACCGGATCAAATGCGATTTTTTATTAGCGTTTTATTAGCGTTTTCTCCCAACGACAGGTGATTGCGATCTAATAGAGCGGCATGTGCGCCGGATCGCTGGCAATCGTTTAATCACGAAAGATCATGTTTATAAATCAGTGGAATTCATGTGTCTGAAAGTCACAATCTAGCACAAATAATTTATTACATGCACATGTGAGTTTCCAGGAGTTTTTATGAATACATTCTCAGGCAGGTTTTACAAATGGAAAAAAAAAACGATTAAATATGAATTTACACACCATATGTAATATATAATTTATAATAAAATAAGATTGGATAAGTTATTTTTTGTATGTCGATATGATAAAAAAGAGCACTACAATTTATTTGCTTTAACGACAGTATTTTTTTAAATTTTCTCTCTGGCGTTTTATAATATAACTTTTAGTTTTATAAGTTTTTCAATATATTGCACGCACTATTTCTTATAGAGACCTTATGCGATTAATATTATTGATCAGTAATATTGAAACAGTAATACTGACAGTATGCATCAAGATTTTTACAACCTAAGGTTATTTCTGCGATTATGTCATTCATGATTGTGGAATTATACTAACGGAAATACTGACACGTCCTTTTTATACTTTTACAGTATTACTTTCAATGTCACTACCACACAGACATTGGATGCACGAAAATAAAAAATTGGGATTACCGTTAATTTTACATTAATCCATCAATATTAATCACACGTGATCAATAATATTACCAGTATTTATTGGTACTGATAATAGTATTAATCGTGTACAATTCCTATAAGTACATCAGCTTTATTTAACTGCGTATAACTGATTAAACTGTATAAAAGTATCACAAACATAAAACTTCTTAAAATATTTTTGACAAATAAGTGTGTATTAGATAAACAAACAGCGATCTTTCATATTTTTGACAGATTTGGAAAAATATTAAACTTCGTCTGGCGATAGACGTATCGGCTTATACTTATCAAAGGAGCTTATCAACATTTTATTGTAACATAACATCTCTTAGTGTTGTACACAATGTTACTTGTATCCGATAATACAGGCGAATTAAGGCGCAATTTATATAATTTTTACGAGCCCCTAACCCGTTCTCAGCCTTTCTGGTACAGGCGTGTGTTATATTTGACATCCGAAACTTCGTGCTTGCCGCATTATGACGGAAGATCATTAAAGATACAAACGCACGGCACGTGACTCGCTCCTGATTAAAATGTTAATCAGCGGTTCGCTCTCTTTTTTTTTCCTCCCCGGCCTCGCTCCTTCTCATCCGATATCCTTTCAATAACTCGGCCCGGTCGGTGAATGAGCCGCCCCCGTAGATCCCCGTGCGCCCATACGCGTCTCCGGTTACCTCTGTGGATTAATTATGGGGGTAGATCAAAAGAGCATGCGACCACAAAGCCAGTAATGCAACGGGTGGTCCACGTTCAAAAAGTATGCCTTGTATTTGGACTTGGACGAGACCTTCGTGAAAGCGAAATATTATGTCTCGTCGCGTGTACGCATTCCATCCACGAGAATTTTTTTTTTTTATGTTTCTCTCTCTCCGTCTGGTTCTTTTGTATCTCGTGTCTCTTGTTGTACAAGATCAGGATTGTGAACCTCTATTTGAGATTAAATACTTTAATTTCTCACCTTAGCGACTACTGAAATCGTCATTGAAATACGTGTTTCTACGTTTTGTTTTTAGTTAATTCCGTACATTTGCGTTTTTATCCAATCGATTAATTTGAAAGCGTGATAAATATAGGTAAAATAAAATTTTTCAAATAGAATTCTATTTAGGTATGTAAGTTTTTTTTTTTTTAATATTATCTTTATCGTTACACAATATTCAATATTTTCACATTTCTATCGTAATAATAATATTACTTTTTTTTTAAGACTTAAATTAAACATTTAATAGAGTTTTTTTAAAAATGTGATAAATTTTTTAAATTTTAATCGTGAATTTATCAATTTTTATTTTTTGATGAAATAATATCTTTCGAAATATACGTAGCAGAATATTTTTATTTATGAGAAAAGGAATAATGAGAACATCTGCTGTGAACGAAAGAACAGCATTATTTGTTTATAATTAAATGATTTTTAACGATTATTTACTCACAATTAATTATTTATGGGATTGCGCGCATCGAGAAATTCAGTGGCCGTTGCGTATTCATGATGAAATCTCAACTTCTCCTTTTTTCTCGCGTTTCGAACGATTATCGAAAAGTCTCGAGAGCCGATCGAGCGCCCTTGACTTTTGGGTTATCGCCGGGGGTCACGCGGGGTCCCACCGATATATCTCTGGAGTAGGATGAAAAATCGCAAGTAAACTCTTCTTCTCTGTACGCAATATGCGCGGATTTATGTGCTTCGCGAGTTGCAGGAGTCCCTAACGGCCTTTTTTCATTCGTCCAGCGAATGTCAGAATGTTAACTGCATATCGCATTCCTTTTTGTCACCGTTTGTTTCAAACATACAATCTTTCTCATCAGACAGCATAAAAAGCATGATAACGGGCTCTTGATATTAGGCTTCGCATGTTTCTTTCATCAGATACGGATTTATAATATATTCCTTTTTTTTACTGCGTTCTCTCTCTCTCTCTCTTTCTCTCTCTCTCACCCCTTCTCTCTCCTTTGCGAATAAAAATCCGTACATATCAGGTTCCGGGTAACCGACATATTCTGTGCTCTGTGTTGGACATATTCTTCAACGGGATTCGCACTTCTCGGATTAAACGAGATATTATTTTTACCGTACGCGGCCGCAAAAGCGAAAAGTTGCAATGTGTGCGGCGTTTTTGAATTTTTTAAATTCCGCACACTTTCTCTACCTCCGTTCGTTGCTGCAACGAGTGTTTTTAACTTTTTGTGGATTACGGTCTCGTCGCAGTCGCCGACGCCAGGCGTCACGTATATGCGTATCTGTTATCCGACGCGAGAAAGAGAGTTCGGTTCTACATTTTGAACGCGCATTCACGCGCTGCAGACGCATCATCAAACAGTTGGTACAAAGATCCTCAAAGGGATCGTTAAAGCTTGGTTTTTGTTATAAATATGTCGCAATTTTTATTATAATAAGATTGCAATTTTTGTCATAATGTAATAGTTAAGATTTTCTGAAGAAAGAATTTTTTATAGGTATATTTCTGTAGAAAATTTATAGAGATAGAATCTACGAAGATCTATTGACACCGTTGAATATCTTAAATAATTTTAATTCCTTAACATCTTAGTTTTTCAAAAATTTTTAAATATATTTATATTTATTTTTTCGTATATAATTTTATAATTTTATTAAAATTGATTGTTGATGTAGTTGAGTCGAATTTCTTTGAGAATCAAAGCATTGAAAGACTATATAATATGAATCGCGACACATATCGTTCGAACCTCAGCAGATCGTCAAATTAAAGGTTGCCATTGGAGCTTACGCTGGAGTATTCACGGGGGAGGCGAAAGGCGGCCGCCTCCAGGCATATTTATAAATTCACGCCGCAGATGCGCATAATGGCGCCGATTCATGACATTTGATTAGAGCATTGTCGCAGCTCACCCCATACCGACGACCAACTCTCCCGCTGTTTTCTACGACTCCGTAAGCGATGGTGCGCTGTAAATCGCAACCCCTTGTAGCCGTCATCTTTTTTGTACCGGTCTTGTCGGCGTTTCGAATCCGGTCGCGCGCGATTATTAAATCGCGCCACTAGTTATTATCTTCTGATCGCTAGATCGATTTTCACGTCGCCCACAAACTCGCGCCCCGACTCTCGAAGTTTCCGTGAACAATGGGGGTCGAAGTTGTGCAGTTGTGCACCGGGTGTCCGTAAGTATCGACCTACAATTCTCAGCTGAAAGATCCTAGACACAAGCTCGATCATGTGAATGCATAGATAAATCTGTTGACCAGATTAAAGCTTATTTTTTAAAGTCACGCGCGATTTGGAGGAAAGTTGTTTATTCTAAATAAAAAGTATTTGATATAATGAGTATGTATAAATAGAAAAGAGTTTGGTATAATAGCTATAGAGATGTGTTGAATGAAATAATGTTATATAAATCTTTTTGATTATAACAACCGAAAATAATTTTACTTTCGTAAATATTTAATAAGTATTTACTTACAAATTTAATTATACATATTAAATGTTTTTATTGTTTCTCTCAATATTTGATAACAATAATATTAATGATAGTCACTAGTTTTAATGAAATTTAATTTTAGTTAAATGTTTGATTAATACAATGATATCATTTACTAACTGATTGATTATTATTACGTTTGGGATTTATTATATATAATTACTAAATGTTTGATTATATTAGTCAAACATCTAATTATATTCGAAAATATTTCATCAATTTGGTTATTATTATCAAACTTTTTTCAATATATATTTATTACGCATACAAAAGTTAAAATTAAGCATTTTTATTTATAGAGATAAATGTGTGATATAAATTGCTCTTTAAATTTTACACGTATAGTTCTTGCACATTAGATATAAAATCAATAACTTTATTGGATTTAGGAAGGTAGCTACCGTCAGATTTCTGCAGATATTAAACTGAGGAGAGTATTGTTGCGTCAATTCTCTCGTAACAAGGCATGTTCGATCGGCGTAAATAGTTTCCAGTTAGCGCACGCACACCGAGGCGGCCACCGGCGGCGATTAATTTATTTCAATCATCCGCAAGTCATAAAAGTTTCTTTCGTTGTCAGAGCGATGACTCGCTCTTTCTCTTTCACTCGTCTGGCTATTAGGACCTTCAACCAGACCGAGTCGCAAAGTCCGGGACGGTGCAACTGGTTATTAATTCAATGATATATTCCGATCCCTCGTCACCGGGGGCCGATGGAGACTCTCACCGCCTCTTTCTCTCTATCTATCTATCTATCTATCTATTTATCTCTCTGTCCTTCCCTTCGGTATCCATCTATCCATCCATCTACGTCTCTCTCTCTCTCTTCCCTTCCTCCCTTTCCTCCCTTCGTCGCTCTATCTCGCCACCATCTTCCTTCTCTCTTCGTCCCGTAACTCCGTCGCTTTCCAACTTGCGAGACCGCATCCTCGCGTTATAGTTGGGGTAGTCGTATCGCCCGCGGGTTGGTAACGAGGTTACGGACTCATCTCCTACTCGCCCGACAACTTGGGCCCTCGGTTCATCAGGCCACAATATTACTAATCAGCGCGAGGATTGGCTCGGTCGCTAAGTGCTCCCAGGATTACCAATTCACGATGGCACGTGGAGAGTTGCACAGCGCACTATCATATACCGAAAACAATACGGAAAGTCGTGTGGAATACCGTTTCCATTCGTGAGATCATCAAAGATTGTGTGAATATTTTTGTCTTAAAAAATAATCATATATATAACTGAATAGAAAATGCAATGGACTTTATAAATAAGATATTATATTTACGGTTACGTATCTTACTTCTACGAAACGTAAAACAAAAAAATCTATAGCCTAAAATATCGATTTTTTCGATGACACGATTCTAAACTTTATTATCCTTAATCTTTGATTATACTTCATTAACTTTAGATTCTTTTTTAATTTATTTCTTAATTGATAAATACCATATTGCCGTCAAGCTGTCTGTAACTTATATCCTTTATTAATTGTCTGCAAAACAATTTCTCGGACGACTGCGACTTTCTCTTTCGAGATGCTACACAATAATCGGCGATTAGGTCGCACGATGATTACGCGTGATCAGGGCGTGGCTGCGTAATGCAATCTTAATGAATTGCCATCGAGGGGATCGTTAGGTATAACCACCAGACGGATATCCACGCCGTTCAACAACCTGATTACACGTCGTCTAATTATAACGCATTGCGCTGGTAATTAATAATCGACTTCGGGATTCGGTCGAAGACGCGGCTCGTCCCTTGAGTTTCCAAGTGCCTTCGCAAAGCCAACCCTCCGTACTCCCTCACGCCCGCGCCTCGGCTCACCCCTGTCACCCTCAGCCCCATTCCGATGAGTGGATGGATCGAGTTGTACCTCGCGGAGTCTAAGAAAGTTGCGTGCTGCGCGTCCTCGCCGCGTCGTCCGCGTCGGTCGGATCGATGTCCTGTCGACAAACTATTCTCGTCGAGTCGCAGTCTCGGGAATTCAGCGAGATGGTATATTAATCGACGCTTGAGAATAACGCTAAGATGGTCGCGACATTTCGCAGTCTATACATTCGGCACTGAACTCGCGAATTGACTGTGAAATTAAATTCTTCGCTTCCAATTAAAAATAAGTTGTAACCTATTTAGTGTCCTGACAACAGACACAATTTATGTTTTAATAATGTTGATTAACTTTTTATAGTGTCTCGATAGAATAAATACATGTAACTTATCTATAAAAAAATAGAAGGAGATTATCAAGGTTTCTTAGAAGAGATCAATTTTTCACTTTATATATATATCGATATTTTATTATTATTGTTAAATCGTATTGTTTTTGAAAATAATACGTTTTTGGTTATTTTTTCGCAATTAATAGATTATTAGAAATTGCATAACATTGTTTGAAAAATTGAAGCAGCTTTGAAGCACTTTTTATACGACGATATTGTGTCAACAACTCAATTACCTTAACAACTGATCCGCGTCATTGATTCCGATCTAACAGCACTTTGGCCTATTTCGCTATTGTTTTTTGCCGCATTGTCTTGGAAACATAATCAAGCAGCCGAGTTCTATCGTCCTGGGCGTCGTAATCACGTCGGTTCGTCTCGAACGAATTCGAAGCCGAAAGAAACAAAGCCGGTTTTCGGGACGCGCACGAACGCGGCTAATCCGGAATCCAGCGGGTGTAGAAATGTGTATAGAAATCGGCGTGGAAAATGCGGCGGCACCGCAACGTCACGTGGGAAGCGCGCCGAGCGATTTCTTCGGGAGAGCCGGTCCCGGTCACCAAGATTTACAACGCCTATTCTCCTCGCGGGCTCTTTCGCGTCCGCCCCCCATTGTCCATAGCCCCGAGACCGTATCTCTTAATGACCGCTTATTAATATCGGACACTCCCTACCTAGCACCTTCGGTGCCAACGTATTTATGGCTCGTCATTTGTTTGCCGAGGGGGTTCCGCCTGTGCGTTCGCGTAATCATGAGCGGTCACCGCTGCGCCGTCCGAACTGGCGAAACAGTGGCTGACCTGACCCCGGCCGTTGCTTCAAAAAGGGCTAATCGATAGTTCCGTCATCCCTGTCCCTTTCTCCATCGATTATTTTTTTATGACTCCTAATTTTGCTCCGCAATAATATGGGAAAGAATTCTGTAACTGAAATGTACTCGATTAATGATTTAAATCGTAGCAGTTGGTATTTAGTTGTGTTCAAGTGTGTTGAAATTTGTATGCTTGAACAGAACTTGTATATATTTATTAGAATTAAGAGAAGAGATTTGATCTTAGCAGATCGAAGTCTAAATTACATAAATTACATGAAAACTAATTTTCTTTGACAAATCGTTTATTTAGGTCAGGACTTATTTTACAAGCTTTCTTTGTCATAAAATTTTTTAATAAATCGACTTAAATAAATAACAATTAATTTGACGTAACATTAAACAAACTGTACAAGTTGTATATTTCGGAGAAGAAATTATCGGTTATCTCGACGCGACTTCATTGAAATGCATAAACTGGAGAGTTAAGAGTTAACGATATACCTTGGCTGGACCGCGCCGGATTTTTCCACGACGTACAATCCAATGAAATTTCTTCATCGTCTTTATAATCGACATTGGCCGTTTTTCTCCTTGCCTTTTTCGTCGGGCTTCTGTTTCCGGCAACACGTCAACGCAAAAGATTGATATGGAAACAGCCTTTATGCTAGCGCGGTCGCGATTAATTATTACCTATTAGGTGCTGCGTTATTACGGCCGGTTGCTGCAATATCGATCAATTTCTCTCTACTTAATGGCGATGGCTAGCGCCCCGGTCTGGCACTAATGGCGCGGCAAATGTATGGCTCTTGCCAAGTTTCTTCGCCTCCTTCCTTTTTCCGCACGCATCCGCGCGCTGCTCAGCGCCGCGTTTCGTTCATCTCGCGCGTTTTTCTCGACCGTCTCGCGCGGCTAAGCTACTTCTGCTTGGTCAGGGTGCAGACACGACCTCGTACCGTACATTGCGTAATGCCTGCCTGCCCCGTCCCGCTCACGTCGGACGAGCGTGATCTTTGTTCTGATGCTCATTTTTATTCTGCTCACACCGCCGGCGATGTGTCGGCTATTAATTTCGCGTTTAACACTAGACTCACAACAGAGATTGGACCTTGCTTCCTTTTTATCGTTTGATCAGAAGAAATCCTAATCTATTTGCTTTATTTCAACATTAGGCTATGTATATTTATATGTTTAATAATTCTTAATTACCATTTTTGCGGACGTGCAAAAACCGAGTGAGAGTATTCTTTAGATAGATGCACTTTGTATAGATAATTTCTTGAATCTTGTGTAAGATTTACATTAATTCAAAAGTCTTCACATAAATAAATTGATGCGATAATTCTTAGAGAAATGTTAGATTTGAATTTGCGTCGTCGTCTCTCTGGATAATGATTACCATAAGTACATTAAATACATTTTTTTTCTGTTGATTATGCGCAAATTTAGAGATTCATTATGGTAAAAATCAGCAATGTGACACATTGTTATGAAATACCATATTTGTAATATTTATTACGCAAAAATTTCTTTTCTGTGATGTTGCGATCCATCCTCGATTGCATCATCTTGTTTGCTTTATTGGATTTCCACGGACGGAAGGCGTGATACTTTCTCTATAAAATCTCATATGTCATAATCATCGGTAATATAAATTGTCAATAACGTAGTTAAAGCAATATGTCAACAAGGCTAGCATTCAGGCAAAATGACACTTGAGAGGTTTTCTATATATTATAATTATGTCTTATTTTTTATAGTTTTATTCAATTTATAGATATACGACGGATGATTTGAATACTTTTGCTGCTAAATATCTACCTTAACTGATTGTAAGAAGTAAATTTATCTTTGAGAATCGCATTTTTGCCTGGAGAAAAATATGACTGTTAGGCTGTGTCATATACTCAGGATATACCACCGTCGGGTTAACCGATTGTCACCTAATCGTTACCATGGCTGTCGGTGGCATTTGCGGTTCGCCGTGAATCAACGCTGGCAGCACGCTGCTCGTTTCGGGTGTCCCGGCCGTTAAGCTTTTTTAAATTAGCTTTTTACGTTCGAACGGACGTGTAGGTGCGCGTCGAGGAAGGAGGTCGATAGAGGGAGAGTAAGAGGAATAGCGAGAAGAAAGAAAGAGAGAGAAAGAGAGAGGATCTCGGGAAGGAGAGGATCCGACTGGGTAGCAAAGTCCGTGCGTCATGGCCGGTCCGTGTAATCGGACTAAATTGGATAATGCATATTTAGAACGGGCTAAAAAAAAAAGCGAGATACTCGAATGCACCGGGGGTAGGCATATAGGGTAGACGCGAGGGATATGTGAAGGGACGGGAGAGGGACCGGCTTTAAAGGTCCTTCTTGACCTGCTCGAGTGGCAAGACGTGCCTGTTCGCTTCGGTTTTCGTCGTCGCCCATTCCGCCAAAGGCCACCGTATACGTGCGGTTACTATACTAAACGGGTATGCTTTCGATGCAGCTAGAATCGCGATTATGCTAAGTGTTTGATGGGCTTTTCTTAGATTTTTAATTTTTTCCTCGAGGGTTACTTTTTAAATATATAGATGATGCTGATAATATATTACAATTGCAGCAATACATTTAATTACTAAATAAGTATCTAAAAATTTATCTATATAGATTTAAAATTTTATGAAATTTTTAAAATAATTATGTAGAATATTTGAACTAGTTACTATAATGTCAAATCTTTTTGCAATATTTAGAAAGCCTTATATAATTATTTTGATAAATCAAGAAATCGTGTTCAGATTTGTGTCTATAGTTAATTTTAGGATATTTTAATGAAACTGTTTTTTTCGTGTTAAAATTAACGTTAAAATTAAAGCATATACATTTATATTCATTCTTTTAGTAACACTTAGACAAGTGATATAAGTACATTGTTAATTAAATAAGCTCGCGGTTTAGTAACTTGTATAATCCGTCACAATATTGTTAGAAAACTTTAAAACTTGTTGACTAACATACATTAATCTTAACGATGATTAGAAAATTTATTATCTATTGCATTAATTTTTCTGTATTGGTGATACACATGTAATTCTGCTTACTCGAATCTAACGAGAAAGTTTAGATTGTATAATCATTACAGCGATGAGACTTCTTTGAATTTATCGAGAGGCAACAGTACGCTTTTGTGTGACAGTCGATAATGCTACTCTTTAATATTATGTATTATTTATTCCATATTGATTTGGTTTCTCGGATGATTAATATAGGAAAGTTAGACGGAAAAGGAGAGGATGAGATACGACCGATTGATGGCTTCATTTACTTAAGTCCGGAGCAGGATAAATCATGCGCGCGACGTGTCGCGCGATCACGCCGCATTTTATTTAGCGCCGGTGAAGCTGAGTCTTACTATCGCTCCTGCTCTTAAGATTAGGCACTTACAATAAGTATCATATAAACTTCCAATTACTTCCTATCTTTTCCCCCGCGTTACGTTATCGCCGGCGCATTTAGCGTCGCTCATTATGGGACGGCCGAGGCGCGATAGAGCGCTGAGTTATGGCGCCGATAAAGCAGACGCTTCGGGTGCTCGTGTTCTCCGGGATAAACTATTTTTCAGATCTAGATTCTCGATTTATCGCCTGTCTTCAAAATTCTCGGCTGGTATCGCGAGATGTGCCCGAATTTTTCTTTGTTAGTATGTTAACCGTCACGTTGATTCTCCTTGGAAAAAGTGCCTAAAGGGGACCTTTGTTGCCCAAGGAAATATATTTACGTTTATCGTATCGGTAGGATTAATAGTGACGTTTCAGATGATAAAGGAGTTAATATTATCTCTTTAATCGAAGAACATTGTTGATTCATACATTAGGAATTATTTTACTTCATCAAAGTCATTAATAAAGTAAAAGCTAAATGTCAACACACATTTATAATCCAATCGCTCTTCTTGACGCGAATGTTCGCACGTTTGGGTTCATTAAAGATTTAATTTTATTTAAAGTACGAATAACACGTTTAGCGCGGTTTATGAGAGATATTTACGGCCTCGTTTCTACTGCTCTCGCAGTCGAGAGATAGATATCTCTATGGCAGTAACGGGAGATGTAATGACGCGCACGGATCTCTTCTTCTGCAATGCGACGCGGCGCAAATATCCGGAAGCACTTAAAATCGTACCCACAGCAACCGCTCAGGCTATCGGCTAAAAATCGTCGATACCTATACGGTATCGATTCGGCTATATGGAGACCTGCATCTCTCTCGCCACTGTTGGCCGATCGCTCTCGTCGGTCGTCGAGGATAAACGCAAAATCGATCCGCGATTCGGAGGATCGGAAAGAACACGCGGAAGATAATGGCCGCATTTCCTGCTACGAATTCCCTTTGATTTCCCGTCGCGTCGTCACGTATTTCGCGCGATTATTCTCTTTGCGACTGATCATACAGTCCGGCTACGATCCATTAATGATTTTGGTGATCGAAACGCAACTCTGTCCGTCTAAAATTTTCATCCCTCAAGAGCATGATATGTTGTCATATGTACTATTCCAATTTATTTCATACATTTAACAGATATGTGTTACAATTAACGCGCTCTCTTAACTAACTCACGCGCAGTTTTCTAACTTTAAATAGTTAGAAATAAGTATCCTTCTGCGAGTTAAATTTTATACATGTATGAATATATTTATTTTAATTTTCTAAAATTTATATTTAAAACATAGTTTTAAAACGTATATGTACATGTGTACATGTCTTATGTACACACGCATACATAGATACATACACACATACGCGCGCGCGCGCATTTGGAGGGGCGTGTGTGGTTATGTATTAAATTTCAGATAATACCGAAGGAACGTCCGTTCGCGAGGTAATTAATGTGCCTTCGAGTATCCGGTCAAGGAAACGGAGGGGCAGTCACGGACGAAGGAAAACGGCAACGAAAACCAAGGAGAAGGGACCCAACCTTGGATTGGTTTTCTCACAGTGAGCGAGCAGTCCGTCCCGTACCCGAAAACCGGACATCTGGACACAGGACAGCTGCTTCGACCACAACAGGGTCGTGCCGCGGAAGGCAGGATTTCACGGGGGTGAAAACCGTGCACGTTGCATCGATACGACGCGTCGCCACCCCGTAGTGTGCATACCTATGAGGCCGCACACCATGGGCACGTAGGCCCATCGAGCAAATCGTCGACGCGGGAAATGCGGAATCGCGCCGACGATCCCCGGAATCATCCAGCGCGACGCGAACGGGACTTTCTCCCCTCATTGTCGCGTCGCGGAAGCGCCCCGTGTCTTTCCCCATTTCGGCTATATACGCGAGAGAACCGACTAAATATCCGTGTGACCCGATCCGGAAATCAGTGAGGCTTTATTGACTATACGTGGCGCACAGGTATCGACATGCGTTTGAAAAACTAAAAACCCGGAGACTCGCATTAAATTTAGAGCTTGTCGGAGATCTTGGATTTATGACTTCAAATTTTAATATTCTATTATAATGCTCAAGCATAAATGTTAGATACAAAAGTTAGTATTCGCGTTTTCTGTACTGCAAACTTTTCAATTTTACTATTTTTAAAAAGAAAGACATAAAATGAATATTTTACTCATTTTAATTCGAGGTATTGAGGAGCAAGTGAAACTGGCATTTAAAATGAAGGCCAAACGTTTTGATTACCAACGAAGTAAAAATATGATAGAAACGTAAAGGCTTTCGGGAGGGAAAGAAAACGTTTCCTGGAAAAGAACGGGAGAATTCGAAATCCGACACGAGCTAACACGTGGTGCCCGGGAGTAAAGTGGCACTCGGCACTTCGCCCCAGGCTTTCCGGACCCCTTCGAGTGCCACCCACCCGTGCTTCCATCATAGTGCGGGGTTATGCTTTCTCGTCCCTGCTCGCCACTTGTCCACCCGCGCAGAGGGGGGGGGGGGTGCAAGGTGTTTCTTCCCGTCGCTTTTGTCATCGCTACCTGTCTATGGCGGAAATGATGTAATGGTCTTCTTACTGATCTTAGTAATGGTCATCTCCCTTTGATCGATATGCGGTAAATTTATTTCCGACTATGGTTACAATTATGTGGAATTGTAATTATGAAAGCTAAAGAGAAATTATTTTTTGTATTTCTGCAATTATTCTCCTAAATTATAATAAGTGTTAACAATTTATCACAATTTATAATTTATTTTTCAGAAATTTGTTTTTTTTCATCCAGATATTTTTAATGAAATATACTTTATTGTTATCTTTGAAAAAAGTTTCCCTTTTAGATATTTGTATTAATTGAATTGTAATGATAACGACGTTCTGATTACATTAACGCGTTGATATTTCACAACATCTTAACATTTCCTTGTCGATATTTATCAGTATATACATGACTGTTATTTTTGTACTCTCGATGGAAATTTCCTTCTCCTTGACAACACCGATATTAAACGCATATGATTCATCGCGAGTCGATGCGTATAACACTAAATTGTCACAAATAAATCCAGAAATAAATGGCAAGAATTAAAAAAACTAAATAGAAAGACATTTTAAAATAAAAAATTATTCGTGTATATATTACAAATGTGATTTGACAACAAATAGTAAAACATATATATATATATATGTATGTATGTATGTATGTATATACATTTATTTCTAAATCGAGTTTTTACTTGCTAATAAGATGTCGTAAATACAAGTACATAATACATTTTTAATCATTGCTGACCAATTTTTAAATGTCCCAAAAATTTCAGACGTTAACCCATACGATAACTTGTACGTTGAACGCAATAGAGAGTCGATGTAACAGTTTGAATCAGGTATCAACTACTTCGTCGTAAGTCCGAACAGGTATTCGTCGAGAAACATTGCGCGGCGTTTTGTTCGAAAACAGCACAGACCAGTATTTCCTCGCAAAGTTCCCACCCTTAAAAGTGGACAGTGTCCAGCTCGTGAGGACTGGGGCAATTACAGGAGCAGGCTCCGGGAGGAGCGGGCGAAAGTCCCGCGACGAGGAAACTCGTTTTCTCTAGGAGAAACGTCCCGGAAGCGATGCGGCACGTTCTTGTACCCCTGCGCATGGCTTGACGAAACTTGCTTTTGGATTTTGATTATCAAGAAAACTCGATCCCGGTCCCGTTCCGGACCCCGAATCCCTGGGATTCCCGCGGAGAGAAACGTATAACGTGCAACGCGTCACGGCCCGGCCGAGAAAGTCACCGAAAACCCTGTTAAGGTCATAGGGTTGGTCCGGGGTCACAAACGGCCATTTCTGCCAGTTTGGCGCTCTTGGTCGAACGACTATCTTCATTCTCGAAGACTAGGAGGATCACCTCGGCCAATAAATTCTAAATCTTGATTGTAATGACACTGAAGAAATTGTGCAATAGTGATTTAATGGTGATTGAACATTTGAGGCTTAATTTTTTACAAAATTAATGTGAAATTGAATTTAATCTAAAAAAAAGTGAATTATTACACTGATTTTTTATAATTTAGGAAAAATAAATGAATTATTTAATTTTAAAATTAATTAAATATATAAAAATATTGAGATAATCTACTGTTGCATATTAAATCTTCTAGTAAATCGCTTGATTTATACAGTGAAAGTTGAAGAAATGGAAGCTGAAATAAATACATAATTTGTGAATTTGTTTAGAGTTAATTTACTTTTGTTTTGAATTCTTTAATTGATCAGTAAACTTTTATTATTTATTGTCTTGCTCTTTGAAATCTTCTCCCATGATAAACCCGATGTTTCAAGCTGATTAACCATCAATTATATCACTTTGCGTGTAATATCACACGAAAGCATATTACTCATGGGACGAACTAATAGCCGCTGTTTTCCTCGTAATCAACAAGGACAGCCGACGATAACATTCATGTACGATCTTGTTTCATATTGCTGCAATAATGACCGTAGCTTCGATTAAATTTTCTCTCCTCGATATTTCCGTAAAGCGTGATGCTTACGTAAAGAGATTCGTGTAAAAAGACGCGAGCAGAATTTTCTGTTCTCGCTCGCGCTTCTTATCACATTAATTATGAGTATCGGGAACATACCGTCGGCACTGTCACGTTGAGTGCTTGTTGACGCACTGAAGCGTTCTTTCTATCACGTCTTCGATTATCGCCGTTACTTTCGTAAGCGAATATTTTCAATTTACGTGAAAACCGATCAACTGCATCCGCTTCGTTCTAGATCCATTTCAGTTGTTCGTGACAACAAGTCAAATGCACGTATATACAAACGTATTTCAACGTTACGTTACAACGTAATGCGTAAACATGAACAATAAATTCTAAAGGCAAGCTGAAACAAAAAACATTGTGTGAATATGTATGAATATGTTTTGTTTATAAGTTAAGAGCTATTATGCTTCAACAATAATTATTGATGACTGATAAAATTTTTTTTAACTATTGTCTTTGACTAAATTATTGACATTGAATTAAATTAACATTTGGATTTGTTATTAATCTCAAGTTGTTATTTCTATTATTAGAAACATTAAGTAAAAATAATATGAATTGATTATTATGAATATTAAGTAATATCTTAAAAACACTTTAATCAAAAAATTATATCCCATTAAAGCTATATTTTAAAATAATTGAAATAAAAAATTATCAATTTTCTGTTATCTCAAGACTCGTCATCAACACACTAAACGCAATTTTTATTACTTTTTGGGTGTTATTTTCATTAAAGCATAAACAACGCATGACAACAGTTTGATTTGATCAATGTTTCTCAATTTTAATCTTTATTTAACTGAAAGTTTTATCTCTTTAGAAAAGAAAAGGAGAGGAAGCAAAGAAAAATTAATTCAGAAGATTAAAGTTAACTGATACAGCAAATATATAACTGAAATATTATTATGTATGCGTGAACACGCAATCTAATTATAACCCTAGCGATATCGGTATTTATCAATTTCTGTTGGTCGTTAGTAAATGTGAGGCTAAGCGACAAGCCACGTTTGCAAAACGACTCGATCTTGTATTCGCCAAGGTCCCGTGCCGCCGTTTCTCGTCCCGCCACGATTTAATCTTAAGGGCGGCGCATTGTCATTCATCGCGCGCCACATCGTCCTTCGTGCCGGAACGAACGACTTCGAATTCGAGAGTCCCGGGGATACAGAAACGGCCGTTGTCTCGGACCTAATGTCGCGGAAGAGAATGGGGGGGAACGGAGTGCGGTTGAAAAGGAGAGGAAAACGGGAATCGAGTCAGATCGTGGGAGTGTATCGTTTCCTATTTAGCGTCGCGGTCGAAACTTTTAAGGGGCGGCTTCCCCCATCCTTTATTGTCGGAAACTGAAGGATCGTGGGGTACCGGCGGAAGAGAGAAACGGTGAGGAAACGGCAGGGACCAGAAGGAGAGGAGCGTCCTCGTGGCCGGCGAAGTTGCATTGAGGTCTCGCCAATGGTCACTCGTGGTTACCCTTCGGCCGAACGGACACGATGTTTGTTTGTTCCGCCTTGGGTGTCACAACACACCCACTACAGACCGCAGCGGGGGTGCTAACTAGCGTTATGTACTTGCCTAGGAAACCCCCGTTAGATTCGTGACAAAACGGGCAACCGCACAAACAGAAATGCCCCCGGATGCGGCAAGGCGGCCGGTTAAAGACCTATCTCGAATTGCGTGTCGACAAGGTATATATATGTGTGTCTGAAACACGTTATGAATGGAACTTTAAAATATAACAAGACACGCTAATTTTAGTTTTGTAAAGAATATTGTTTATTATAAAATTAAAAAGTGTGATATCTTTATTTGACAATTTGTTGGCAGAATTACAACATATTTAACATTTTACTAGATATACAATAAATTTAAATAATTTATTGTAAAATGAAATATTCTTGGAACTGATGCGATAAGAGATTATCTTATTGAAGAAATTCTTTATTAATTAGGATTATTAATTTACGCTGTTTAACAATAATAATTTTACAGTTAAATTTCTATTCAATATATCTATTCAAGAAATATTAAAAATGTTAAGGCAAAACTATATGTCCAGTTTCCTCTATATTTTGCATAAATACGGAAGCCCACCGTTGGAACGCTTTGATGGTTCCAAAAGTTAGATTTATACATTTGTTTCCATTACGCCGGTCATTTGAAGAGATATACGTTGCGATTTTGCCGTTCTATTAATCGAATCGGCGATTCGGGGTTTCCGGACCGTTGGTCGCGTCGTCGTTCGTAAAGTCGCAGGCTGATCACACACTCCTTCCGTTACGGCGGCTCGTCTCGTGCGCGGAATTTTATTTGCGTCCTACCGAGATTTACTGCCCTGTGCGACAGGATATGGGAACCTTCGGCTCCGATCTCAGGGTCCGGCTGCGTAAACCTTCAGGACGAGCGAGAGCTCTCTCTCCTCAAGAGCTCCTCGTTCCCCTCGGCGCCTCCCCGCCCTCCCCCCTGACTCATGCTTGTGGACTCACGCGTGGTGTCCGACCCCTCGGACACGGTTCATAAACATTTTAAACAAAATTCGGGAAAATCTGAATTCGCCCTGCGGGAAGGGTCGGTCGCCGGGAAGGAAGCGACTCCGGGGTCGAGAGGAAAAGGGAGACGAAGTCCGAGTCGATTTTATACATACATCATGTGTACGTGCACTTTAATAGGTGGCTATGTATTGCGTGCAGTTACAGGAGAACTGGGCACATTAAATCATACACCACCAACTTCGAAGCTCAAGGGCAACCGCGTGCGGTCGGCAACCTTGCGGGATTCATTTCCGCTTCCGCTTTATGTTTCCGTTTTACACAGACATTTGTGCATATGGAAAATTCTTGCGGCCGAATTTCGAGCAGAACTCAGTGATCGTTGCGGTGGACGTTATTCAGTTTTGATTTCCATATAGATTATGTGCGACACGTGTGCGACATTTATTTCCTTGTCCTTTTTACAACAATTGGCATCTTTATGTTAATCTTGTATATTAGGTATGGAAGAATAAGAGATTCGAAAAATACAATGTATCTAAAATATGCAAATTTTTATGTATAGTTTTATGCAAATAATTACAATATACGAATAAGAAATATTTGAGAGATAAACATTGTTCTGAAAAGAATATTGTTTCTACTTTACTAAAACAGTATCTTAATTTACCTCTAAGCGCCAGAAAATAAATCTAGAAATAGAAAGTTTATTTATCCTCGGACAATGCAAAACGGACCTAATAAGTACATATTTAACATGCAATATTTTATATACATTAAAATAATTGATATGATATTGAAACTAAGCTAAATTTTGTACGCTATTTTGCAATATATTAATCTCGTGTTATTTGAAGCATCTATTTGGAATCTCTATTGAAGTTTAAAATAATATTTCAGCGTAAACAATTTTTGTATTCCCAATATCGTTTCACTCTCTATTTCTGTTTTTCATTCTTTGGTACCACGAATGAAATAAAGCCACGGTTCGCGAGTTTTTAATACATTTATCGACATCCAACAGTTATTTATGTCCACACGTGACAAGTATTTCAGTTTGTCCAATGGAGGGTCCGGTCTCGCCTTTTGCCCCGAACTTTGGATCAATAACTTAAAGCTTAATACTAAAATTTCGCTTTGAGTCGAACTAATACCTGTAAATCTATGCATGTCTGTTTTGCAAGAGATTTATGTACGGTATCAATAAACATTTATTACTATTATTATTAATAATTTAGCTTTTAATTTTTTTATTTTGACATTTTGAATATTTTAATTCTAATCTAAAGATTGTTAGAGTTTTTTTTATATGAACGTTAACTTGATCTGTATTAAAAATTGAATACATAATAATTGTACAGTAAAAATATGTAGGTAATGAGTACGATTTAAAAAGTGTTTATATAGATAAACTTTCAGAAGTTACATAAAAAGCATCGATAAGAAAACAGATTGCAAACGACGACAGTAATTCCATCGTTCGTGTCGCATGAATACCGCAGTGATTGCCAACGTAGAGTACAAAATATAATTTATTCGTGGGACATCGCGTCCGCGGGATTCCTAGCGATTCTTCAGATTGATATTCTCGGCGTTCCTACTCGAGTTGCTACCCGATAATGGAGTATTGTTTTATTAATTTGTCAGACGGAGGGAAAGAGAGAAAGTATACTCGCCATCTTGGAATCCATTTAAATCGTACATCGTGAAACAAATTCACCATTCGATATTGTTTGAATCTTTTAAGGGCAGGAACTGTAGCAAGAAGAAAAATAACAATTGGAATCAAATTTTGCTCCAATAATTAACTTATCATAAATTTTTCTTTTATATTTCTTTCTCCATTTTAATGAGAACTTTTTAAATAGTTCATCTAAATCTTGACAAATTCTTGTGATTGATCCATTAAATTGATTAAAAATATATACAAGTATAATTAATTATATATAATTAGAAATATTAAAAACGCTAAAAAGCATTTTTATAATATGAACAAAAATAAATAATGTAAACGCTTACACTATTTTATGAAAGTGTACAGCTTTCTAATTTATATTATTGTAAAAAATGGGATGTAAAAACGCGCGTAATAAATTAACGTACCTAGGAAATCCCGTCATGACGCAGAGATTTTTCTTCGAATGATATGTTTTGCGATAATAAGTGGTCAAACAGCGGGAAGAAGAGAAATTGGAGACGGATTTCATCGACGTGCCTGGAAACGCGTCAGGTCTGGTCTTCGCGTTATAATGACCAATAAAATGAAACCATAATCGATTTCTCGCCAATCGAACTGCGCCCGGGTATAGTCAATTTGCCTCCGGTTAAGTGGTTTACATCCGGCCAACACGCTGTCGTAAAACCGTTTACATTGCGCTGCTTAGGCTTCTTACGCCGATTTATGCCTCGCGGGGTCCCACTTCGTTCCTTCGTTCGTTCTTACGTTCGCGCGCAAGTGCGCACCATCGAGATCTCGTTACCGTGCAGTACGTTGGTACGAGCGTTAGTTGTGCGCGCGTACCGATTGACGTCGTTATTTACCTTGCTCATTTGCTAATGTCTACCGCTAACGTATTGCTATCCTTTGCATCGCATGAATTTATAGATCGCCATTACTCCGGCTACTTTTTCTGTTCCCGTTCATCGATGAGCGCGGAGCTCTATTTGCGCTGTGATCGCGATGCTCTCTTCCTCGGCCTAGCAGCGATGAAATCAGCAAACGAGTTTATAACCGTATTAATGAAAACATTTCCCGTTATTATGCCTCCGCTGATATAACCGAATGGATTACGACGGCTATAATTATCGGTACTTTTTTTTTTAACATCACAGTTCTATCAGAATCTCATGAACTTTAAATTATCGTTATTCTTGAGCCTCTTACTGCGCTGTAAATCTACAGCTATTTTTATTTCGTGATAAATAAGATAATGTTAATGTATAAGTATTTAGCCTGTGAATTTTTATCATTGGTCTCACGTATGCCTCACGTTCATCCAGTTAAACCGTTTTAGGCAAAATTACCTTTCGACTGTTGGAAATGTGCCGACACACCGGCTTTACATCGTCGTAAGTTTCAAGTGTGTTAGCGCCGGCAGCAAATTCGTGCGTTTTCCGCGTCGGAAAGTAACGGAGGACTCGAGCGCATTGTCGAGCCGGTCGCACGACTGCTTTTCGTGAATTTACAACGCGAACGGAGTCGAATAAAATGTGTGATGTGCGACGTTTCCGTTGTTCGTTACCGCGCGTGAGGCTCGCTTGTCCTCCTAAAATTATACAGCGATGATAAAATCGCGCGCGAATAATTTCAAGTACCGGATTTGGTTCTCACACCGTAAAACGTAAGTCACGCGACTGTTGGCAGACCTCGGATCAAATTTACCAAAATCAACTGTCATTTTCCATTTTATTTTTAATAGATATTTTGTCATCCCTTATTCGTTCGTGATCTAAGACTTGTGGTGAAATAACTAGTATAAGTTAAATTTGAAACTAAATAATTTTGTTTGATGCACCGTAAAACGCTATAAAAAGGAGAAAGATTTTCTTTATTTAACAGGAACACAAGATCACTTAAGCGTGAAGAATAAATGCTACGAAATTTAGATTGTCAATCTCTTTAAACGAGATAACTTTCGTTTGAAGCGTTTTATAATTCCAATCTTAAAGAAATATTTTACATTAAAGCTAGTACGCTGCTTTATTTCTTATCCAACGCTGTACTTTTATATGTACGTCTGTAATTGTTGCGAGAACAAGCTCTCGAAAATGTCGGGCGACGGATGTACCGGGTAGCCGCGCGTTCGTCGGCTCTGTGGGAACTCTGTCTCGGATTCCAATGGGTGTTTTATTGCGCGTATATGTCGGCGAATTGATCCGCTCGGTCGTAAAGCAAATAACGTTACGAAAGGAGAAAGGTACCCCCCTATTATTTTATGAAATGAAATCATTAACGTTCTAGCCACTGGAGCCTGTAATTGGGACGACCATAAGATTGTAAGAACGAGCGTGCGCGCAGAAGCGATGGATCGATTACGTGGTAACCAGGCATTATTTCCCCGATTTCTCGGCACACATAAGATAGCTACTTTAACTGTTAAATGATTACATGTTTATGCAATTGTCATTAATTCCATTGCTTATAATTTATACGGAATTTTATTTTGTAAAATATTGAATCAAAATATTGAAGAATCAAAATATTGAATCAAAATATTGAAGAAAACTACACGGTACTGTACGTAATTTTTAAAAAATTATTAAAAATGTGTTAAAATATATAGAGTAAGAATTTAAAGATACATTAATGTAATTCTTCTTCGTAATTTTTTATATTTAGATAAAAATTTGACTTCTGTTCTTAAATTTATTAAGCAATTTTTTAATTATTGTTTGCAATGTTTTATCGCTATTCTGGTAACAATTTTATCTAATAACATAAGTTTATTAACGTGTAGAATAATATAATTATTATTATCATATACAATATTCAAAAAAATTATTGCTTTTCACTTGCGAAGACAGAGGTGCAATAGGAGGTGCGAAAGATATCGGGATGTCGCTCATAGTCGGGAATTCGAAGTAACGTCGGCAGGATGGCGGGGTGGGGGGGGGGATGGACGGGCAACCACGTTTAACCCGTTACAAAGTACTCGATCGGTTTTTAATAATACACCTCCACCGCGCCCGGTCGCGCGCATGAGAGCATACGCGAAAAGCGCGACAAGCGGCCTGTGACTCTCCTCCTGCGGCCGCTCTCGTCACCGTAGCAACGCGACATCATTCTCGGGGCATTGTGACGGGTCTCACCCCGGCACGGCCGCCACCGCGCATCGCGCTTTGCCATATCCTGCGGGATCCCGGGACACGCGGGGATACGCTACGGTAGATCTGAAGTGGCTCGCTTCCTCCCCGTCGCGCGTCGGTCGTTGTCGGGAGGCGACCGAGCGAGCGTCGACAAACTCGCTCGGCGGAGACGAGTTTGCGCGCCTGTCCGCGCGCGTGAACGCGTGCACGCGCTCGGGGTAGATCACGGGCATCGGTTGCGGCAAGAGACGCTGGAGAGGGTTCGTCGAGAGGCTGCGGATAATCGAGGTCTGCTCCGTCACGGGATGGTGTACGCCACCCTCGTAGTCGCAGCGCGCCGCGCCGCGCCACGCCGCGCCACGCCGCGCCGCGACGACACATTGATGGCAAGCAACCGACCGAGGACGGATTAATTCTGCCGGATTAGCGGCTTTGCGTCGAATTAGGCACTGTTACCGGCTAATAAAATCATCGAGACACGACCGTCGTTCCCCGATTCGTTGGATGGGAAACTCGCTTTCGCCACTTTCGGCTATAGGGATGCATTGTAGCGATCAACATCTTGTCGACACCGGAGATTTTATTCTCCTCCGATTTAATCATATTAGAAGGAGCGGAAGAGCGGCTGTAGAAAGCTTTTTAGGGCGTTTCGAGTCTAGAGTTAGAGTCAAATTTCAGATTAATTCCCTTTTAAACTGATTTTAGAAAACATATCAATATCAATGAAACTGTTTGTTACCAATCTTTACGTTCTGTAGTTTTTTAAAATAAATTTTAAATAATCCCAATCGCATTCTATATATGTATGTGTGCGATCAAATTTATATAACATAATTATTTTAAGATTAATTCTGACTTTATTAAAATAATATTTAGTAGAAAAAGAAGTTTGATATAGAGAGAAAAAATTAAATCTGTCACTATTCCCTTCGCGCATAAATAAAACACATCTTAATGTTTTAATCAAATTGATGCATTATTATAACGATAAAAAAAATTGTGCACATCGTACAAAATGTAAGATGTAAAAGATGTTATATTATGCAGGTAATAAGCTCCAATTTTCGAAAGTTTAGCGGAAGCCGACAACACTAGGTACATATTATCGAAAATCACGAGTATTATAGAGGGATTCCTGTTCAAAGCCGGGGTTCGTTCCGCGGTTAATTAAAGTATCACGACAGGGCGTTTACAAACGAGGTGGGACACGTTTCGCGACAAAAGGTGGAAGAGTCTCCCTTCGTGCGCGTTCACTTTGAACCGATATCAAGCCGAGTGAGGGCCCGGAAGGGAGGCTCGCGGAATCGAGGGTTCGACTCGCGCGCTCGTTGTTCGTGGCATATCGAGGGAAAGCATCCGACCGCGGAGTCGGATTAATTCTGCCAGATTAACGCCTTTGCCGACCCGATCTCTCAGCAGGCCAATATACGGGAGAAAGATTTCTTCATCTCGTTCGCGCGCCCTCTTTACGAAGAACGTCCTCGAATTATATGACGATGCTGTAGTAGCTATCCGATTCTGGCTATTAACGGCACCGTTGATTGCCGCTTTCCCTGTTATCGAGCCCAATTAGCCAGATATTACGTATTCCTCGTCATTACGTTTCCACTTTGCTGCGTTGCGCCCGATCTCGTTTTGACGAATCCTATTAGCCGAAGCAGGAGTATTCTTTTTTTCTTAGGGGACTACTTACGGGATATAAGACTGATGTAACGCGATCTACTAAGCAACTGCCTAATACCCTCTTCAGATATATGTATTATATTATAAAAAGAATAATAAGACTGATATAAAAAGAGATATGTTTAAGAGATGTCAAGTTTAAAATATGAACATCTAAAATAAACACTTTTTATTGAAAAAATAATGTTATAAAATAATTTTATACTTTATTTTGTTACACTAGTTTGAAGTACTAGTTGCTAAATATAGTAATAAAAGATATTTTAAGGATTTAATAATAAATATTAAAATAATAAATATTACAATAATCGTTTTCTCTGTATTTTGTAAAATTATTGTAAGTTTACAAAAATTTTACAAACTTGAATATCAGACAAATCTTATGAATACACACACAGTACACGTATCTTTGTGTATCAGTAAATAATTATTCTACACAATTTGATATCAATCATCTTTGAATTTGGAAATATTGATTTGCAATGAAAGTACGCACGAACCGCCTATCGATTGAGGATCATTTCGGGATTGAGGGTCGAACGCAATTAGAGCGAGACCAATTCTCGTCGAGGATAAGCGAGGGTCTCCTCCCAAAACGTCATGCCCGGCGATCGACTATCCCACGACGATCCGCGAGAAATTTTTTCGTTCCTTCGTACCGCTCTTCGGACCGCGTGACATTGCGGATCTCGGAACGGGCTTTATAGCCGTTTTTGCCGCCAGCTCGAGTAAGAGCCGGCCTGGTCGATTTTCCAGCCGTTGCTTCGCCGGCCCACACGGCGACTCTATTACCCGCGTTCTGTCGAGCTCTAAAAACCGGCGGCGCACATACGGTCTTCTTTTTTATCCTCAACCTCGACTACGCGATCGAAGGTCCAGAAAGGAAAGAGAAAAAGAGAACGTAAGAAAAGTAGAACGAACGAGTGAGCGAAGCTTATTTGGATTCAAAAGAGAAAGACAACGTTGCCGGTTTTTATTCAAAAGATAAGACGGTCGTACGGAAAAAAGAAGAAGTTACATATACTACGTAAGCAATTAAAACACGTGGCAGTAAACTTTCCCGAAAAGAAGCGAGTATAATGAAGGAAGCGTCAAGTTGAATTGACAGCGGATCGCGCGATGGAGAGTAATGTGAGAGAGATAGACGGTAGAGATAGACGTCGATGGGCGGTAGATAAAGAGTTATTACAGATGCACACTCTGGACGTCGCATAATAGAACAATATCGAAATATGGAAATGGTTGAACCGGGGGAAACACAAAAAAGGTGTGTATAAAGCACGTGTAGAGCACGTTGGAAGGACATGACGCGCACGCACGTACGCAAGTACGCATGCACCCAGCGAAAAGGAACCGGCGGAGAGGAGGGCCTCGTTTTTCATTTCTTTCCACGAGCGCGCGACGGACAAAGGCCATTGTGGAGGATCCCATTGTGAAGAATTTTAACGTATGCACGCGCACACATGCATATGTACAAACATACGCGCGTAGCCGGCCGCGACTGTGTGAATGCGTGCGTGCTCACTCTCGTTCTCGCGCCGGCCCGCCAGCGGAATACGCGCGCGCGTGTGCATGTGCATGTGCACCCGACCATCGAGGAATCCGAGCTGACCCCCCGGGTGACACGTTGCATATTTATACCAGGAAACGATCGGTCGTCACTGCGCGGACGACGGTTACCCGCACCGATAGATCTGTATCCGACAAGCAGAAGAGTACGAGCTCGAAAACTCATTTTTTCCGTAATAAAGGGGAGAATCTGGGAAGATCTGGAATTTTTAATAACTTTTATGCAAGATGAATTTTACTTTGAAGATGAAATAAATAAGGCTACAAGTGTACATATAAATTTGAATGAAGTTTTAACACAAATTTCTGATATTTATTTAAGATTTTTCATATTAAAAAGGTACACGTTGTAAAAATAATGTACATTATTTTAATGACAATATGGACCTATCGAATGCTCTCTATTATTCTGATCTTTCTATTATGAAGGATTTTTAAGCTATAATTTTATTCTATGTCTTGTAGAATTTACTTTTCTGCAATTGACAATAATTATATCAGATTGTTTTGTTTGTATGTTTGAATTATTTGGACATTCTATTTTCTTTATCGACGAGAGACTTTGATCAGCGGAAGTTGGGCCTCGCGAGTAGGCCGCGTCGCATCTCGTCGATGCTTATTGTTGCACGCCGTCGAGGAATCTGAGGAAGAGGATGACACCGCGGTTTCGTTTGTGGGAAGTCGACGGGCGGCTACGCGAATAGTATCGTTCAACTCGGCGTCGAACCGTGGCGCGAGTCAATAGAAGCGCACGGTGCTCGAACCGGCCCGTAGATAGCAACAAACGATAGGATTTAAAATGGGCGACAGTTTCTGTGATCTTTCCCACGGATGTTGCTTTTCGCGATCGACGTTTGGCGCAGTAAACGCGTGGTCGGTTCATAGAGTTTCGGACACTGAATATGCAGACTATCGACAGTGATAGCAAGTGAAAATATGCGTAATATCGGACATTGTTGAAATTTTTTAAGAGATTCTGAACGAATTGTGAATGATTTAGATTCTAAACTTAAATTTGTAACTTGGTTAATACTTTTTAATTCTCATCACCATGATTAAAATCAATTCAAGAAATTTTGGTAAAAATTTTAACGTGTAATACGAGGTGGAACGTCAGGAAATATTATCTAATTGAACAACATGTAATGTAATATTTAGAATTTATAAATTAAAGTGTAATGTTAATAATAAATCTTTTTTTATTTACCTCTGTTGTGCAAGATATGAAATTATCAAAGTCGGAATTATCAATACGATTAGTTTTACAATCTTTTATATGCGATTATTAGTCGTCTTATTATTACGCAGTTTTATTTTATTATTAGTTTAATTCTATTATTTCGTCTGTTCTGCGAGATATAACTCGCACGAGGCAAACGGATATCCACGATATCTGAGCGTTAGTATCAGCGAAGTAAGAGTCGATCTTATTCGTCGAGAAGGATTCTATGCTAGCTTAACAAGGGACGCTATCACAGTTCTACGAAGATGGGCAGGCATGGACACCACCGGGTTCGGCGGGTGCTATCAATGACGCTTAGCAACGCGGAAGCCATTAGCCATATGGCATATGGCATGCTGTACCGTACGTACACACTATGCTACGGCGTACCTCGCATTGCAATACGTCCGTACGTCCATCAGTGGTCGCGAGTTGCGCACATTGCACCGAGTTGTGCGCGATGCACCGGCGATTGCACCGGAGAAGAAAGACGACGACGAGGAGGAAGAGGAAAGACGGCTGGCGAGGGAAAAGCGTGGCGTCTCGAGAAACGCGCAATCTCACCTTCCATGTTGCTTTCGAGAGATAAAGCTGAGGATGCGGAGATATACGCTTGTACAGCTGGTATACAGAGTGCCCGTGATTGTTTGCAATTGCCTTCCGCGTTTTGGATTTTATGCGTAATCATAAAAAGAAGAAATATTTTAAAGACGCGGATACTCCGATACAAAAAGTCATATTATATACATGAAAAGATTATAAATATAAAATCATTTTATATTGGGAAGATTATCAAAATAATTATATCGCTCAAGCATGATAGTATTGTTGTAAAAGATTGACATTTCAGCAACCAGATTAAAAACATCCAATATAATTTTTTGTAATGTTTTAATATATTTATGTTAAACTGCATTTCTCTCTCTCTCTCTCTCTCTCTTTCTCTCTTTTTTGCGAAAAATTGTTCTTTTTATGTAAAAATTCTGAAAGGGAAAGTTATACCGTTAACCATGTATATGTATATCTCTCTGCTTTCTGGAATTCGCTTGAGATTAATATTAAGGGGTGTTCGACTATAACTTTGGAGATAAAAAAATCCTTCCTCTTAAAATTTCTCGCGAAGTCGTACGATTCTGAAACACCCGGATTAATATTCCGATATTAATCAGCGTCCTAATTAATTTACCCGCTGTGACACGGAGGGCTCCCCTAATTAGCCGTGCCCGACTCTTGCCGGTGTCGAAATCTTGCACCGTGGTCTCTTACACTATCGTTGTCGACTTCGTCGTCGTCGACTTCATCGTTACCATCGTCGTCGTCGTCGTCGGCAGTTCGCCAATTTGTAAACTCGAAACTGGGAAAACATGGAACCTTCATTTATAATAGTATGGTTTCACGGTTTGCTCTAACAACACGGTCCGAGTTGGGATTTAAATTCGCTGTTATGGTGTCAACTTCACGAATTTTATCACAAAAGGGGAGAAAGACTGATCGTCGCGATGCATTTAGTTTCTACATTATCCCATATATATATATATATATAATTAATTGGGATATTTATAATCACACACAGTTGCATTAAAATATATTATCCATAAGAAAGTTCTCGCGTATTCTACTCCTTATTAATTAGTTTTATGTACATTACATAATTTATACTGTTTAAAACGCAAAAATTGTTTTAATTCTTTTTTAATTTAGATGTAAATCTAAAAAAAGCTTAAGAATATATGAATAATTTCTATAATAAAAGTTATATTTATGTAGTATGTGTGCATGTGCTCATGTGTGCATGTGCTCACGACATAAAATTAATAAGTAATAATAGGTACGTTCTCTTCTCAGCGAAGAAAATTATTTGCAATGGTTCGTGTATTTAACAGTTTATATACAAACGTATATTATTATCTTATAATTATCGTTTAATTCATTTCTATCTATTAATTAGTTAAAGCATAGTGTGACTTCTAAGCGTACAAATAGCGGTTTATCTTTTTACTTAAGGAACGCTATCGCTCCGATTTCGTCCGCGAGATTCATACGTTTCACCGTGAAACACCGTCGTCTGGCATACGCACGATGCACTCCACGGTGCTTGCAACACGGAAATGGACGTCGAGCAGTCGTAAATTCCCCCATTCCCACCGTCCGTTCGCGACTTTTGTCCGGGCGATAGTATAATAGCATAAATAGCCCGTCCGGTACGTTGCATCGCGCGTATAAGACAAAGTGTTAAGATCCAGGGGTAGACTCGGGGCGCACAAAAAGGCCCTATTAATTATGACAGGTTGATGTACGAGCCGTGCACACGGACCCAAGCGAATGAATTCGATCCTGGCGATCCTGAAAGAGAGACGGAGAAAGAGAAAGAGATAGAGGATAACCGGCTGCTCGGCTCTCGTCTCCTTGCGCAAGGATCATAGTCCTTTTAAATCTGTTCCTCTCGAGTTTAGCCACAATCCAGTCTCTGTAACGTTAGACGCTTATCTAACGCTAACAAAATTATTGTCACATGATATTCATATAACGTTGCACGGAAGTTTATGTTATTCATTATTTATGTTATTTAGGAATGCAAATAACATAAATAATAAATAACTTAACTTGCTTTACGTTTTTATTTAAGTGAAACATTTTATTTTATTAGAAAATATTTTATATTTAAATATTATGAAACATATTAATTTATACGCGTGAAATTAATTAGTAATTAACGTCAATATAAAAAAAAGTATTTTGTTTTTACTTTTTTGCAGTATACTTAAAAATTGATATGAAAACATTTTTTTGATATGAAAACATTTTTTTTTGTCTTTACGTACAGGTTTTTTAATATTTATATTTAATAATAAACTTTTTAGCTCCGTTATCAAAGGTAACGAAATCTAATAATAATTTCGCTTTGAAAATCGTGAGATAGCAGATCGTATCGGATATCTCGTGATCGGTCGATGGCCGGGATTTCTTCGGTAAGCGTAAAGGCGATCTCTTGTTTCTCTCTCCCTTTCTCTTTTTCTTTCGGCATGGTGTACTTATGGTAATCCAGCCGATGCGTTTTATCGACAATGGCAGGACGGTACCGCAAGTATTAAAAGCCTCGCCTCCCCTGTCAACCCTTTCTTCGAGCCCTCGCTCCCGGGGGATGCACCCTATCATCGGTACACTCTCGGTCTTTCCCCGGGGAGACAATGATGCCCTCTCCCCGATCTAACCTCCCTCTCTCTCTCTCTTTCTCTCTCCTCTCTTCTGCATCCCAACCACCGCTTTCCTTTTCCTCTCGGATCTCAATCGCTCGCAAAAAATCTCATTTATCCATTGTGTTCCGCGTTACCCAGTGAAAGAAGAGCCAGAAGAGAGAAAGACGGAAAGAGGGAGTGACAGAGAGAAAGAGTGAAAAAAATCGGTGTAACAGAGCTAGGAAATGGACTAAACAGAGAGAAAGAGACAAGAAAGAGAAAGGGCGTATCTATTCTTACTCTCGGTTTTTGGCTCGTGCAGGTTATGCACTCCGACGTTCTTGTAGACATGTTTATTAAGGCGCTTCCCCGTTTTCTCTCCTCCCTCTTTCTCTTTCGATTTTTTTCCTCCCGATCTTTGCCTCCTCGAATCGGAGGTCGCGTTGAATGGATCCTGAGGGTCGAAACGTGCGCGCGGTCCACAGGACCCGGGATGACTTGCGTGTACTTTTCATTCCGAGCTGACCCGTTGCGGGCCCCGCCGAAGAGATCCTCCTGTTTTTTTCCAACCGATGTATCGCTTCACCTGTGAGCTTCACCGACACCCAGAATC
Source organism: Monomorium pharaonis (assembly GCF_013373865.1). NCBI lineage: Eukaryota > Metazoa > Arthropoda > Insecta > Hymenoptera > Formicidae > Monomorium > Monomorium pharaonis. The sequence goes on from NC_050477.1 coordinate 9,081,938, forward strand.
GACTCTTCCGCGGTGGCATGATGCGCTTAGCGTAAAGATGGGAGCGTGCACGGCACAACGCGAATCGGTCTTACCTCGTTACACATCTCAATCTCTCGGTAATCCCATAATCGTCTCGAGATATCTGGCTGAGTTTCCACCCAGATTTTCGTCGCGATCGATCCAGATACTTCATATATAGATAAACGCGTTTTCTTGATGGAAAAATAGTATTTAGTTAAATAGGTTCTTTTTTTTTGTTTAAATGCAACGAACAAAGGTCTTGTGCCAACAAATGTTATATTCTTTTTACAGTTTGTTTATATAATACAATTTTTACTATTAAATATTTTAATACTCGATAATCAAAATTTTGTTAAAAGCAGTATTCGAAGAAAATTTCTTGTTGTTTAAGAATCAGAAGTCTAAATGTCAAAAATGATTCGCATTTAATCGCTTAAAGCTTGAAAACTATTGACGTGACACTAATATCGAAAGTCTATCACTTCAAATTAATCAAAGAATTCAGCGAGAGTTCCGGAACACCCTGTATATACGCGAGATTGCGTGAATAATACGCATTGTCGATGTCACGGTGCGCGTTCGCGCATACGCGCGTGCACACCGAGGAAGAGCGGGGGTGTGTGTGTGTGTGATGAGCGATAGACAGAGAAAACAGCGGATTGGAATAGAAAAAGAGAGAGACGAGGAAGGGGAGACACAGAAAGGGGAGAGGGGAGACGAGTTTTGGCACAGGGTGCAAGTTTCAAAGCTACTCGCTCGTAGTACATTCGAGTGTAGGTGGCTCGGGGGTTGCAGAGATGCGAATGAACGGATTAAGGGATGATCCCCGGACGCGGGAGAGGCGTCCGCCCTGTCGGCGACGTTAACAGGATTGACGATTAACGTGTGGGTGGTTAGTATGCAACCGTTTTCATTGTTGCCGCCGCCAGCCGGGGCGTAGGCCTCTCACGGAAGCGATGAGAGCAACGGAATGGTCCCCTGGATATTTAACGGCCGGGAGCTGCGGGAAAGAACGGGAACGCGATAACGGCGAAGATGGGCCCCGCAACTAGGGCATTATCGCGTACCGCTTCGTCACGTTGATCCGGGATTGAATCCTCGCGATCCTCCGATCAACACTTCCACCTGGTTACTTCCGAAATACGTTGGAGAAAAAAAATTTCTTTTGAAATAGCGTAAGCTCTGCTTACACATAATCGACGCAGAAATAGTTCAGATTTTTATCAATAACTTTTTAATAACTTTATAGTACCGAATTTATTTTACATATCGAAGTTATTAAATGTTACTATAATGTTGAATTTATTTATTAGAATTTAAGATTATTATACCAATAAGTCTTTTTATGCCTATTATTATTTATTATTTTTTGTTCTCTTTATTATTTTTTATTACATAGGACTATTATTTTTTTATGGAAAATATTACAATGGCAAAATTATTATTTTAAAATTAGAATTCTGGTAAATGTTTTCAGTGGTTAACCTTTTGAAAAGATAAGCTAGACAAATAATTAATAATTTAGCTATAATGAATAGCACATTTACATTTGTTCTTTTATAAACTTTTTGTGTAAAAGATATTATTTGTATTATCAGTTTCTTTATTGTTCTCTTTTTCGTTTTAATAAACGAAGAATTATCGTTCGAGCTGTGCAATTTTCATAAATCAAGAAGAAAACGCGAAGTCACCGAAAGGTAGCCACGAGATCACTCGGATGGAAACTGCAAGCCGGCCGTTCTTTTTTTCGCCGGGATATTGTTTCGGTTATGGGCGATTTTGGCCGGCCCTCGGGCCACGTTGTTGATTAATGCTTATGTAATTCATTGCGCGAGACGTTAAAGGCATAATCTCCGTGGCCTAACTGGCAGCCCCCGTCGTCCCCCCTCGGGGATATCAGTTACCACGGACAGGTATATGCACAGGGTAACCCATTGGGGCCCCACCTGGTGCGTACGGACTGACCGGGGTTTTGTTTCTCACGCGCAACAAGGGGCACGGGCGCCATTGTTTGTACATAGCACAGAGTAATTACCTTTCGGGATCTCGTCGTCGCCGCTGTCGTTGTCCACACGGGGACCTACGACCCGTTCCTTTCCTTAGGGCCCATGGGCCCTTGTTCTCCCTTCTTTCCTTTAAAGATAATCGATCACCCTTGTGTTTCTGTTCTTGCATATAATGCTATCCGGTAAAGATCTCTTGACTGCATCCTAGTTAAATTTACTGATCTTTAATAGGTTAATTTGATTATCAATAAAGATTGAATGTATGTGTAAATAAAATTAGATTGGTTTTCTATTATAATATGTGTCAATATGTTGACAAATACGATATAGTTCTACAATATAAACTTACAATAATTGTCGCATTTTTATTCTCAATAGAGTATAGCAACATATATTACCCAACAACATATGCAAATTTAACACATTTACGTTTATATAAGTTTCATGCTTTCATACGTTAGTTAGTTTTAAATTTTAGTTTTACGTAAGGCAGATACAGAAATACATATAGCTAAATATAGCACTGTAGAGATAATATTCAAATATATTCAAATAATTTTTTTTAAATAAACAACCGACGTTAACACACAAAGGACTTTTGGTCGTCTAATTCCAATGAATATCGTAGAAATTTCCATTAATTAATATTTTTATCGACTTATAAGTTTCAATATTTGACTCTCACAAAGGTATTTTTTTCAATCAAGAATTTTTCGCGCGACTGATGGAGGAGCAGAGGGAAGAAAGAGGATCAGAGGCCTTTCAGAATATTCGCCAACATATCGAAGCAGCCTCAATAATCATCGGCGAAGCTGACGGTCAGCGGTCGGGCCGCCTATTCACGCGGTGTTACGCGGCCTTTCACGGATATCGGGTTGCCCATTAGCAACTAGAGAGGCTGTCCAGTAATTACGGCTTAATTAATCTCCGGCCGTGCCCCTTCTCTCCCGGTCCTGCCAACTGATTAACGTTCGCCGCTCTCAAAGGAAGAGCCGACTACGCGGTGACCTTTTGCGCCGAAAACCAGCTACCAGCTTCCCCAAGTACGCACTCGCTCTCTTCAGCCGGTGCGCCGTGCACCATTGTAAACGCTTGATCATGCCGCAAACTCGACGCTTATGTGAGGATGCATTAAAACGAGTATTATAATATGTCTTACATTTAGCACTAAATCCGCTTGTTTAATCTTCAAGTCTATTCGTCCCTGAAATGCGCGAGATAATGTTTCTGAGCAAAGAATGAATCATAAGCTATTTATAGAATCAAATGTAGAATATAAGAAAAAGGAAAAAGGCTGTAAATCCATATGTGCATGAATATAACGGATGCCATTTGTAAAGTCCATCTCAATTAGTGTTTTATAAAATTTTTGTCAGCTGCTTTCATCAATATTACCGGTTGATATTCTTTCTCGATAAAATAGTGCACGAAAAAGAGACACAAGTGCTTACGCTTGTTTTTAGATGCACTTTAACGCTCCTCGCTTCTGTTCATCTCTAATGTAACTTTTGTATGAGATCTCATCTGGTCGTACAGGTGAACAGGTAGACAGTAAACAACTGAATCAGCTTACCGTTTTCCAAAGGGTGCAAGGGTTGCGTCCCCTTAGAGTCGTCGAGTGCGTCCGACTAAAAGATTCATGGAGCAGAAAAACACTCGCGCGCGTATTTCGTTCCCGCGGTAGAAAGATAATGGGGGGGGGGAGGAGATACTGTTTCATAGTCACGAGTTTTTGACGCCATTGTCTAGCTAATTATGAAATACTGATGAAGACGGCGTAACAATCGTGACGGACGATGAAGGGTTGACTCGCAACCAGATTGTCTTTTAAGCTTCGACGAACATAATCGACTTTCTAATAGCTACTCTGTATACCATATTGTAACAATATAATAATCGTTCACCATTGTTGTTAGATAATGAACATATTAAATGTAAGGTATGGACATTTGTATTTAAACCTGTCACTTTAATATTTGCCGCCAAATTAATTGAATATATCACAAACTACCGATATTTGTGTGCCCCAAGTATTTTATGGAATGTTTTATATTATAATAACATTTTAAATATTTTAATTTATTTTTAGTTTACATGTAAAAAAATATGACTCGATAAAATCAAATAGAAATTATTAAAGTACAATCTTGATACAAAATATAAAACAATTTTATAGCAAATTAATTGGCATTCACAAATTGATTTATGTGTTTACGTAGTGAATTTTATAAGAGAAAATATATCTTTTTTATTAAAATATTTGAAGGATAGACTATGACTTTACAGAGTTTTTTATATTTTTATTAGAAAACAGCCAGATACAAAACAATGATAATGCTAGGAAAACCAAGCTAAACGAAACAAGAATGTCGTCCTCGATAGCCGTTAAAATCGAGCGGACAAGCGCGTTAGTTGAAGGAGGCAGCGAATCGAAAAGCGGAACGCCAAGAAGCTTTTGCGCTCGAACGATCGCTCCTCATCAATTACACGGCTGCCTAATTAACCGCGTCGAACTATTTTACGATACCGCGCGGCTGCACCACGATAATTATTTATTGCACGCCACATCGACATCCTTGCCACAGCGACTGGTCTTTTATCCGTGGCTTCTCACCCATAATAAATCACGTGCAAACGTGTAATAATCGCGAAATTAAAGATACATTTTAATGACGTTTAATGGCTGCACCGTTACCGCAGCTTCAACTATTGCACATCTCGATGTCACTTATTGTTATCTAAAAAACAGTGAGAATGGAATTTTTGTCATTTTTACATGAAACAGCGGAAAAGTTACCCGGTATCTTAGGATTATTTAAATAATAATTATATTTAGATTTATTATAAAAATGTTCTTTATTTTTATGTAAAATTATGAAATAAGTGAAGATTGAAAAGTATTACATATAACATTTTTTGATTTTATTAATCTAATAATAAGGTTTTTACAGAGATAAAGTGTTAACTTTTTAATATTTGACATTAATATGTAATACACATTATTTTTGTAATTAAATATTAAATTAAAATTTTTGAAGAGCAAAGTTTATTTAAGTTTAACCGAACGATAAATTTTTACTACGAATTTTATAAGCTTTTCATTTAGCTTTCTATATTTTAAATCTATAATTAATAACTTTTAAACTATTGTAGAGTATCCTGATCTGATTAAGAAAAAAATTAAGTTAATAATTGAAAATTCGAAAACTGAAATCAAAATCCTCCGTTATAACAAGTTGGATAATATGTTTATATTTAAACTGTTAAAACCTGCTTCTTTGGTACTCTAATTTAAAATATTAATTTTAATTACGAGCTACACAATTAGTTTCGTAAACTCACCATCGCGATAGATCGACATCCAAATTTTCGTGGATAGGATCGGGTCGTATTACAACACCTATCGTTAATACGTGGCCATATGTGGTCCTAAAGGAACATTACTGTCAGTCTCTCTCTCTCTCTCTCTCTCTCTCTCTCTCTCTCTCTCTCTCTCTCTCTTTCTCGGTAGTTCGTTAATATTTCTTGCCGCAATCTCGCATGGCGCGCCATACCTTTTATCCGCGCGGGCCCCTCTTGGGGCCCAATCGATACCGGCACGCTCATCAGCGTCCGACGTTAACGAGTAACGTTCGGGCACCTAATGATGGACAAGTTTTCTCCTTGAGGTATGCCAGCCGGAATTGAATCGGGATGCAAATTACAGCGGCCCGGATCCGCGCGCTTGCGCCTCCACACAAATAGGGCCGCCCGTCTTTAACATCGAACTCGCGATGTATCTACTAACGATCGGCCACAATGAGTAATGGAATTTATCCGCCGTGCGAGCTCGTCGCCGGGCGCCTTCGAAACTCGTCGAACTCTTCGTGAACTTTTAGCGCCGGTAGTACTCCCACCGAAGAGCATGCACACAACGAGAACGTAATTGAGGATGGACCACATTAATCTGGTTAACGAGATCATGAGTTTATTACTAGGGAACATGTAACGCGAATATTTTCTTTAACGCACGACCATGCATGCGGACGTCACATCCCATGTTGACTGGACATAATTTGCCATTGTATATATGATCCATCAATAAACTTCCAAGAAGACTACTTTATCTTAACCTTTGGAGATTATTACAATTATTAATAATCTTTTCGATCCCTTGTGATGTTTTTTTTGCGAAAAGCACTTTTGTAATGTTGGGAAAGGGATGAAAAGTTTATGAGGAAAAGAGTAATTCACAAATTCTTTCAAATAACGAGATGAATTTCGCTCTATCTCTTTTCTGGGTATAACGTAATAAGAGATATTTTGTCGTACACTTTTATATCTAATGCATATCTTTATTACCCTGTAGCGATGGAATTTATTTCACTTTTTAATAACACGATCTTTTTTTTTCTATACAGATATCGATACTGACACTCAGCCGTTCTGCCTGTTGAGCATCAAGCCCATCGAGATTCTGTGAGTATTCTTCTGCAAAAGAACCGTTCGCTAAAGAAACGTCGCGGTAGCTCAGCGCAAATTTTCCAACACCAAAGAATGGCTCGATATGATTGAGCGGCGTAGCAGAGCATAAAGTAAGAGTCAAAGGATAGGCGAGGCTACCGTGAGAGGCGCCTGTAATTATTTGCCGAGGGGTGTCAACGAGACTAATGACGTCCGTAGTTGGCGAGCACTTTGACGGGTTGCGTTACTCGTCACGTTGATGCAACGATTCCGCGTCGTTCTCTCTTTCGCCTCGCTCTCCCCTCTCTCTCCGGCTAATCATCCTCAATCATAATCACGCGCGATCGTCGCGTCGATCAGACAGATTGCGCTTTATCGCCGGAATTAACGTGCGGCGTGCCTCGTAGCGACCATGTCTGTCAAAGTCGCTCGTATTTCTTTTGCTTTCTGTTGTCTCAAATACTTTGCTTGCTATTTTTCATGTGCAATACACAAATAATATTTGCTTATTCATATTTTTATTACTCATTTTTATTGCTACATATAATTAAACGAGGGAAAATTTAACCGTGAAAGATAAGTAACAAGCAATTTTATCGCAGGTTTTTTTCGTACATCGTTTATTTTAGGATGTTGACAGAATTAGAAAGTAGATTGCACGTTAGGATTGATTGTGCGTGCGTGTGCTTTCATGACTTGTGCATATAATGATACAATGCGTGAAAGCTGAAGATAGTATCCGAGTATGCCTATCGCAATAATTAAATGATGATGGGCTTCTTGAATAATAATCCCGTCTTTACGGAGCGCTCCTTTTTTGCGAGTGCGTGCTGGAAATCGAACAACGGTCTCGGGATTTCGGTTTTGAACATCCGGTTAAAGCGCAGAACCGGGGAATGGGTTTTTAATCAGGGTGTTCCGGACAATAGACTCCCCAGGGGGCACCAGCCACCCTTGTAGTACCTTTCTTCGCCCTTCGTATATAGAGGTGCCTAGGAACACCCCATCGTCCGCAAGGAGTTTCTCATCATCGCGTACAGCCCACATCGTTGATAGCAGTAATTTTCCTTTCGCACAATTTATCGTGTTAAAATCAATGCTGAAGTGTTTCAAAGAGATTGCATAACTCTTTTTTAATTTAAACTTAAATGAGAAGATTCTTTTTTTAACAAATGGAGGTTTCACTGATATTTTCTAACAACGAATATTCTCTTTTATGATTAAAATCACTTATATTTTCATTTAACGGCAATAGTAGTTAAAGTTAGTTTTATGTTTCTTGGATACATACTACACTGTTAATTTCCATTGAGTCGCCATTGCTCCTACCCAATATTTGATTAATTTGACTAAATAAAGTAGTTATTTGACTATATAATATTGAGTAAATACTTACTCAGTACATCGTTGATTTTTTTAAATGTAACCTTCGTTAATTTGCTAAATTAAACTTTCTTATTAGGTAGGAGCAGTGGCGAGCTATGAAATTGTTAAAAATGACTCAATTGAGTAAAATTTGACACTACAAGTTTCACAGTGTATAGAAAAGAAACGTGGAAAAATATAGAAAGTAATCATATTATTAAATGATTATTGAACTTATAAATTATTTTTATAATTATATAAAATAACAATAAGTTAATAATAATATTTTCTAAAAGACATACAGAAAGTAAAATTATTTTGCAAGTAAGAATTTAAACCACTGCTTACTGAAATTAATTTTAAGACTGAAATTTTAAGATTCTTCTTTATCAACATTTCACAACAAATAATTTTACACAATGAAATTAGTTTTGCAAGCTTCTCTTACTACTTTTTATTTATTTTAAAAATTAAAATAAATACAGAAAAGATTTATACATTATTACATTAATACGAAAGAAAATGTACTTTAATCGATATCTACAACGTAAATATTATAAATAAGAATATCTGTAAGAAATACAAAAATTTTATTATTCAATAGTGTTCTTTTATCTTAACATTCTTAGACAGTTGCGGCAGATCTAAGAAAGTCAAATCTCTTTGTCGAGTATTTGCTCAATAAATAAGCGTGTCCGCCTGCTGGTGTATTAATTCGAACCGGGGTGACTACAGAGGGGTCAGGATGGGTCATTATCACCATCATGGATGCGAAACTGCGCGACGCGCCGAGCGTGGTTGAAAGTGAAACCGCGGTGCAATCAGTGACGGCCATATGTCGCCCGGGCGCGCGTACTCGCGTCGCCAATCGAGGGGAAACGCGATTCGATCCCTTCCGGCGTGTCTCCCCCGAATGTCACTCTACCACTCGAAAATACCCCGTGTCTTTCGCGCTCTTCTCATTCGCGCCGACGACGTCCCACGAGTCCCAGTCATTACCGCGCATTAAGTCGATGCTTGAGAAGCATACTCTTTCTCATTCAATTTTGAACATGTAGAGATCCGCTTTCAATGCAAAGAAGAGAGTGATACAAAGAATGTTGCATGAATATTCTTATTTGTCTCCCGGCAACTAGCATCGTATTAAAAGAATTATTAATTATATTTCAAATACTGATTGGTTAAACATTTCCGCAATAGTTTTTGCATTGAAAACGCGTTCAAAATTAGTTTGAATTATTAACAATCCCTTTGTACAATATTATTTATGAAAAATTTTTTAACTAGTTGCTTTCTTTCCTCCATTCCTCCGTTTCTCGACATTTTTCCATTTAGCATTGTCCAGAGCACGGAGGAAACGTTAAAGGTTCGATCGACGAATGACTGATGTGAATCTTACCTGCGTTTGGCATCTGCAGTCGACGGACTCGCGTCAGCGCAAGATTTTCCATGAAATTTTGCACTCGCTCGGTTCGCATCGTTACGGAATCTCTTTTCCGAGCTGCCAATAAAGCTGTTTACACACGAGAAGGCTTCACGGGAGATTAATGGTGAAACGCCATGAAAGTTGCCGCGCGGTTAAATGGTCAGCCGGTGTTTGATATAGAACCATTAGCGTTCCTTTTAGAACCGACGTCCAGTTCTCCGTTATTCCACGGAATCATGAAATTTTCTCCCCAGTGGCTCGTTAATGATCGCGCGTCCAATGACTATTGTCCACTTTCTGTTCGTCGTGGATAAACAGAATCCCACGTCAGTGCTTTTTGTAAACTTGATGGATTGATCTTTACTCAAAAATGCGCAAAACTAAATATTATTTTTAACTTATTTTTATATTTTACTTGTATTTATTTTATTTCACTTCTTAAATGATGTTATAATTTTGTTTGAAATTAATTAGATTATAATGTATGTATAAAACGATTCTCTTTATATATACATATGTAAATTTTGTTGATAATATTTTTAAATATATATTTTGCTTATCTTTGTTTTTTCTTGATTCTATTTTTGATAAAGTAAGATGTTTTATTTTTTGAGAATCATTTTTAATTGATTATCGATATCTTATTTGACACACATAAATATTTTAAAAGAAATTTTATTGATTTTTCTTAGTCTATTTCTAAGAAAACTGTTTTATTGCTAAATCTAGAGTATAATAGTTTATATCGGTCGGTTAAACTGACAACCATAAATAACAACGAGACAGTTGCCGATTTGAATTTTCGTGAGACCGTCCGGTGAGTCCCGAAAAAACCATTAATTTATCGTAAACGCGCGTCGAACGAAAACTGACCGGTGAGTTAACGGAGAGTGGAGCCGCTGACCAGAGAAAAAGGGGGGGCACGGGGGTTTTGTCGAAGTGCAAGGGTCCCGTTCCCGGCGAAATCCCTCTCGCAATCTTGACCCCGGATAATCATGGGACAGGTGATCCCAAAACTGGACGACTGACCGGTAGCTTCGTCCACCAAGACGAAGGGTCAAAATCTCCCCTATGCAAATGTTCCGCTAGTACGGCAGAGGGTTCCTCCCTTCCGGGATATCGCTTGATTTATCGCTCAATCCCCAAGAGGAAGGTTCGGCTGATCTACGTCTTTCTGATTGTGACTCGAATTTCTCGCGAAGTACTGAAGATTCCCTCGCGATTCTATTCGCTGCGGAAACAGCACTCTTGTCTCGCGTTTAATACTAAACATGGTTGGAGTAAATTACTGTGTGAATTTTATTTTTATTAGAAATTTTCACAATCTAGTGTTACAGTATTATAAAAATGATTACGTATGACGATATTGCTGTGGATTGTCGTTAGGCGTGAAACAAGTGCTTGGAGTTTACTTTTTTTATTTCGCTAAAGATATCTCGCTTTTATCCTGTCGCGTCAATACCACCATTACCTTTGTCACTCTCTTTAAAGAATAAAAATAATTACTATTAAAAGATCAACGGTCGCAGCAGCTTTTAACGCCGTTCACGGCGGTAATCAAGCGCCTTTTTCATTACAGCGGTTACCGCTCTCATTGCGATTTCAGTTCTTAAATTGTCGTCCTCTGCCTTCTTCCACCCTCGTACCCCCTCTCCCGTCTCTCTGTCTCTCTCGGTTGGACATTCTCCGCGAAGCCGTTTCTTTGGCCGGCGATAAAACGGGACGCAATAAAGGAGGAAGCGTTATTAGGGCTACATCCTTTTGCTCGGCGGACCCTAAGCCCGAAGAGAATCTCCGACCGGCCTCGACAACCACCGACGACAAGGGGTTGAACCGCTGAACCTTCGGAGACAAATCCGGCGATGAAACGACTCGAGTTTCGAGTTCTCTCTCTTCTCTGTTCGCGCGCAGTTCATAAATAAATTAATTAAGTGCGTGCCCAGGCAACTGATAATGTTAAAATAATACCGTTTGCGTAGAGCACAATGGAGTTGCGGGGGCAGGTACGGCAGGGACGAACGAGGGGCTGGAAAATATGTATATATATTATGTATATAATATACATATATATCTATATCCAGTAGCGCAGTTCTTAAACTCGCTCTTCGCGGAGTTAATTTCGCGGCATTAACAGTCGAAAGAGTGCGAACAAAAGGGCTCCGAGGGTAGGGAAGACAGATAAGGGATGGAAGGAGGCAAACGCAGGAAATATGAACACACTCATAATGCAGGCGCCGCCTCCACCGTCGCCGCTGCCACCGTCGTCGACATCGTCGTCGTTACCGTTGCGACGATCACGAGATCAGTGATTCTCCCTCTCGCAAAAACCCGCAGCTACATAAATATTTCTGTGCGACTAGCTCTTTTCTCGGTTTCTCTCGACCTTACGAAAATCAATGGCAAAGGATTAATGGCGTTTCCTACTCGATACGAGTATTCGAGGCCGAGGTTTTAATCCTTTCGTATATTCCAGGCAAGACAAGACTTATATCGAGTAACACAGAAACGTTTATCCAAGTCACGAGTTACGAACGTTTCTGCCTTGCAAAACAAATTAAAAAATCATTTCTAATGTTTAAATTATTTTTTGGAACTCTATAACAACCCTTAAAGTAATAATTAATTTACATTTCATTAAAATAATATTTAAAAATTTATTACAAATTTTATATTATACAATATAAAAATGTATACGATATAGAATCTGTTTTAAAATATTTGTATCTTAGTTTCAAGTACAGATATTTTTAAACATATAAATGTAAAATTTATAATTTATGATTTATATATCTGTTTTTATCATACATAGCATTGGTAGTATATAATAGAGTAATAGACTAACAATAATAATAAATAAAATAATAATAAATAACTTGATAATGCACTTTTAGTGCAAGGAGGAAAATTATAAATGCGCAAAGCGATAAAGCCGCATTTTATACAACGATTGCGCAGGTATCGCGCGAGTGAGAACCACGTTTGTAAAAAAAAAACCAACCGCTATCTTGTGTACGCGGGGCAAACAAGCCTGAGTTCGGTAATAAACCTATCAAAGACGTATAGCAAGACCGTACGACCACCGGGTGCAGGGATGGGCAATATCTGTTCTTTTCGGTTAAAGTTAAAAGATTGGAAAAATATCCGGAGCGCCGTTTGCGTTTCGTGACTCAAACGACCAACCAACTTCCTCAGTACTTAATTAATATCATGAGGTAAATATTTACTCAGCGGAATATGCCGCATTTTCTCGGCGATGGATTCGAAATATGAGAAGGTTCTCAAAATCGTAACATTTCATACACAACATGTATTAAATATCTATTACAAAATAACAAACTTTTAAACATAGTTAATTGAGCTATTTAGTAACTTTAATAATACGATATTTTTTATTAATTAACAATAAATTACTTTTAAAATATTTTACATGTATAGTAAAATGTGTTAAAAATTGTGAAGTGAAAAATATTGTTGTTACACTGAAAAAATTGGGTAGGACCAAGCCTCTGGGTTAAATTTGGTTACGTCAACTACAATCAAATCAAATTAGATTTAAATTTAATCTGTTCAACAATCTGATGTAGGAGTTTTAATTGAAAAATTTTATCAAATATAAAAGGTTAACACAACTAAAACATAGTTAGTATTTTACCTTTGGTATAGTAATCAATTCAACTCAGTGTTTGTCTAATATAACTATTATATATTTTCAGTTTATTCGATACAAGATATTACAAAAACTTAAAAATTATGTTGCAAGAATTAAAGCAACTAGTTCGTTATATACAACTCTGAAATCAAGCTATTTAACTGGATTTTAGTTACTAACACTGATTCTTTTTTATAGTGTATTTTATAATTATATATATTTATATTTTATATAATTTCAAATTTGCTCATGATTGCATTTGATCGTTTAAATTAAATTACATATTTATATTAATGAAAGAAGAGAAGAAGCGTGATGATGTAAGACGAGACAATTTCTCTTTAGCGTAAATGAATATTATAACTACATATTTTGTAAGAGATTACGCGGCACGAAGTATAACAATTTTACTGTAGTTGAATCAAGTACAAGTTATTTGTCGAGTCCGCGCGCGTTAAGAACACGATCGAAAGGGTGGAAAAAGATCATCGCGTGATCTAAGAAGCACCGCGATGGCGATAAAGGTGGGGGAAGGACAACCGTGGATGATACAGTCAAGGTGGGGTAGCTTTCGAGGGACAGGGAAAGCGAAGGGCCTCATGCGTTTTCGATGTACAAAAAGTAATTACGGGATGGTTTCCGGTAATCATATCTAGAGCGCATTGAATGAGCGCATTGTTCGGGCACCCCTTCACCGATATGCACTTGTACGCGGCGCGCCTACCCCTGCCTTCGCACGTCTCTACCGCTAGGACTTCCACCCTACTAACGTACTCGCGACGACCGCTACACACACGTATAACCCCAAACTATTACGCACGCTCACTCACCCCCGGCATCGGTTGCGGGGGCTGCGGTTACACCGCAGGTCGTTCTTGGGTTCGCCGCGGGACGCCCCCGTTACCGGCAATGGTGGTTAGTGCCTCGGGTGATTTGAGATTTTTAAATGTTCCCCGCGTCGTTATCGGATCCGAGGATAGTCTAAAGACGAGCTACATATGATACGGGTGAGTCGCTTGTGGTCACGAAACTGAAAATAAAATTATTATTCGAGAGAAATTTGTCTCGATACAAAAAACTTAGTTTAAATTATATGTTTAATTTATAAATTTTAAATTTCTGATTGTTAATTTTTTGATATTGTAATGTAATTAATTTTATTTTAGTACCAGAGATTTTTATTCATCTTGTTGTAATAAATATTTGTGCAGCGATGATTTAAAGCTTTAATCGAATACTTAAATGAACGAAAAATTGTGGTAGCTATTTTAAAACAAATAATTTTATTTTTAACTGTTGACTTGAATTTTTTATTTCTTATACTTTAACATTTTAATTCGTTGTTTTATTTGCATCATAATGTTTTTTTACTCTCTAAATTACTATGAAAAGTTAGCGAAATTAATTAAAATACACTGGTTAGTATACTTACAATTTGTCAATCGGTGAAATAAATACACTAATTTTTTAGTGATTATATATTAATTTTAAAGTAAAAATCGCAAAAAGACATACTCATTGATAAGCGCAGCTATAAGTATACTACTTCAAATCAATGAATAATACACTGATTGTAATTTAGAGAGTAAAATCACGTTTTTCCAAAAAAAGTAAAAAATGATGTTAAGAATTTTGTACAGTTTGATTTTTTAGATACGTTGGGTTTTATTTCTTAAAAATTAAATATATTTTTCTTAAATTGGAATAGAAAAATTCTTGAATGAAGATACAAAGATATTTAAACGGGACACTCTCGCGTTGCTCATTAACTTGGCACGAGTCCATGCCGTGTCTCTTGATATTCATAGGTTGGACGAAACTTGAATAAAAACAAAATTGAAACTGGAAACTTTTTTACAAGCAAAACTTATATAAACATTTATAACAATTCTATAGAAAGTAGAATAACATAAGCATTATAACTATTTGATTTACGCATATACTTTTATTACATTATTTATAAGACAAAAGTAACATTTTTTACAAATATGTATTCTATTTATGTATTGCTTTGCTATATACATAGCCAATTTAATTTGACGCATCGATGGTACAGTTCCACGTAAATCAAATCGTAAAAGTAAGTAATATATGATATGTTGCACTTACGACAGATTAATATATAGCGACTAGTACAGTGCAAGTGAATACGCTATTATAAAACATGTAAAAGCAGTAAAAAACTTAGAAACAGGAAACATTTTGAATTCTTTATATGTATTTCTTTAACGAACATCGACAAAATAAAATCCCAAGACGTCGATAGAAGCGATAAACGTTGCTCTGATGTCGTCAGGTGGAACAGGTCGCGCGAAATTCGATGCGGTCGCATCGGGTGCAGCCTAAATCCGACCCTCGACGACATCCACGACGGCGCTTGTAACCGCCGGAGAGTCGAGCGTCAGTCGGTCGGAGGTCACGCTTATTGAGCTCAGTTCAAGAGCGCGCGAGTGCCAACGGCTCGCTTCGCTCCGAAACGTCTTCGAGCCTCCCGTACTATCGTTTCTCGTTTTTCGCTCGCCCGACCAGCCGCTATTTGCCATCCGCTATTTGCGTGCATGCAACCCATTGAAGAAAAAAAGAATAGAAGTGCTTCCCGCCGCTGCATTGCGAGGCCGAATTCCTCGCGCTCGAATCACGCGTCGAGGATACCTCCCTTCGATTTCGTCGCTCGGCGAGAAGATCATCTTACGCGCCTGCTTTGGCTCGACATCGATTACGACGCGGAGAAGCGAGCAAATGCGCGATAAGACTGTTGCGCGATGGAATTTATCGGCAACAGAATGTAAGATAAACTGATTGATGATGTAAGAGATGTGAGATTTAGGTTTTTTTTTAATTTTAGCGCACTTTCATGCTTATTGCGTTTAAAATCATGTAAATTTATACTTTTAAGAGCAAAAAGCGTTAAAATACTGATCGAGCATTTTTCTCGTTTAACTTTTCAAAAATACGAGGAAAAAAATATTAATGCAATATAAAAACTTTATGTGCGAAGCGTAAAGACAGCAATTTGAATAGAAAGCAAGACTTGACATGAAAAAAGAAGTAGAGATTTGTAATTGCGGATTTAACATTCAACTATTAAATCAATACTGCATGAAGATAAAAAACGAGAAAGTAAGATCGAACATGAAAAATATTGAATCTCAGCAGCTCGGAAAAACGTAGGGACCACGCGTCGCAAGAGAAAGACAACGAAGCGTAAGGGAAAACGAGATAGAGGAGTAAGAGATAGAGGGAGGCGAGGAAAGAGCAAAGAGCTTGACAGGCGAGGCTGTAGGGGTGCAGGGCTGCGACCCGACTGACCCTACCTCGATGCCCCGGCCGCCTTCGGAGCCCTCTCTAGCCCTACTCCGCGCACCCTTACCCTCACCCTTAGCTCCCGGGGGTGGATGGAAGGCGGGCCGGCCCATTTTTCGCGCCCCACTTGACTCCACGTCCTCATTGGCTGCCGCCCTCTCGCTCTGACCTCTCTTCCCTCGGCCGCCCCTGACATCGACGGGGTGGACGGCCGCGTTCCTTCTACCTGGACCTTTCTTCCGAAGAAGAAAAGAAGTGACGGCCGAAAACATCCGTACGAAATATTAATCGCTCATCTGACAACGGCTAATATGCTACCAAACAAATCTCTACGAAGCAATTTTATATAACAACGGTAATTGCTTTCTTTTTAAAGCGAAGAAAATGCAACTAAAGCTAATATTAAATGATTAATAACAGAAAAGTCGAAGGAGAGTTACACTTGAAGATTGTTATTCATTGCAGCGGATACAGAACGAATGAGAGCAACGGTCAGCGGAAATAATCACAGGCGGATTAAGTTGAAGTGAAAAGAAAGAACCGATAGGAATCGAGGGATTAAAATGAGCCCGAGGTTGAGTCCAGTGAAATCGAACACGGCCCCCTCCCGAGAAGCAGAATTATCCGACAGGCGCTTAGAGGCGGTGATGACGACTGTATGGTAGTGGTCGCGGTTGGGTTTGATAAAAAGCGTAATAATATGATCAGCAGGTTGAAGAATCTGGAGAGCTCGGGTCCGCGAGAAGAGATTACGAGTAGAGTGGTGGAACATGGTACACGAGGGAGAAGGAGAGGGACAGGGAACGCGATAAGGAGAACTGCAGAGCACTTGTTCGTGGAGTTCGCGAACGGGGAGAAAAAGAGAGACAGAGAAAGGATAAAGGGGGTGAGGAGAAGGGAAGAGACGAAAGAGAGGGAGAGCAGGACGAATAGACTGACGGCAGACGGATAGATAGATGAAGAGTGAGAGCGAGAGAGCAAGGCACTGGCGCGGCGAGCGAGACAATCTCGAGTGAAGGAAGGAGACTCACTCATCAGCGATCGCGGAAGAGAAAGAGGGAAACGGCGACTAGATCGAGGAGTTAAAGTGGGTATGGTACTACTTGGTCGGGCAACGCGTGCTGGTTGTCCGGGGTAGGGCAAGCCCGTAGCCAATGAGAGGACGACCGGGGCGCGCCCGGGACTCGACCCCACCTTCAGTAGTCATGGCAACCAGTGGAACCCGCGAGAAACCCTCGCGGGTTCGCGATAGTGGGGGGTCCAGGTCGGTGTCAGGGGTCGCCTTAGTCGGCAGTCGGTCTCTGGTCGGCCCCAAGAATAGTCGTATCGAGGCGGTAGTCGAGTATCACCTCTCTTCTTCTCCTCCTCCTCCTCCTTCTACTACTACTACGGCCCGCCGTTCTACTGCTGCTGCTGCTGCTGCTGCCGCCGCCGCTGCCGTCACCGCCACCACCGCCGCCGCCGCCACCGCCGCCGTCGCCGCCGCCGCCGCCGCCGCCGCCGCCGTTGCTGCTGCTGTTGCTGCTGTTGCTGATGCTCGGCGCTGCGAGCGCGCGACGAAGGGACGATACCATCACGCACACCATCGCGCAACACGCATTCGAAGAAGTACACGCGCACGCGAGCGAGCGAGCGAGCAAACGCATACATCGAGGCTCGCGCAAACGCAAGTGTCGCTTGCGATCGTACGATATATCGGCTGTATACGCGTACACACGGACGTACGCACGCGGCAACATACGCAGGCACGCTCGTGGCTACGGATGAGAGAGCTGTGAAGAGATATACTCGAGATCACGCCAAAGTGTGAAACGTCAAGCGATATCGAAGGAGACGATCGCTCCGAACTTCTTTGGATTTATCTTTGGAGTTTATCTACCCCCCTCCCTTCTCCCTTTTACTGCCGGGTGGTCGTGTGTCGGCTATCCTGACAATTGAAGGGTTGATGACCATTGCCGAAATGGTTCGATCGGTGTCGGTGCGAGTGTCGGTGTTTTAAACGCGAAATCTTTCTCGTTGAGAAATCGCAACGTCCACGTGGAAAAAGTGAAGTGCCTCTAAGTGCATGACCAAGTGTGAAAGCTGTTACTGTTCGACATCGTTATATCATTCGCGATCGTTGTTCACGCACGTTCACTGGGAGTTCTTGCGGAATGACACTGTGATTATTATAGCGTGAGCGATCTACGAATAATATTAAAGTTGATTAGAGTCGTAAGACCTTTACTTAAGTGCGATGTCTTTGCAAAAATCGAAAGATCGAACGTAACTTAATTCTCTGTAGACTTTATAGACGAATTACATTCAATTAAAGATTTGGAGAGCCGGAGCAGTACCAGAGAGAACAAAAATAAAATTAGAAGTATAACACGCAAAAGGAGAATATAACGCGTGTAAATGATGAGGCTTTGACTTTGATATTCTCAACAATTATTTATATGTATTGCATTTGAAAGATAATTGGAGAACGCACGTGTCGATCCATCCGTAATTCTTTCTCTGCAAGTATGATAGGTGTCAACTATCATTTGTATAGTTCGTTTCGCGATTATGGGTTATTTATCCGAAAGTTCAGGACAGTGAAAAAGTGAGTGAAGAAACGTGATTTCTAGCAGCTGATATATCATTCGAGTGATCAACGCACAAATTGTCGAGAACTGCCAGGATTTCGCATCTTTCTACTGTGCCCGAAGATAAACTGATCAAGTCCAAAAAATTGTCCGAACGGACTAAGGCGACCGCGAACCCACAGTCGGCCCCCTCGTCGTTGTCGGCCGAATCGCGTCTTACGGATAGGAAACCGGCAGGGTGGTTCGAGGCGGGACAGTAGGCGCGGACGCCCTGGCGACTGCCGGGGTGGTTTACCCGGCCGCGACGGCGACGTTGTTTCCTGGTCGGGTGCCAGCCGGACACCACCACCCCGAGTTCACCACCACGTTGGAGCTGGGGTTCCCGGCGCGCGGCACCACCGCCTCAATGGCGTTGGTCGCGCCGCCGCCCTCCTGGGCCTCGCGGGACCCCGGGGCCGCCCTGGGCGCAGCCGGCGGCGGCGGCGGTGGAGGCGGCGGACCCCTTCCGGTAGGCCCGCCGCCGCCAATGCCGCCCGCACATCTGACACCCTCGGCCACGCCGGAGGACATCACCTGTCTGGTACCCGCCGGTTCGGTCCTGACCTCAAGGGACCCCCTGCCTCCCAGTACCACCCCCGGCAGCCAAGCCAACAGTTCGCAGTCCGGCAGCTCGCAAACGGATAAGTCGCCGAACATCGAGTGCGTCGTCTGCGGGGACAAAAGCAGTGGCAAACATTACGGACAGTTCACTTGCGAAGGTGAGTCATTCATATTTTCTTCGAAAAAGTGCATAAAAATGCCTTAGTAGTTGCGTGATGATGATCGGAGGATGACTTACAATGGACGTAGATATATTTCTTTGTTGGTGACATATTCGATCAACACGAGAATTAACATTGTGCGATTGTTAGGTATATCTCTGATAATCATGTTGATTACTAGTGCGATAATAACCAAATATACTTGTAATAGTCGATAAGCATAAGGTGAATCACGATGATATTTCACGATTTCAAGTCGCGGTAATAGACGGTAACAGAAAATAAATTCAGTTCCACGTTAACAACTTGCGATTGAGAAAGATATATAATATCAGAACACATAAAAATACCTGTTTCGATTTTGTCATATAACATGCACATGTAAAAAATTCTTTAAACTTTGGAGATAAATAGAAACAGCAATAAAAACGTGATTAATTTTATATTTAAAAAACCGTTTATCTTCTCAGTATTTGTCGATTGGTTTAAGAAATCTAAATCTTAGCGATGATCTGAATTAATTAATTCTGACTTAATCAATTCCCTTTTTTTTCTAAGTTATCTTTTTTACGCGAAAAAGAAAAATAATATAATCAATTATAAAACGTTAGTCAGGAAATGCCATGACAGTCATAAAAGCGAATAAGCGTTTTGTCCGTGATCGAGGGCAGAGATTTGAGATCTTGTCGAAGAGATTTCACGAGAGATTCCACAATGGGCGACACGAACGGTAGCACGCGCGCTGAAACAGCCACGCGGCGAAGATAGGGCGACCGTCGAAATCTCTACCGTCACCACGCGGTAGGTTCTCGCAAAGCCTTTCTTTTTTCTTCATATGGAGGAGCGCGGCTCTTTCGACGACTCTTCTCTCTTTCTCTCCACTGTGGGTATGCCGTGGGACGCGATAGGTATCCTTTTACCTGCGCCACCAATTTGTCATCGCGCGAGGCAGAGCTTATTCGCATCAGAATGCTCGACACCTACTTTAATGCTCGCGCTTACATTAATTTATTCAAGATGTGTATGTAAGAGGGAGGAACGGAAGCGGAGAAATAAAGGGGGAAAGAAACGGCGAAATATTCCGGATTAATGAGAGGAAGAAAGAGATTATTACTACGAATGATAGAAGAAGGTAGTGTGCGGAACGGAGGCAGAGAAAGAGAGAGAAAAAACAGAGGAGCGAGGGAGGAAAGAGGAAGAGAGAAGAAGAGAAAAAGAGTACACCGTGGCCATCGGGCGTGGAGAGTACGAAAAAACAAAGAGTCACCATTAATAACCCAGTGGGGTGTTCCCCGGAACGCTTACACGTCTGTTACGAGCCTAATAACGATGTAATAGGGCCGAGGAAATGAAGCGGGAGGAACGAGGACAGACGTCGAAAGGGAGAAGCGGGCGCGAGAGGGAAGGGTTTATCCCATTCTGGCGCCGATGATGACGGGGTTCGGTTCCGATGGAATGAGAAACAAATTGTTTTCACGGGCGGAAACAAATCCCAGCGGGTCGTCGAGAACGTGCGCGCGCGCGCGAGCGGCGAGTTATCGCGCGTATAAACCGTAGCGGCTAATTATCCATCGGCCAGATGTATCGAGGATAACTAATTAGCCGCGTTGCGCCGCGCCGCCGTATCGCGCCGTGTCGTATCGCGCCGACGAATCTCGCGATTTGTCGATGCAAGGAGAAGTGTTTCTGGGCGATTTGTACTTTGAATCGTATGTTACAGGCCGCGCCTTTCCTTCCACTGTATGAAATCGATCACTTTTCTATAATTTCTATTTAACAATACTGTACAGTACAGTGTTATTTAAATCAGTTTATGGTTTATCTCATTATTGAAAGTTTCGTGACATAAATAGAAAATAGGATCTATTTATTCTCCGGTTCTTCAACAATTCTTCTTCTTTTGTATTTATGAAAGCTAATATTTTAGTAACTTCAAAATAATATCTCTGTTAAATGATTTTTATAATTTAATTTAACGAAATGGTGTAAGTAGTAAGATTCCTTTTTTGATAAACCATCATTTTTTTAAATAATGAAAGTTCTGAAATATGTTGATGCTTATTTTACATTTTGTCTTCGCTGAGATGTCTAAGAGTGATTGATCGAATATCCGAGCTTTAACTTTGGTTATTTCAACGTTTTCTTATATCACGGTCGGCATTCACGAGACGCAGAACAGCTGAGTTCCTGCAACGTCCGTTAAATCATTTATACGAAGGACCGAAGGCTCGAGACGAGAGGAGAGTAACGAAGAGAAATGTCGCGACTCGGCTCGGACAGGCGGACGGACTTGGGTTAATCGAAATCTACAGCACCCTCGGAAATCAGGAGTTATATATCCTCCCGCGCGTCCGCCCTCTCTCGCACGCCCTATTATCCCGAATTACGCCTTATTGATACCAGATTGCCCGCGGTAATTTATATCTCGCGGGTGATTTAGTGCACTTCGAGGGCCTTGATTAATGATCCACAGCTATCTGCGGTTCCTTCTTCTTTTCGCCCTTCCTGCTCTCGACTTGCTCGATGCGTCGAAGCCGCAGCGAGACGCGTGAATACTAATCGCAAATTATTAACGCTTGTGCGATAAATTGTATGCATTAAATTAAAAATCAAAGTTTCACGCTGACGATGCTTGTAGCTTGTACCTGTGTCACAATTTGTTGACACCTCTGTCGTAAAATTTTTGTAGGTACACATATGAAATGTTAATTACTTAGGGCTTTATGCTTTCAAAACATCGAGCCATTATCTGTGATACCCGCGGTAAATTATATTAATGATCGACGTGAAAAATATTAACGGATTCGTTGTGTAGCTCTCGGAAACCTTCGCACACGTGTACGCGTTTCTATGCCGAAACAATCTAAAATTCGTATACGGTCGCTCGCGTCGAAACGAGTTTCAAATTAATCATTTTGACGTAAATGAATTTTGTAGCAGCCATTCTCATCGCCGAGTCGATAATTAGATGATATCTGCCTTTTATTAAGGCGAAGAATACATTATCCTTTTTCGCTTGGTCAAAATTATTTTTAGCGGGCGTTAAAACGGTACGTTTCTGCTTTTGTGCCCCCCTGCTCCCCGCCTCGAGGGATACCACGCCGTCGCCGTCGGACCGACAAGTATAGCAATGCGCGAGTATTCCATGCGAGTTCATAACATTCTTCTATTTACCGCACACATTATCCCTCTCGCTGCGGAGTGGTTCCGCATTTCTGTGCTTAGCATTCATCGCTCGCTAGACGTTACCGCAGGATCGAGCCTATTTGCGGTAACCGACAGCGGGCTATTGAAATCTCGTTAGGTTCACTCGGTGTATTGCCCTCGACGGAGACGAGACCGTGCGTGGGATCTGGCACGTAACACGCGTGGATATCACGTGGAAATCATGGGGATACTGAAGCGTGGAGCGCTGACCGAGCGAGCGAAGACGAGACAGACAGATGGATGGATCTGCTTGACGGCGAGCCTCGATCGATTCGAACAGATTGAAAAAGTACTTTGCTCCGATTGATCGATACTGAGATTGGAGATGTCCATAAAGTGCCTTAACGTAGTAGAATGAAATAACACGGGAACAATCGCTGCTGCTTCGTAATTCGTGAGCAGACGCAAGATAATGATATATTGTATACAAAGTTTCATTATAATAATTTCCATAAAGTCTAAAAGTTTATAACTGACAGGGGATTTTGACATGTTTTGTTAATTTATTTTATTATAATTGTGATATTTTATTGATATTTATGTAGTAAGAAGGAAATTTCGCTAAACTCGTTTTTTATTACGCAATTTAGATATTTTAAGTTTCATTAAAAGTAAAATATATATCCTGTTATCTCTTTAAGTCACGGAATACCATTGATGTTTCTTGTTCTGGCGGTACAATGATACAATGATAGCCTCATAATATTATACACACAAGATACGTATATTGATTTTACATTAAAACACATGAACTCGTGACTTTTGAATACGACAAAGAGTGAGATACCTCATCAATGTTACGTATACACGTTTAATCCATTTAGATATAGAAATATACGAAACCGCGTTTTACAACTATATTATTACACTGTATCTCATATTATGAGATAATATTTTACGTATCTACCCAGGTATTCAGAAAAATTTTGCAGGAATGGACGAAACTGTGCAATTAAAGCGTGCCAGCGCGCCGTCCAACTCGATAAGCGACGCTTGCGATAATTGCTTCCTGTACAATGTGTAAACCATTTCCTGCAGCTCGGCTAAATTTGGCGTGTAATCTGTACACCGTGTAACGACGAATTTCACGAATTGCCCCGGCCACGTCGGCCAGATGTCGGTCGGCCACGATCGCGTCCGTTCGCTCGGAGCACGCGGAAATGCATCCGCGGGGCTGCAACCAGCCAGCCGCGTCGCGCGCGTTTCCCGAAGGGTCCGTTCTCGCCACGCGAGATAATTGACAGTTAGATCTGCCGGAAGAACCGGCGCCGACTTTATTCGATGAACGAATAGGTTACAGTACCGGCTATTAATCTGCGGTCGCGCTTGTAATGAATTGACGTATTTTTTTTAACGAAGGAAACAACCTTACACGCTTTTCACGTGTTAAGTAACATTTTAATGAAAAATAAATACCTTCAATCAACTCGAAGGTACAATTTATCGGCACGTGTGTGTTTCATTATTATTTTAATTTTGTCTTTAATAATTAAAGCTGACGAGATGTAAGATAGGATATGGATTTGTCAAGAAAGTTGGAGCGTGTTCAGCTTGTTTCAGCGTTCCCTCGCGTACATTTATTCTATAAAAGAAGTTATATTATTCCATTCTCTTGTAGAGTAAAATATTTAATCCAATGAAGTTTCAACGTTAGGGAGAATTTTTCATTGTTTCCATAAAGTTTGAATTAATGTTTGAATTTGCTTGATTCTCGCATTCACGTTAAATTGCTACGGACATTACTGCCGTCGGTCGGTCGGTCGGTCGGTCGCGTGGCGGAAACTGTCGCCAAGATACGAGCAGATATCCTAATGAACCCGGGGCTTCTCTAATTACTCGCCCTGCAATGCACCCGATACGGGCCGCCGGAATTCCTCGGAGTGAAACGATCGTCTTCGTGCATCCGCCGACCTTCTCGTGAGCTTACACACGAGCTATCAAAGGGCTCTTTTGTTCCTTTACGGTATTTGTCTTTTTGTTTATCAGGCGGAGTAAAGGATTGTTGCATTTCGTTTCAAAACCTATCATTAAATGAATTATTATTATTCTCTATTTAACTTTATTATATACTCTCGCGTATATTATTAAAATTCGTAAAGTATTTATCGATTTGTATAAATACAAGGTGCGGGCATTCAAGAAAACGTACTTTCCGTTGAGAAGTCGTTTAACATTATAGCATGCGTGTGTGCGGGAAAATAAAATTAAACGAAATAGAACTGAAATACTTAAATGAAAGGATTATGTAGAAATATCTCGCTTGAGCGAGAAGCCAGCTTATTGCGTAAAAGAATCCGGATAATGGAAAAGTGATCGTAACCGGCTGCGAGGGAAACACGGTGTAGTGATACCGCGGCGAATTAACGCGCGATACGGTCGATGTGGAGTCGTCATGGTGGAAGCGAGGGCCGAACCAGGTTAAGAGTTGGACCCTTAATTGAGCGCTCGTGTTACAGCGGCGAGTCACTCTCTCCCCGGTGTACCAATTACAACCGCGGTAACGATATTTACCATTGCCGGGGCTCTCGCGCCTATCCGTGGCATTAGCGGTGCCGTAATAACACGGTTAATCCGACGATAATTTCTGTTCGCGGTAATCTTAATTGCCCGGAACATCGCGAATTCTCTCCCTGGTCCCCCAGCGTAGGAGGTAACGCGCGCGCGTTTATACCCACGTCGGCCTTTCTACCCTCACCGTGAAATGGAGTTTGATTGCGCCGGCCAGGGGTGACTGCACGAGGATGAAGAAAGGTCTTGGAATGAATGAGTGTCGAAGAAGCTTATCCGCGATAGGAGCCGCATATATATTCAGATCAGAGAGAGAAAGAGAGAGAGAGAGAGAGAGAGAGAGAGAGAGAGAGAGAGAGAGAGAGAGAGAGAGAGACGATAAATTATTTTCTTGAAATTATGCAGAGATCTAAGGATAGTGTAATTATAATAAATGTGAAAATATAATTGTTATCTTCATGATTACAATTGAAAGTTGCTCGTGCGTGGAAGAATTTACAGTGACTGGGATTCGAGTCATTTTTTTCTCGTTCGACGCGTTTGTCGTCAGACTCGTCTCGATCGTCCCGAGCAAATTGACAATAACTCGCAGCCGTTTGACATCGCTTGACATCAAAATAAACCCGTCGACGTAATAAAGCGATCGCCGACAATCAGGCCGATTACGCCAATGAACGTCCAATGCGGAACGGTGCATCAGCGGCGCGTTCCACCGATTTCTTTCCAATGAGACGCATCCTCGATGACGGTCGACGATGATTCGCTTTTGGCGCGCGTCGATGCGCGGAGATGGGATCAGCTTGATGTCGTTCGACTGAAGAATCGAACGATAACAGCCCGCGCGACTTCTCGCAACGGACGCTCGTTAATGTGTTTTCCGCGACATCATGCTGATTACATAAGCGCCGTGCGTCGATTGGCACGTCGATCGTCACACGTTACACCGGTTATGCGTTCTGGAATGTGATAGTCGCGAGATTCCGCGAGTAACAGGTGCGACAGCGACGTTAAGAACAAACGGTTGAAGGACCATGAGAAGCATTAAAGCAGCGCGGCAGAAACGTGTGTATTATAAATGGAGTGAATGCTTTTTGTTAAATATAAATGTTATTTTCTTTGTCCGTATTTATCTTTGAGACATACAATCAATTTTTTCAATTTTAGTTTTTTAAATGTTACTTTTAAATTTACGTAGAAAATGTATGACGGTAGCATTTGAAACTGTTTAACTATAACATAAATGAACTTAATAGCGAGTAATTGTTTATTTATTATGATTCTATTAATTTGTCATTACGTAAAAATAAAAAAAATTGCTTAAAGCAAAGATAATACAAGAAAAAATTCTAAATTTTATATTTTTATATTAATCATTTAATATATATTTTATTATACGATATACAAAAGTAATTAATGAATTAATGAATATATAATTAAAAGAATTGAGAAAGAATAAATTACGTATAAATTAGACACGTAAGTGGATCGAAAATGTGAGTATTAAACTTAATTTATACGAATCTGCCGTTTAGAGGGCAATTTATTTTAATTATTAGTTTGATTTATTATTTCGCGAAAGATGGGCGGTATGAATTTATTGACATCGGAGGTAGGGATAGTTGGCCTCGCGAAATACCTGTGGCGATCGAACGCATCGGCGGTTTCCGTGGATGACGGGAATGAGTTATAATTAAAGCGGTGGCCAAGTCATTATGCCGTACCGGCGATAAATTACGACTTTTACGAGGCCCCAAGCAAGGCCGCGCGCCAAAGAGAAGCCCGGCGCGAGCGTCACAGTGCAATCGTAGATTCGTTGAGAAATCGAAAATGATGAGGGTGGCCCACCGTCAACGTCAGCGGATTACGACTAGGAGGGAGGAGGGAGGAGGGAGGAGGGAGGAGGAGAAAGAAAAACGCACGCACGTTTACACGGTGTGAGGTATAAATTGTCAAAGATCGTGAGGCTCGACATCAAGATCCGTTGTCCGACAAGACGGACTTCTTTCATTCGTTTAATACCCTTCTCCCTTCGTGCTCAGAACTAACGGGCACAACCGTATAGAACCCCTTGAATACCGAAAATACCGTATGGAACGTGACATCGGATAATCGATAAGACGGAGTGTCGGGGCGACTCTTCGGCCGCTCGCACGTCCCTGCGCGTAAATATTTTGATTAATGATCCCGCGAGGACCGTCTGGTCCGGTCCGGTTCGGTCCCGGGACGCAACGGCCCGATTCCAAAACCGGATACCCTTTCGCGTCCCCTTCGCGTCGATGATCTTTCTTCTGCATCTCTCCCTTTCTATACTCGGCCTCGTCCGATTGACGATTATCGGTTCGCGCTCTTTCTCTCTCTCTCTCTCTCTCTCTCTCTCTCTCTCTCTCTCTCTCACTCCTTTACGTCCTTTGATCTGATCCTCTTCTCAACAGAAAGTCACAAACGTGTTCCAAGGAAACTTCCTAGGGGTCACGTGGACAGTATCCTGGGAAAGGCCTCGGGTGTTGTCCTCGCGGTCGGAAAAACTGGTCGTCGGTCAACTGACCGTGGATAATGTGAACCCTTCGTCGGCACCTTCAACCGCGTTAAATGTCCCGTCCGGTATTATTTCGCCGGCTCGAAACAACGCCCCGGATGACCGGAGGCGTTAACGCTCCGAGACCAGTTCGACCTGTTCGAACGCGTGCGTCCGATTTAGGAAGGTCTTACCGGTCTCTATCCAGAGAAACGTCCTCGTGAGCGCCGGACACCCGATCGCGTCAAGGACCAGGGATCCGAGTATACCCGCCGTAAATTAAACCGTCCGTTCATCGACGATCCCGAACAATCTGAACGATACGCGCTGCCCCCTTCGGACGGGTCCTCGGCTATCGCTTGAGATTAGGCGTTCCAGACGGACGGAGAGAGAAAGACGGAGAGAGATGGACATTAATCTGCCGATTACAGGAGCCCGGAAACCTCCCATTTCAAGTAGCACGACTGGTACAAGATTCCCTGTCTTTGGTTATTGCACAATAGTCATTCGGGATTCGACCCTGCGTTTCCAAAGACGTAAGTTTAACCCTCGAATCCCATCGAATGTCGACCTTGAAATTAGGATGACCGTGGATTAATAATGATGGGTACTTGCGGCGAACCAGATGGTCCAAATGTTACCTCCGTTGAAAGCTCAAAGTAGTTTAAAAAAAAATCGGATTGATTGGTCATTACGTTATCTCGACTTTGAGAATTCAAAAGGGAATTCAATCGATCAATATTGTGTGCTCGTTGAATCTAATTAATTCAATGACGGTACAACATAGGTCAGAGATGCTGATCATCTGTTTCTGATATCAATGCTACCGCGTGCCGACTTTTAGGCTTGTATTAGGTTAATATTTACCGACAGCTTAGACTTGCGCGTGTCGAGCTAATATTTAATTCCTACACTTCGAGAAAAAAAATTCCATGAGCTATAACCGGCTATATTATTACGCTATTTATTCATGTGCGTATATTCCCGATATATAACCTTCCATTTTTTTCGATCTTTAATGCAATATTTTTTTAAGTCACGTTACTTAACATTTAACATACATTCTGTAATTATTCTCTAATTTTAATATACTCATTTATGTTTTCCCGTGATATCTCTTCCACGTGATCTTACATTTATGCAGTTGATAATTTTCTAATTGTAGATTTTTTTAAGCCTTGACAATCTTATGTATATCCACACTCTGTCGTGTCCGGCGCAACTTTTATCTGGTTATACAGAAAATTGCAATTGGAGCAAGTAGAAGGAACCTTCCTCTAATGCTTCATAAAGAAAGTCTTAGTTATCGTTCAACTTTATTATAGAAAGATGTATTTTATACTTAAAAACCTCTTCTATACGAAAAATACATCGAAATTTGGTCCATTATTGAGAAGATGCAATTTTCCCGACAAAACTTTTTTGGGTGCGTAATTCCATTATTCGAAAGTTAAATAATAAATATTTTAACAAGTTAAATATTTAAATAAACATTAATTAAATAATTGAATAAATGTGTTTGATTTGGAGATCTCTATTTCAAGAACATGCCATCAAATGTGAAAAATATGCCTTGAAGAAGGCAAAATTATTAAAAATAATAGAAGCGATTGGGCAACTAATAATAAAATATCACGGCTTTTATCAAGTACTATGTGTGTACTTTTTTTAATTCATTACAATAAATGGTTTTTGAATTATGCCTCACGCTCTTATTAACAGATTATATGTAAAATTATGTAATAACGATATTGTTTCACATAATACTAGGTCATGCATGTTATCGACACTTTTAATTCTCATTATTTTTCACCTGTAAGATGAAGTTTTACATTATACGAAATTAAATTTTACAATCCTTAAAATCCGTTTTTATACCGATAGAGTTGCAAAATTTTATGAATGAGTTCAAGATGTGCCCAGATCTTCAATTCGCGCGGTATCTTTCCACATGGCGGCAACGCGAGGCATATTGTTTCACACGCTGCCCGCGCTTTACCCTGTCATTATCCCTGCCATGGAGCCACCCCCTCATTTTCGAGAACATCGACTTTCGACAGACGCGCATGTGTGTGTGTGTCTCTCTGTGTATTTGCGATGCATTTTCGGCGGATGCATTGAACGTTCTCCAGCTACGGCGAGCCGCCGCCGCGCCGCGGCCTTGAACATTCGTCCTTGCACTCCGCAAGAACGACAAGAGTGCTCGGTGTCGTTCCCAGAGGATACAGCCGATTACATTTATTTTCATTTGTTCTCGAAGAACTTTACGGGGGAAATGTCACTGTGAATGAAATCGTGACGTTGCGGTGGGAATGGCTAAAGCACGTATGAGTAATTGATATCTTTATCCTGACAATTATACTTTCCGACAATTATACTATTAATTAAATAATTTAATTTAATAATTTTTATTGTGCATCAATACGCACTAGTGCGTTCAATCGAATTCGCTATGAATATAATGCTCTTTATCAAGTCACAATTCGCGTGTATTCTTTAATGTAAACGCACGTGATATATTTGTATTAATCACGTTACAAAATTGTACTTTTGATTTAATTGAAAAGTGGAAGTAATAGTTTCAGAATTTATTAAAATTATTTATTATTATTTATTCTTTTAAAGTCCATATACCATTTCTTTCAAACGAATTAATCACGCTTATAAAACAACAGTGCAAAATTAATGTAAAATGTAATACTACTACTAATATAAATCTTAAAGTATAAAATTCTAATGCTTTCGTGAGAAATTATTCGCATTTAAAACAATATGTCGTTACACGACGAGCGAATTCCATATGGACGTACGTGGCCGACGTAAACATTACTTAAGAATGTCCATGCGATTTTGATTATAGTAATTATGCGCGGCACGGATAAACTGGTCTTTAAGACAGGAACACTATTTGTCATGAAGTGACGTCCGTTCTGTACGAGTCACGTTAAACCTTTAAGAACGCAGCGATCGCAGAAAGCATATATTATGTGTATTACGGTTTTTTATCCTTTTACTTTACAGCCGAACTCTCTACCACCTTCTATACGCACTCGTGAATTATAAAGCCAAACTGTTAGGGCATAATTACGCAGACAATGGCCAATATAACGAATGGGGAATGAGATGAGCGAGAATGCGTTTTCAGAAATAATTAAGAGTAATCGTTTCATGAAAATCTAGTTCAACTTATTTCACGATGTTACAATTAGAATGAGTCAGATAAATAAGATTCGAAATATAGCAAAAAAGTTTTATCGGTTGTGTCCAAAGTACACATGTGAACGCTTCATACAATAGAGCATTTCCGTTTTTATAATTTTATTTAATAAAATTGATTTTGTGAATGTTATTACGGATGAAAGTGAAAGTTATTTCTCCCTGGCTTTACGAGTATATATCTGTTGGTGAAAGAGGTAACTTCTGTATTCCCACGCTTCGATTTCTTACGTAAAATATTTATCTTTTTAAAATTCTTGAAAAACTTTTTTAATTTAACGGTAGATATATCTGAAAATTTTTAATAACGAGCGAGGACAATTCAAATAGTGATACTAATATCTTTTAAGGCTCGTGAAAGACTTATTAAATAACAGTACTTTTATTTTGATATGTAAAATGGAATATTTCTAAATACATTAATCTTCGCTTCACTCAACCGTTGAATTCGTCATTTACAAATACACTGAAAAGTTTCGTTGTTCTCTTCAAAGTGGAAATTTAATTCCGGTGGGGATTTGAACTACAACCGCGAGGGGCTTCCTCTCTTCTTCGTGGTCTTTCGCTCCTTTGCGCCTTAAGCGAGTCTTACTTATGGACTTACTTACGGACTTACGTCTGGAACGACGTGCGGAAGGAAGAAGCCGGAGCGACCCGTGGGCTAATCGTTCTAACGAGATCATACTATATTATTCCTACTTCGCTAATCTTTATTAATCTCGTTTCCACCTGGGGCGTACGTTTCCGTGATGAGTCCGAATGTTTTACGAGAATGAAATAGCGAAGTAGGAAACGTCCTCGGCGTTCCCCGATTGACATGATCGTGATAAATCATGTGATCTGTCTTTGATATTAGTAAAAAGATATAACATTAAAAAAAGCAGCCGTTTAAGAAATAGAAAATTTTGTTATACTGATAAAAAAACTTGAACAATCTTCAGAAAATTTTATGTGTTCTCTGTATTTAAAACGACAGTAAGAAAATAGACAATAAAAGTTTTTCCTAAAAATATTAAGCGGATATTGTAATGTATTCTTTTTTGTTAAATGTTTCATTAAGTTGCAAATTTCTAAAAAAAGTATAATGATCTATAATCTATAATCGATAAAAAAAAATGAGAAGAGAAACGATAATTTTTTTTTCCCGAATATTTTCTCTAAACGTTTTATCACTAAATTACAGTCTACTCTTTCTGATATCTTGAATTATACGCTTAATTTCATGAATAATTACTAGCGATTATCTAGACACACTCGTACAAAATTATAGAGATGAATATTTAGACGCACTATAAATATCTAGATGGTTGTATTTTAAAA
Organism: Monomorium pharaonis; assembly: GCF_013373865.1. Taxonomy (NCBI): domain Eukaryota; kingdom Metazoa; phylum Arthropoda; class Insecta; order Hymenoptera; family Formicidae; genus Monomorium; species Monomorium pharaonis. The sequence goes on from NC_050477.1 coordinate 9,114,230, forward strand.
TCAGATGTGAATAAGGGCATATCGCACGGCGCGATTACCTCGAAGGCGTTACATATACAACGAAAGTGGAGTACATGATATTCGTTCCGCGATCGAGGTAACGTTCTGGAACACACGACGTGTCTGAATCACGGCAATCCACGACGTGTGACGTGCCGTTTGATCTTGCTATGACGGCCGCTAAACACTATCTTGCACGGACAGAGCGTATTCACGAGAGCCGGAACTTTCTAATCGGTAACTACGTGCGCTGCTCGATATCGTCGAGCAACATCGTCTCATCTCTCTCCTGCAGAAGAGAACCTACACATGTATTTGTTGATCATTGCAATCGAGGATCGAGGGCATAGGTAAAAGCGGCAATTCGTTGAGAGGAGGATGCATAAAGACATTCGTGGCTCCTTTCGACGAATGAAATTTCTTTATAACTGTAGCCTTGTCGCGGTATCCGGCAAATTATGAAGGACTTATCTCTGAAACATCAAATCCGAGAGATTTCCTCAGCTAATCTTCGTCAGTAAAAGTAACTTCAGGAAGCATGATTAAGGAAAATGTGAAAGTGAAAATAATTAAAGTCATATTGAAGAAAAGACACAAAGTAGAAATATATAATGATTTGAATTATTTTGAAATCTCGAAGGCGAAACAAACCTGATTAATAATGTGCCGCCTATGGTCCACTTGTTCAGACGAATGAAAACATATAAATAATTCTTCAAAGTTTACTGTAAAAAAGGAAATAAATTTATAAAAACAAAAGAGAAAGAGGTAAATGAAACGGTAGATGTAAGTTATGTTTCCTTCTGTTCGGGAACGATGCAATGTGCCGTGTCTTGGTGGGTAGGCTCTGGTTGTTCCTAGGAGCATGCACCGGCGGCAAGGTCTTACATCGCCAGGACGTCGGACACGGCACCGCGTCTGTACGTGTGTATATACGCGCCGGGCATAGAATTACCAAGGCGCGACTTACCTGGACGCATCCTCTGTGACCAATTATCCCGCTAACGAACCCCGCGCTCTCGCACATTGCCGCTATCTAGCCGCTGCTCCGCCGTCGGCCTGGCCGGGCTAATTAATTATAACAATGTCGTTAATTTTACGCGACCGAGTCGAAACGTTACTGACCGAATCGCGCGCGAATTCCCTTCTTACACAGTAACTTCCACCGATCCGCTCTCACTGTTGTAAAAAAAACTGAAGTATAGTGTGGAAAGCTTGAAGAATTTGAGGAAAATAATTGCATTTAGAGATCGAGTAGCTGATTAAGAAAAATCGCATAAAAAATAATTCAGTATTTTCTTTTCATGAATAAAATATGATTAAAGTATTTATCAACATTTTTATCTTTAATTAAAATGCACATTTTTTAAACATTATTAATTTTCTGCAGATAATATTTTATTTAGAATTAATATAATGAAGGAAGAAAACAAATTTGGTACAAGATGTTTGACAGATTCAATATTTTATTAATATATATCATACAATAATGAAAAAGTGTATTGCACACAATTAGTTTTGTATTTTTTCAGGAAAAAGAATAATTATTTTGACAGAAGAAATATTTTTATTCATTTTAATGGATTATTATGTATAATACACATCACATTTTAGAAATATTTGAAATTCATCCATTATTGGTTCTCATATACAAATAATTTTCTAATAAACTTATTGCAAGCAAACCGGAAACGTTTGCTAATTCATTCTATCGCCTTCTACCTCCCAAGGACAAATAATTAAGAACGTAGTATGCGAAACGAGATCGTAATAAAGGGAAGCTCGTGATGCAGCAGTTATAATGCAGAAGAGCGTGGTCCGCTATCGTTATCCCTTGGCCTTAATACCACTGCTTGCATATCTTGTCGGTCTTATTATTATAATTACCGTCATTATTCGCCACAAAGTCGCTCGTTCCGAACGTCGTGACTCACATCTCATCGCGACCATTGCCAGGGAGGATCGCTCGCGATCGATTTTCGTTGCGCTTTCATCGACGATATCAGCACGATTAACGCCTCATCCCGTGTAAAAAAAAACGATCGAGAATATGTGTGTAACACGTAGTCTTTATCCATCAGTCAACGATATTGACGTTTAACTATTACCTGCGCTTGTATGAAACTTGATACAGTACGATTTATCTGTTTTATATCTAGAATTATATTGCTTGATTACACACTTTACACACACTTACACACACACACACACACACACACACACACACACACACACACACACACACACACACACCACTTAATAAAATAATTTTTGCATTTTGATCAAGTAGGTATAACTGAATAATTATATATGAATTAAAAGAAATGAGGAAACAAGCTGTTACTATTTTTGCGTGATACTTGGCAATGAAACAATAATATTATCATTTTTTTTTAAGACAGCATGTGTATTAATATAAAGTTATGTAATGTGATGAAAACCAGAATATAACCACAATAAAACACAACATATAATTATAAGAATGAATAGTTAGTAGATGTTTGATGTGCAGTTACAAATATTTATGAATTTTCTATATTTTCTATAAATCTCAATGCAATGAGGTTTATTTACGAGATTTTTTTATTAACTATAATTTTAATATTTTTATTTTTTCTGAAATACTAAAAAAATTATTATTGCGTATTCTCATTCTTATTAGTCATTTTTATATTATTTATTTTTATTATAAAATACTTTTATTAAAAATTTTTGAAGAGTAGTTAAGGATTTAGTTCTAAAAATTTCAATGTAAAGAATTTTAATATAATGTTATCGTGTTGAATAGTAAAATAAATTATTTCTGTTGTTACGTGACACAAGATAAAGAATATATTCTAATAAATTTGGATTCTCTTGCTCTTTTCATCGGGAACTTATCACATCTACAATGTCCAAAGTCTACGAATGCCAAAGCTTTTTGCAATGTCACGGCATCGCGACAGTGCAATCATGAGTCACGATCAGTCAATTCTCTTTTGTATAATCGCGTATCATGGTCCGTTCGACTCGTGTCTCATCGCTGATGACTCTACGTTAATGTACCTTACAATTTTTCAGGAAAAATCGTGAATTTTCGTGTGACTCATCGCCCGCGAACGATGGATCCTTAATTAAACTGCTTAGGAGACTCAATGATGATCCTCCGAAACGTTGAATCGCGCGACGTCTTCGGGATTACTAAGCAACTATGTACGCATTATGACAAGCGAAAACGCTCATTGTAAGAAAACTGTACATAAAATACCTGATGGTTTGTTGCCATAACTATTATGTTTAATTCAACAATGATGAAAAGAGACATCTTTTTCGGAAAGTTAGTTTACTAAATTGTTGCCAAATTTATTAAGTAAAAATTAATTAATGTCATTAATTTATGTCATAAAAATATGTTATTTGATATATATACATGAATATTATATATAATAGGATAGGAAATATTTAAAATCTATATTTAGAAAATTTAGAAAGTTTAAAAAGAAACAAAATAAAGTTAAATAATATTAATAAATAATATTAATTTCATTAATAAATGAATAATATTAATTTACAAAATTTTTATAATTTTTAATATACATAAGTAAACCATTTTTTATGAATGACATCGCTTATATCAAAGCAATCATAAATTTAATACTGCCGAAAATTTTTAGACATGAATTTTTAATTATATGTATTGCACTGATATTGCTTCGGATATATACAATAAGCTAAAATGTATGTTGTCATTTGTTTAACGAGAAACTATCGAGAAGGAACTCGAAGAGTTAATATTTCCTCATCATTCTTCCCGACGTGCTCCACTACATTCCATTTTCAGATTCCCTTTTCCGACTCTCGCGCACATTCCTGAATCCTTTTTACTCTTCTCTTCGCGAGCATAGTTATTTACTCGCGATCTTCTCATACGAGTCGCTTGCTTCTTATTAAGATGCAATGTCGAGTTGTCTAGCATATTTTCTTTTTTTATTGCATTATATTCATCTCGATTACATTAGTCTATTTATGGGTAATATTTATCTAGCTTACTACTAAAGTTAAAAATTAATTTATTTTGATTAAAAAATATATGTACAATTATATTATGTTTTTAAAAAACGATTTAAAAAAAGAATGCACAAGGAAAAAAATTAATTAGCACATAATATGATTGTTTACTATTTATAAATATAGAAATACAATAATAATAATAGTTATTTAACTTGTTTATATTGATGAATATATTAGTATCAATTAAACAATTTGTTATATCTTTATTTGTATCCAAGTTTTTGCAATTTTCTTTACTCAATACCTTTTAGGTTTTGATTTCGTTAACTTCTCCTGAGATTCTTCACGCAAATCGAGGATAATGCCGCACGTCACGGTAAAGAATGAATCGATGAATCGCTGCAGGTTCACGCGTCAACGATGACATCGCGACGTAATTACCGTGGCGACTGGCAACGTGACCTATTAAAACTAAATCAACTTCTCATTAGATGCGGCAATAAGCCAATCTTGGCCTCCAAAGACCCTCCAGGCGGCATCTTTTTTGTAGAGTGCTACGAAAAGCAACAGCGAAGCGCGAAAATAACTACGCTGTCTATGCAATATTAATAAACCATAAACGATGTGCTCACTTTTTCGTCATATGGTACCTCAATTAAGAGACTTTTGGTTCGATCTTCACTCGCTTTCTCTAATATTCTCTTACGAGAAAGAAAACATTGTAGTTATTGAGATTTTATTTTATCTAGAACTAAATTGTGATTAAAAGAAGACAAAGAAATTATTTTTAGTTATTTTTCAAATTTATTTTCAACTGCAATTTTCTAATTATTTTTTGCATTATTATTCCTCGATAGATAGTGATAACTCCCTACCATACAACATATACCGTTACAATATAAACATATGTTATTCTACGTCTCTGCAAAACTTTGTATACAATATATTGAAAATAAAAAAACTACAGAAAAACTACAGAATACAAAATCTGTAAGAATAATATAACTGATGACAAAGCGTCATTAGATTTAAATTTTAAGTTGCTTCTTAAACGGGCCTCTGTAAAAGACAACGTGTATAACGTTAGGTATCCAAGTACTTTTGATTCGCCGTTGAAAGCGATGCCGTACAATCTCGTTCTATCCGAAGGGATTAAGAGCGAAGAGCATATTCGCCGGTTCTCTCCATATCGACGATCGCGAGGGTTTGTCCTGCCGAGAGAGTTGGCACTTGGAACGCACCATGCCACGAAGGACTAGCTCGAGCAATGAAAATTCAATGACGCGAGCAATTTGAGCTCGCGGCGAGCTCGCAAGCTACAATCTGAAAGTATAAACGGTAGTTGTGCGCTGCGCGCGCGCGCGCGCGAGCGAGCGAGCTTTCTCTCTTTCTCGCCCTTTCTTCGTCTTCTCTCATCTTCGTTGTATTCGCTCAGTGTTTCTTGCTCTCCTCGTCTCTTTCTCTCTCTCTCTTTCTCTCGTTGCTCTCTCGCTGCCACAGTGCTCACATATACCGCGTGGTCACCCGGTGGTTGGCTCGCACAGAATAATCGCGTAATTTGCGTGTAACGATGCAATTTGTAGTTATGGCGACCCGGCTCTTTTTCCGTCTCCTTTTTTTCCCCTTCCGTCCGTTCTTGTCGGTACCGACGACATCGACGTCGGCAACGACAGGAATAACGGCAGCGACAACGACGACGATGCCGGGCACCAAGGAGTTTAAGATTTAAAAGTGGGAAAGACTCGTAGATTTAGTATGAGCTCGAATTGGCGTTTGATCTCTTATTGGCGAGTTTATTTTCTCATTTAGCGAAGAGAAACATGGAGAAGCCGAAGTCGCGATAATAACTTTAGTCCTCGTTACATTTGTAATTTTTTGTATCATATATCATATGACGAAAAGTACTTTGTGATTTGTGCAAAAGCAAAAATTTGCAAATTTAATAAGTATAATCTTTAAATTATCTTTATATATGTATCAATATTTATTTTAATCTCTGACACTTTTCTCAATTTGTTTTAATATTATTAAAATTGTGCATAATGTATTTACATTTTAGCAAAGAACGATCACTTCATTTCGATATTATGCGCCGAAAGATGATGTTTAATAGTTCCTTCCCAGCTCACGACGACTCGCGCTTTTCTTACGCGATTGTTCGTGTTACCTCGATATCGCGTCCTCTATCTCGACGACCAGATGGATGCCTCCGCGGATGCTCTGCGCGAGCGAGAGAACGAGAGTATTAGTAAGCTCGCGAATGACTTACGGACCGCGGCCGGCAAAACTACCTCTTTATCTCGATTCGAAAGTTCGTGCGCAGCGGGCGTTCTGTTACGATATAAATTGCCGACTTAGGCCGCGCCAACTATTTATCTGTATGTGTACACGCTGTATGCCATCGATCGTTATAGTCGACTTCGCTACAGCTAAGCCCGATCCACTGGTGAAGCACATGGTAAACCTTACGAAGTAGGCGCGATCTTTTACGTCGTAATTCCTATATCCGCGCGGATTCCATTGCCAACATCGTTAAAATATATTTCGCGTAAATTTGCGATAAAGAAACCGCTAATCGCATACTTAATAATTATGTCTCTCATGAACATTCAAGAAAATTATTTAAATCATGCATATGCATCATGTGTGTTGTGATAGAAATTTAGGTGTAGATTAGAATCCTTTTTGTCTTAACATTTTGATAAACTGAGGCCCATTTCTACGTCCTCCAACGTATATTAACTTTAATCTCGGTTTAATTGTTATCTCATTCTAGTTCCAAAAATTAGAAAGAGATAAAGAGTTAGTTAATCCGAGATTAAAATTAATCTACGTTGGTAGAAATGGGCCTTAGGCATTAAGCAAAACGAAATGAAATAGGTAAATGGAAATGATCGCTATGATGCAAATCCCACTTTTTTATTTGTCATCCTTCAGTTTTAAACGGTCAGTTTTTTAATTCAGACTTTCAGAAACGTTTCATAATATTCTCTCCTGTTCCCTATTCAAATACAAGAGATTTCTATCAAACCGAGAAACCCGTTTTTTTTTTACTACTATCATTTCTTACATCTTTATTAGGATATATCTGTTAATATAAACACTTCCTACAGAGATATGTACCTTCGATTTCGTTCCGCCGATGCGCTCGCACGCACGCACGCACGCAGGTGCGCATTCTATTCGCCGAGAGTATCCGTTTTAATTAAAATCAACCACGTGGCCCCGATCACCTTTTAACCCCCGTTCCACGCGCGCGCTGATCTTGCTCACGTGCGTGTTCCACGTGCTTTTACGACGCGGAATTATTGCTCGCCTCGCTGTTTATTAAATTGAATTGTGTCGCACCACGTCGTCACCTCATGGCAGTGGCTCTTTATCGGAGCTGCTTTCTCCTCCGTCGTTCCATTACCATCAGCAATTAACTAACCGCTCATTAGGAAGCCGACCATTCACGCGCCAATCAAAGAACAGCCGACCTGTCGACGATTGTTATTGCGATGCATTTCTGCTGTAGTTTTCCACGAATAAGAAGATAACGAGATCTGTGTGCAGAAGAATTAAAGTGATTAATAAATATTTAAGAAAGATATATATATATAAGATGAAAAATCTTGTGCTCATAAAAGGAATAAACCTTTAAATAATCAAAGTAAATTAATATTTAGATTATCTGTACAATTTTTTAGAGAAAATTAGTTTGTCTCAAAAATTTTATCTCTTAAATAAACTATTTACTAACGAAGAGTTTGTAAAAAAAAATGGGCAAATGCACAAATGCACATATTTGAGTCTTAACGCTGACAACTAATTGCATATTATTTTAAATCAATTTCAAATTTTTAACGATAATAACGATAAGATTTTGAGCAAATTCTGCGATTGTGTATTTCATGGGATATTTGATGGATCGATCGCACCAGCAATTGTGGAGTGATATCCGGATATAAATCCGGAGTAATGCGGCGAAAACTCGCGGATTGCCTGTGCCGCGGGATAATACGACGGGGAGAAAGACGAGGAGGACGAAGAGAGAGAGAGAGAGAGAGAGAGCGCAGCACTCGATTCTCAGCGGGACGGCTACTAATAGGATTTTCGTGATCAAGTCCGTCGGCACTTTCGACTCGGCTGGCTCCTCATTCCCATAAGCAGGCAGTCGCGTATCTTGCCTGTACGTATCGAGCGTCGCGCGTGTGTGCGGCCGCCATTGTGCCACATCGTGCAGATCCCTCGTAACTTAGATCCCTACGTTGACCTCAAGGTGCATCGGTCTCGTTGCAACGTGCATGTTACAAAATTTGCGTAATCACGTATCATCGGTTCGAGAGCCTCCCCGAAAGGCTCCCCATTCGCGTTTCTATCCCCCTCTCCCTCTCTCTACATTGCCGCGATCGCGCTACGCAATCTTGTCGTTCCACACGTTTACGTACGTGCGCCGCGAGATGTATCCAATAAACAAGAGAAACTTACCGTGTCGTTTCCATAAGCATTAGTCCCGTCACGTTTATGGTTGCTCGTACACGCTCTATCAATAAGAATCTGCGTATACTGTCTGCGTATACTCGGATCTTGATTTCAGCACGTGGTAGCTAATCGCTTGTTGTGCTTTATCGAGTGCTGATCGCGTGCTGTCCTTCGTTATTACACGCGTGTATTGTAACGCGTGAATTAACGCGAACGCGGGAAAATGTATTTTTTTCGCTGTTGGCGAAAAGTGACTAATGCTCTTTATCCTAGAAAATTGGTCTCGTGTGCTACCTAATCGTACATGACATTAAAGGAGAAAGTACGATTGACATATTAAAATTTAAATTATAGAGAGAATTTACAGTAAGAAATAGATTTTTTATTGGGACATTCTAGCGAGGATTCGTTCCGCAATGATGAATAAAAAGAATATTCATATAAATGATAGATTAGACATGAAAAACAGTTATAATATTCATATATGTATAAATACTAAAATATTCTTAACAGATTTAAAGTTGTTTAAATATACGATTAAAATTGAATTTGAATTTACATCTAATATATTCCTCTCTTCTTTCTTCAGGATGCAAAAGTTTCTTCAAGAGGAGTGTCAGGCGGAACCTAACATACTCATGTCGAGGAAATAGAAACTGTCCGATCGACCAACATCATAGAAACCAGTGCCAGTTTTGCCGCTTGAAAAAGTGCCTGAAGATGGGCATGCGCCGGGAAGGTATGCACTGTACTGAACCCTTTTTACGAATTTATTAGCGATCGATCTCCACTGGTGATTACATCGGGGTCGCTGAAATGTATCGGCAATGCTTGCAGTTCTCGAAGAAAAATATTACTAGTGCCAATTTTTAGGAAAATCTCAGAGAAATTAATAAAATTGCTTATTCGACATAAAACATTTTTAATAATATATAATTTTTTAATTTTTGTATCAAATTTTTAATATCGTAAGATGTTACATAATAATTATTTAATATATTGTACATAACTTTTCTTTTTTATTTTAATATATATCTAAAATAAATTTTGATTGAAGTTAAGATCGCGGATATTGCAGATTACATTAAAACTAAAATATTATATATATAAAGAAAATTGAGCACTTGCAAAATTTTTCTTGGGATTTGCTTTCTTCTGCCGCGTGATTTTTTATAAAATACGAAAAGTCAAGGCGATGTTTCTCCGGAATATGGAATACATCTTGAATAGTTATTTAAAATAATAATTCCACAAATACGCGCATTAAAGGCAAAATGCAATTTATGTATTAATCTTATTATTCTTCAAGAAAAACGCATGATTTGCTTTAATTTGAAGTAATTTATAATATTGAAAAAATTTAATTTTTATTTTATAGTTCGAGAAACAATATTTTTTACTACCATGTCTACTAGAAAGTTACTTGTTCGATTGCAATATTGGAGAAACATCGCTGAAACAAAGTATCGATCCTATAATAATTTCTATAACATTCGCGACTCGTTGTGATCACCCGTTAAACTCTCCGTCACACGGTCCGTAATTCAAGTTTCCTTTTCCGTTTCTTGGTATCAAGTATTATGCTGATTGAGCTGCGGAATTTCTGAAATTAATTTCGTATGATAATATGCAGCATAACTTACATATTAATAATTATACACGCATACACTCATTCATTTTCGTATAACAATTACAAGTAAAGATTTTACATCTTTAAGTTTGAGAAATTTTTAATTGCTATAGTTAACTCATTGTGCGCATCATTTATAGGTATCATTTTTACAAGCGTGTGGTCAATTTACTTTTGTCGCAAGTTTATTGATTATTTATACATAAAACTATTGCCTTTCAAATTAGCCTAATATTTCTGACCAAGGCAACAGTATCAATTATGGATCAATATAATTCAATGTATGTTAAAAAAATGTATATCAATGTATGTACATTAATGTACATTTTTAATATATATGTTATCGTACGTTTAGTGTATTACAAATAATCTACCAAAAGAGAGAATATCATAATTTTAAATTATTACAGATCTTCAGAGAGCATATTAGAGAGATTATTAATGATAACTTCCCGTCTTTTCTTCTATCATGAATATCAATGATTGAAAAAATAATTTTATACGTCAATAATTTCCAAAAAATGAAAAATGTAAAGAAAATTCTGCAATTTTATCAATGTATGTCTGCAAAGTATTGAATTTCAACCGTAAATTTAAACCGTAATTAGTAACTTGATTCATAATTGGGACCGTCACGCGCGTTACCGTTTTCATTTCGGCAATGTCTGCACCCGAGGACATCACGTTTCGAAACGCGGCTTTTGGCGCGCTTCGCCGCGGCAGGAACTTTTAATTGCAGCCCGTGGTAAGGCCGGAAAGGTTCCCACGCCTTATCCCCGCCCGTGATTCCACGTTCCTCCGCTCTTGAACTTGGCTACTCGCGCCGCGCGCGATAACATCTGACCTTGTTCCGCCGCGCGCACGAGGAGGAGAGGAGCGCGCTCTTTCGCTGGTCATCGGCTCTCTCGGTCTGCCCAGGTGTACAACCACTTCCGTCCGAGACGTGGCCGTCCATCGTAGCCGGCACGGCCGTCTGTCTGCCCCGAAGCGTGCTCGCGCCGCGATCGTAAACCCGGTAAATCACGCGTTTTTACGCGTATCAGCCGCACGCGTCGACGGAAGACGCGACCGGGAATCGGCGATTCTATCGAGATATAAGCTACGCGAGCGAATCAGATTGATTTGTTAACTTTTCAATTACGATATTTCAGTCGAAGTCACCAATCCATTTTAGATTAAAATTTTTAGAGCAGCACATCAGATTAGCAATAACGAAACGACAAAAAATCGTTTAGAAAATATAAGGAACATTATTTCGAAAGCTGCTGTCATTTTAATCTTGTTTTACATTATACGTCACGCTCTCGGGATAGACCTCTTTACTGATGGCAACCGCATAGACTTTCTTTCAGGACTTATAGATCGAAATCACTTTGCTCTTTTAGACGGATACATACGTATTTAATGTAAATCTTTAATGTAAATCTTTTAGAAGATATCTTGGTAGGATCAAAATCTTGGTAGGATCTCAACATGAAGTATTATGGGCATGCTTCATTCTTAAAATTTAATTCCTCTTAAAGGCTATTAATATTCTCTTGCTGGTTCTTCCATTATCACGAATTGTCGAAGCCTCGAGACCGGAACAGCTGTCCTTCATCTCGGTCTGGCCTCTTTCGTATGTGAGTCTCGCAGAAAGCGCACGACTTCCCGGAGGCACATTCTCGAATATCGTGAGCCACGTTGTACTTCACGAAAGAGAAGCTCGCGCACGATTATTCGCACGAGAGCCGGCGGCTCTCCTGCCCGCGGCGCGGTTTTTCCCACAGGAACGTAGACGCGAGAGACGTCGCGTTTTCTGCCCTGTCACAGCGACATCCGCCTATTATCCGCGATGATGCCCCGGTCTTTGATAATAATTCGAGTCGCTCGCGAGCGCGGGGCACGTAACTCTATATACACTCACCTGATCTCTCTACCATATACGTTCGCACGAAAGATTCACGGGAAGGAAAGAGGAAAAGAAAAAGAGCAGAGAAAGAGGACGAAAGAAGCAGAAGAAGAAGAAGAAGAAGCAGAAGACGAAGAAGAGGCCGAAGAAAAGAAAAGTGCACGAAGGGCGAAGGGCCGCGGAGAGAGAGAGTGACGAGGACGAGGGGGGTTGCCAGCACCGTCGCGCCGGCAGGAGCGGCAGCAGCAACAGCAGCAACGGGAGGAGGCAGAAGAGGCGAGAGGTCGTGGATGATGGAGAGGGGAGGGTTGAAGGCGCGAGAGGAGAGAAGGAACGAGGAGGAGTGAAGGTGGAGGAGCAACGAGAGAGGGAACTGAGAGGAGGGAAGAGGACTGGGAGAGAGAAAGAGAGGGAGAGACGATGGTCCGAGGTCAGCGGGGTGCATGACCTTACCTCGGGGCCCCTTCCTTCCGTGGGGCCCTTGAGGCAGACAGGATGCGCTGAAGATTACCCCGTAGATACTGTCCGCGATGATTACAGAAATCTAGGAAGCCGCTCAATTTAATTAACCCTTAATTGCGAGCGCTCGGGACGGGATGGTGCGTTTACTTCGGTACCCTGGCGCTTTTCCTCCCGTCCCTCTTGTCTATTCGAGGACGATGATGATGATGATGATGATGATAATGATGATGGTGATGGTGGTGGTGGTGGTGGTGGTGATGGTGATGGTGATGGTGGCAGCGGTTGTTCTCCATGTGTACGAGCGCGCGACGATGCGTGAGTTATCGCTCCGCGATACGAAATGCACTTTCTTTTAAAGACGATCGCTGGCCGGAAAGAACGTAGACCAACTGTCTGCAACTATTGTGCAGTTGCAGATCCTATCACGAGTTTCTTACACTCGTACTTAAGCATTTTGTATAATTATTTTGCTAGTCCAACAAAATTATTTTCAGATCTGTATTTAATAGTTAAATTTCTACATACTTAACAAAAACGTTTTTTTTTTCGTGTATTTTTGAAGGGATTAAATAAATTTTCTAAATGTTAATGAAAGCACCACAACTTGAAGTTCAGTATTTTATGAGTAACATTATACATGTACATGATTATAGAGAGATTAATCCATTTATTGAAAATTAATAATTAAACCAGTGACAATGATAAGAATCTTCCTGAAAAACATGCACAATACTTTAAATTTAACATCTCATTAAATTTAGTATTGTTATTTGTTGTTATTTGTAATGCTACGAATTTCTACAAAATATTTTTTTCAAGATATTTAAAAGAATAATTTTAAAAAATCGGCTTCAAATAAAAAATTGGTATGAGCCATAATCATACATAGTACGATAAACAAACCATAAAATGCTTGAAATATGAGTTCTTTTATTTTTTAAGGACTTCTTATATCGTAACATCACATACACAGTTAGTTTTTATCATCCTCCTTATAAGATACTGGTTTTTGAATTTTTTCCACAAGTTAATTAGTGGTTCCTTAGGCATCTAAATTATTTTATATTATATTTTATATATCTCATATAATTTACGTTTTAATGATGGTCAGTTGTTTTGAAATCTTTATTTTAACGAAAAGCAAGTTTTATTAGTCCATTTTTTCCATTCCGTGAGTATGGAATTGGAGATGGGTTTTATCGCATTGAGCACTCTTTAGAACTGGTCTCGTAACTATGGAGTGTACCTATCGCGATATACCGATAGAGATTCGCGACTAGAAGGCCCCGTTACGTACTTAATACGCTCGTTAAAACAAGGAACTTAGAAACGCATTCGTTCGCAGACGCGCACGTTTCTTCTATACTCTCGCAATAAATCTGCACTGTTTATTTTACAACCCGCAGCCGGTTATTTCGCACTTGCTTCGATATCTTTGCTTAAGGAAAAAGAAAAAAAAATAACGACGCTTAATATCCTGTGCGTCAAAATGGCATCTCTCTAATTTATGCACATGCTAAGGTAATTAACCTATTTGAACACGGATATATTTTCATTTTACATGTCGATAATATTGAAAGAATCTTGACGTTAAATGTGAAAAAGTATAATTTTAACGTGCGAAAATAAAGATTTAATAGACAGATTCAATTTTATAATTGCTGAAATAAAAACGGGAAAGAGTATGAAAGAGAAAAAACCTATTAATATTTGCTTTAACATTTTCTTTGATTTTCTTTTGTAAACTTTTTTCGTAAAAATATTATTTTAAAACTTTCAAAGGTAATTTTATAGAGGTTATCTGTTTAATACATTTTTTAAAACTATGTACGTTATTATAATAGTTATTTAATAATAGTTATAATAATTACTTAATATGTTGTTTTGTTTATGAATATATTATCATAAAAGTATGTGATAAATATAAATTATTTTTTCAGAAAAATTTATTAACTTAATATATTTTTCTGTATTTTATTGTTTGAGCAAAATTTTAAAGAATTTTCCTTATACAATAATTTTAAAAATATATGAAAACACTGTGTAAGCAAAATAATAAGTTAACATTACTTAGATTGAATTTAGAAACTATTTTAACTTGCTTACACGTTTTTTCTTCTTTTCCTCTGTTTCACATAAACGGATTCCATTTGCCATGTTATTGCGACATTTTTCTCATGACAAGCAAACGAATATACCGCAAATTTCGTGGACTCTCACGTGAACGATACGCCTGTAGATACATATCATCGAATGTTCGTTAACGCCATAACAAAAGGAGACAGGACACACGACGACAAGGAGACGCGGTGGGAGCTCGAGAGAGGAGACGTGGAGAGAACTCGAGAGGCAAATAACCCTAATTTCAACGTCGGAGACCTGCATTCAGAAAGTCATTATCAAACGAGCGTCCCGCGCGCCCGTTATAATTACGCGGGCGTTGCACAACAGAAATGTATCGAACTTATACGTCGGTTTCTCTCTCTCTTTCTCTTTCTCTCTCTCTCTGTTTCTCCCTCGTTCTGCTTTCGTGCCTCTTCTCCCGTCACTCCACCAATCTTCTCTCTTTCTCTTCTTCTCTCCTTCTCTCTCTTCTCGTTCTCACGTTCTTTATTTGCACGCGTTTCGCACCGATCAGTTGCTCCGGTTGGTACGCACGCTTGTTCGTCCGCCCATTTTCGCTTTCTTTCCGAACGTTTGCCGATTACGTGATTTTCTAATAATTACGCAAACCCCCGCGTGTTTCGTGTTGCTTATTGCGTTTTTCTTCATTGATTAACCGGTTTATTGCTCTTAATGAAGATCACGTTCCAAGTTTATCAGCAGTTATCCTGAACTAACTACGAATCTTGGAAGTATTAAATTACGCACAGCAATTTTGTGGTTAGCCAATGGCGAGTATTCAGCCCGTGAAACGTTATTGACTTCTAATCGCATCTTTGACCATCTAGAAATGTTGAGTTTCTTATATTTACTTTATTTGCAAATGTATTCCATTATAATATGTGATTATCGTGTTTCAATGAAGAGTTTTAAAATCAATGGTTCCCAATTACAATATAACGATATGACATATCAATTTCAATAGCAATATGATTCTATTGTTACCATCTCGTCAGTATCAAATCACATGTGAGGCAAGATTAACTATTATTATTCATCAACATCGCGCTTATGATTTACATTGAACTTTCTCCTATCAAACAAAAATTCTCATGGAGAGTCAACGTTCCTCTGAACTCCGCTCGCTAGCATCCGGAGTCGTCGGACCTTATCGATCTATCTGCGACGCGCGATCGGCCGATCTTACGGTCCATCGACCGTTCGATCAGCGATCACTCCATCAGCGCCGATAGACTGCCCTATCTTCCGGTCGCGAGTAATCCGTATATATTCGCAACCGCGCGCTGATCTCCGGCGGTTATGAAATTCTCGTAGAGTACAGTCGATGATCCAGCGCGCCGGTCACGGCTGTGCGCGCCCGCGGTCGCGTGTGTATGTAATAGGTACGCGTGCACGTGCACATCCGTGATACGGTGGACGGACCACACGTTGGCGTTCACAGTGCGCCATGCCGACGCTGATTTCACTTATCTCTCTTTCCCGGCGTCGAAGTTCCGCGCGCGCGCGCGCGGTCCCGATGGCAACGACGGCCATTACGGCCGCATTAACTGAAATTAGACATTGTTTCCCTTGCCGGGGCGGAACAGGGCGCGCAACAATGGGGAGAGACGACGCGGACGACGACGACGACGACGACGTGAGCCAAAATAGTGGAGGACAAAGTAACAAAACAGAGAGGGGAGGGGAGGGGAAATAAGGGGAGAGAAAAATGCGCGGTTACTTCGAAGAATGCTCTCCTCTTCTTCTCTCTTCCTCTTTCCTCTTTATCCTTCATCTCTATTTATCTCCGTTCTCCCTCGCTCCGTCTTCGCCAGCGTGCGCCGGCGAGAGATTGCCGATATTACAGCAGGGTCAGGATCGTGACTTTAATCAATTAGCGGGGTTTCTCGGACCCGGGAAATGATTAGTAATCCGGCCGGCAGCCAGACTCTCTCGGCCTCCTCTCTTGGCCTCCTCTCCACTCGTTGCTCTTATCCGCAACGGGGGATAAGAATACGCGCGCGCCGTCCCGATGCCGCACGAGGAAGTAATTGATGAGAGAAAATCAGCCTATCTTCGCGGATGGAAGTTCATTACTTCGTAGACCCGCGGGAAACTAGCCGTTAGATAGACGGAATGCCCGTTGATTCAACTTTAATATGAAGCTTGACATAAGTGGCTTTTAAGATGAAACAATACTATGATTAAGGACATAGGGTATTCTCCCCCTTTGGAATTCTTATTTCTATTATTCAGAAAAACTTTTACATCGTCAGTTTAACTCTTACAAACATGGGTCCGATCGATTTCTATCCAAGGAAGTTTCTTGAAATTTCTCACAAGTGAGTAATTAAATATTCTACTACATTTTTTCTCTCCAAAATAAAGTGCAAATATTTGTTCTAGAAACTGAAAAGTATGTTTATGAATTTTTAGAGATTTTTTAAACGGTTTTAAATAAGAAAAAATGGTCAAACACGAGAGAGTGTTTATTTGGATAAAGTACCGTTTTTTACATTGTACCATAAAACTGTAAAGATTTTTATTTTTTAAATATTGATATTTAAACAAAATTTACAATCACTTATTGTACTCCTTTCACTAGCTGCATTCGCCATTCGAGAAAGATTTATATCTGCAACAAGAAGGTCAAATATTTACTTGAAATATAAATAGTTTTATTGTACGTTCGATTAAAGTAAATTTTATTTGAATTTACAGTATGTTAATGTGCAGTGTTTACATTCATAAATTTTCATATCTAAAGATTCTTATATATATATAAGTTACAATCCAGAAATTAATCGCTTTCCGGCATCGCCGTTCGTGGAAAAATAAATCGTCCTTATCCATGAAGTAGCAGTGAACATGGGGGCATAAAGTACAAAAATCCAAGAGAGAAGAGTCGACACTCGAAATACCGTTACGGCGAGATAAACCGTCGATACGCGCGGCGGATTCTTGGGCGCCGATAACGGCGAATCGATCGGTCACGCATCCCCCGCGGCTGGAAATGCGTGGACGACTTTGACGAGATTTCAACGCGAATTACGATTAATAATAGCGCGCGACGTCTTATCGTCGTTCTGTCTGAGCTGTTTTCTAGGTTGTCGTGCGCATCTACTCTCCATTTTTTTCTCTTTTTCCCAGAGATAATATGCACGCGTTTTTAAATATATTTTTGAATTAATTTAATAAGGGATTCTAGTATTACTTCTAGTATTACTTCGATTTACTTGCGCAACTAAATCCAAACACATATGTTATGCAAATTAATGCTATATTGAAAGTACAAACACGTGGAGTATATATAAATATATAATAAAGTAGATAATATGGATATAATAGGAGTCTTTTTTGCATTTATCGATAACGTTTTTATATTTTTATATGTAATTTTGTCATTAAAAAGCAAGGGAATTTTTAAGGTTCGACACAATGGTGCTCAACTAAGCTACGCAATTAAACTGAACTGAATAATTAGATTGAATTGCGGTACACGGACAGTTTAGTAAAGAAAGTTCTCTTTTAAATTTACCGTTATGTTTACCGAGGGGAGATTTGGAAATGAATTATTTATCTAGGGGGCAATAAGATTGTTAGCACGCTATTTTAACTTTTACTACTAGCCTACTCCAAAAATTCTTCATCGATCGCATGAGCCTCCTGGCGCGACGGCCGGCCATATACGAAACGACCACGCTTCCCCATATTTACCCGTATAATCTCTTTCCGAGCATTAAAATACAAAGTAGTCGCATTACCATGACAAAACTGTCGGGTCAAGAGAGCCTGACACCGTCTGTGGGGGATTACGATCGGCGGCCGAGTCCGATATGCATATTCAGCGGTGCAAGGTCCACCTTGTGCACGTAATCTTGCGCCTTTTGTTCATCCTCGGCCAATCCGAGCTCGCCGCGGCTTTTCCACTCGATCGTCAACACGTCTATTTTTCTCCCCTCCCCCCCCCTCCGGATTTACGCTCGCGTTGAATTATCGCTATTGAATATTCGACGAGGCGCATCCTCGGAAATTCGACATTGAGTTTCGCTCGTGTGCTCAATCCGCATTGTCATCGCTAGCTGTGAAGAAACAAGAACGTTAAAATGGAAAAGAAAAAAACTTTACTGCCGGCAGAGTCTATCAAGAAATTTTTGATTTAACGTGAGCGAACTTTATTTACGAGTCTCGTAATCCATCATGGACTGAAGAATGAGAAACACGCGTTCATCATAGAAATAAGATAAATGTGATTTATATAAATTAGCAAACAATACCGCGAATAAATTAGAAAACTCTATACAATTCGACGATTTTATGTGAAATCCGTACATGCGACTAATTTATACACACATTAGATAATGAGGGCACGGCTCATTGCCTTATATACACGCTCATACCCTTCTTTTCCTGCGAGGGAACACAATCGTTAATTGAATTTATTTAATCTGTTATTTATTTTAATTTTTCACGCCGGATACCTTCACAAGACATAAGAAATTAGATCAATGTACAGTTGGAAACCAATGACTCTTGACTCGCAACGGCAGCTGGTCAATTCGAACGGTGACCTCAGGGACTCTCGAAGCACCGGGCACGCTGTTCCAATCAGAATGTGAAAGTTCAGCTGCAAAAGGCTTGCGCTATGTTGGCCGGCTTATGCGCCGATACGCGCTCTCTCGCGCAAACATATACATACACCTACACTATTATTCGCTTTTTCCTGACTTCTGTCTATGCCTACTTAACATTGACGGCTCGTCCTGCAGCCGATTTACACGACGGACGTACACGCATATTTGACGGCGGTCGAGTCATCGTGCTTTCGAGACGGAAGATATCTCCGCGATTCATCAGTTAATCTCGGATACGGTGAATACATTCTCTTACAATTTAATGAGAAGGCGGTGATTAATTACGATCGGCAGTAACATCAGGCGCCTTCGCTTGAAAACGTTGTTACTCCGTCACGAAACGCATTTATTAAAATACCGTCAGCCGCAATTCGCACTTTAAGCGAGATATACGTAAAATTATAGAAAATGCCTCTTAGCGTTGCGAGAATAATTAATCTCGTGTCTCGCGATATATTGTTCGCTTCGGGGATAGTTACGTCGAGGTCATTTATCGCCGCGCTCGATGAAATTTCCCTCAACATTACACGTCGGCGAATGCCACGCAATGCGTCAATTTTCTGTAAATTTACATCTCTATTTATATATAAGATTTTTCCTCATTAGAAAAGCTGCCGATAGGTGCCTCTTCCTTTGTGCTGCGTCGCATTAGAAACACGATAAATTACGTGAAATTAATTGTATAAAAAAATACGGGAAGCAGTCAGGAGTTCTATTCACGGGATTCATTGCGTTTTTTCTTTCCGCCGGAGTGAATGCAGATTTTGATGCTTGACCCGCGCGAGAATAACTTCCGTGCTCATTTGCAACGGTGAAGTTGCCATTCCTAAAATTTTTCCGCGGAAATACACCACGAGAGGAGTCGAGGCGCTCAGCGCAAATTGATTTAAAAGCCAGTATTGTGAATTTAAACTGAATTTCGATTTGAATTCCTTAAGCGTTTAAGGAAAGTGCGTTGAGTCCACGGCAGCATTCTGATCTCGTCGAGATCGTGCCGACTCCTCCTCGAGAACAGACAGGATACACGTCTGCCCACGTTTGTCGCGCGAGAGCGAGTCCGCGATACGAACGAGGGGCAGGTGAGCTCCGCCACACGCGGCTCGCTGCTATTTGCATCGACGAGGATCTTTCTCTTTCGCCGGCGGACCCACCGCTTGTCTTCCTGCCGTTCGCGGCGATGCGGCAATTACGCCGTTCCCTCGAATACGTGCCAATAATATATAGGGAGATATCGCGGTTAGAGGTAGAGTCATTTTAGCCGCCCCGGCCCGCCACGCCGCTCGCGAATTCCTCGCGAAATCCACCGCGAGGTCCGCACCCGGATTCTCGACACCGCGAGATTGCGTTATTTTCCACCACGCACCTTCGGCTTTCATTAAATCGCTATTTATCACCCGACGTCGAGCCGGGTACGGTAAGTTGATTACGCATTCAGGCGATTCGATACGCGCCGACTAACTCGACAAAACCCGACAAATATATAGTATATCCGGTATCGACAGGGACATAAATTTTAAACTCGGAGATATACTCGAGTTCTTGAAAAAAAAAAAAAAAAATTCTAATATCACCGGGGAAACGTGCTTTCACTGAGCGTTAGCTTTATTTAATTGCACCTCCCGAGCTAATAGCGCGATAATTAAGTTCCCATAAAGAATCCAATTCAACGATACTTTATTTCACGGCAACGACCGACGCCGCGGCACTAAATCACATTCCTGCCTCACTAATATACTACTATAGTTCTGAGATTATGGACGACGTGAGGAAAAAATCTGTGATGTAGTAGGAGCATGTGGGCGCGTGAAACACATGATAGCAGTTCCCGCAGACAAGCGGTCTGCCCCGCTTCGTGCGCGTGCGGAGTCTCCGCGTCGAAGCCGTCATCGGCCATGTACCGTCCGTCGGCGGCGTGGGAAAACCGGCCGACGATCCGGCTCCCGGGTGAGGATGCCGTCAATTTTTTGGGCTCGCGTGCGACTCTCGCGCTCGGAGGCGCCGGCGAATTCGAACAGGTGAATCACGTACGGAAAATGTTCCCCGTGACGAATAGAAAGGTCGGGGGAGAGAGGGACGAAGGAGACAACGCACAGACTCATCGACAGACTCCAGTGGGTCACAAGAATGACCGCGCTCGACCGCGCGGACCGGAGGAAGGCCGAGAGGAAGAGTCGTCGAGTGGAAGAGAAATACCAACGACTCTCCCACGTATCGCGCGGCGGAGCTCGCGTTTTCGCGGCGATTCAGCTGTAGTAAAACGGGCAGGTTGGAACCCGCACATGCGGTATCCGATATTAACGCCTGACGGGCGGGTATAATCTCCGGCGATGCGCCGGTGTGTGCGTATCGCGACCGCGGCAGATCGGCGGAAAGCAAGCGGCCGGCGCCGTTAAGCATCTGTCTGGTTAGGCAGCAACGTTTAAGCCTATTCGTTTCGCGCCAGCGAGCTCCGAGCTTGATCGCGAGATAGAGGCAAGGGAAATACACCTTGCTGGTGGATCTTTCATTTGGATCGCGGAAGATTCGTCTTGGGCAGATTGCGAGAAACACGGAAGTAAGGGGACGGTTCCAATTACGAGTCCAATTCTAATTACAGGGCAAATTTTGTGAAATTAAATGTTTCACACGGGATATACATATATTAATAACATTGCAGAAATTTTGTTTTACATTCTTTAATTTTAGTGTAATGTAAAATTACTTTCACTCAATCACTGCTGATGTTTAGGATACAAGTTATAATTAATGACTTCTCTAATAAGCTTTTTAAATACCTGTTTAATAATTTTTTTCTAATTAGTAGATTGTATTTAATACGCTAAATATAGAATGATATGTATAAAAAATATACATTAACGTACATATATATATATTTATGTTGACTTATGGTTGGGGCTTATAATACACAAACGTACAATTTTTAAAATTTTTTAATATTCTTTCAAAATTCATAATTGATTTATTGAATGTACGGTTTCTCTTTAAAATTATAATATTTATTATATTGACATTAATAACTTTTTAAACATGTTTGTTCGTTAAATTTATAATTAATGAAAATCATCTTAACCTTAGATGACCGATAATTAATCCGTCACCTCTTATCATGTTTCGTATAAAAATAATTATGTAGGAGACTTAAATTGGTGCTCAAGAATGTTAAAACTTTTTGCAGTATTACTCATAATACTTGAACGTTCTTCATAACTATTGTAATGCTTCAACGAAATTATTTTTAGATCTGCTTATATATAGCTTTTTAGATTACCGCAATTATTCTTTCTGCGTTGTACTTTATTATGAACCAATATTGTTTGTCAGATGGATTTATTTTCACACAAAATTTATTATGTCGTCTTTGAACAAAACGTTAATGTGTTAATATATTATATACATTAAATCAACGTGAAACGAATTCTCTCGAAGATCCATCGCGTGATGTTATAGCGAAATTTGCCCGTCAAGTAAACTTGTTCGCCGTCGAGGAAATTCGTTTTCAGGTGAATTCGCTATTGAACGGATTCACGATCGAACGAGGTCGTCTCTCTGAGCGGAGTCCCACGTACGGCGCGTAATTCACGCACGGCCGGTGCATTATTCACGGCGGGGCTACGCTAAATTCATAAAGATCTAGCCGTTCGTTCTCTCGCGCGATTACGACTGGAGCGCGTAAGAGTTGCCCGCGCTCGTAGAACCAGTCCGCTCGCATAAGCGAGCCGAGTTCGTTTCGCGGAGAGACCCGCGCTTACGAATCACCGCGGCGGGCGGAGGTGAACGAAAGCAGATATTAATAACGCGCCGCGTATACATGATTGTTGCGTGGTCCCACCTTCGCCTCCTTTCCTCCCGTTCTCCTCCCCCCCCCGCCCTCTCTTTCTCTCTTTTTCTCTCTCTCTCTCTCTCTCATCGCGGTGCGCTCCACCTCCTTCAGACCACTCGCCTCTCCTCTCTTTCTCGCCTTCTCGCTCGGGCCGCCTCTCTTCGTCCGTTCCTCGTCGAGTTCGCCCGGGTCGCTCGTTTCTCCATGCCTTCCTCAACCTTAATGTTGCTCGTATAGCGTAAGAGCATAGCGTGGAGTAGCATGCGAGAGAGCCTCGCCGGGGCCTCGCCGCGAGCAGGCACCGTGGGAACCTTAGGCGGGCCTCACCGCGCGCGCGCGCGCGCACGCTCGCTCGCTCGTTCGCTCACTCGCGCTCGCGCTCGCGGGGCCCTGTTCTGGACGCGTGTAACCTTGTAACCTCCACCGACCTCTCCCTTTCTCAATCTCCGCGTCTCTACCCTTCCCGCCCTGCCGAGAGAGACGCGCGTCGTCTCTCTTCGCCCGTCGTCCTCTCTCGCCGAAGTCTTCTTTCCGCTCCTCTTCGCTGCGCCTCTCGGTCCTCGTCCTCCGGCTTCGTCCTTCGTCCCCGTCGGCCGTATAACGACGCGACAGGCCGTCCCGCGCGATGAGGGAGTCCTCCTCCAAAGATGCGATCTCGATCTCGCGGCGACACGGCGCGCGGACGGCCGCCGGCGAACGTCGGGACGCGCCGCAACGATAGACGCCGACGACGCCGGCGATAAAGTTGGAGAACGCGCTAGGAGTGCTGGAGAGCGCGATGCGCGCTCTTGATTGCGATAAATGTAGCGTAATAAATTTCATACGCGTCAGCCGCGCACTTCGAGGGAGATCGCTCAGGCGCGCTCCGCCGATTGCGCGCGCGATAGCATGCTCTCGTCGTTAAGTCCGATCAATAATAAATTTCACTGTCGAAGCAGTAAATTCCGCGCGCTTGGCAGTTGTTCGTCTAGTAGTGAAATATCGCGAAGATGAGACGGATTCTCTCCGATCGGCTCTCCAAGAACGCTCACAATAACTCGAACGGGAATTCATTCATTTTCTTTATCGGAGAAAGTCCTGTACCTCGAGAGCAAATGTGAATTAAGTATTGTTTAATCGTCATTGTTACCATTCTATTACGTATCACGTGATAATATACGATGATTAAATGTGAGTAGTTATCAAACTAATTCGAAATTCTAAAGATATACGATCAAGAAACATTTTATGGATCACGGTAAAACATTGAAAAAAAAAAAAACAACTAAAAAAAAGTTCTAATAAAAGTCAACGAAGGAAGAGACAGGGCTTTCTAATAACACGTCGAGATGGTACGACCGATATGGTAAACTAATAGGAAGGAGTGGTTGTTCCCATGGCAGTCGAGTTTCTTCTGACAATTCAACGTCCCCCGAGGAGGCTCATAAGTAACAACGGAATTTGCCACAAAGTGTCCCCTATTACTACACACGCCTGAATCACCGGGCAAGAAAACGAGTATAAAGCATGCGAATTTTCTGTGGTCGGAACCGCGGGATAGGGGCAGCGTCGAATTAGCGGGCCGTAATGGCGAGCTGCCGTCCGTCCGTCCGTCCTTACGTCCAGTTCGCGCTTACGTTCGGACGCTATCTCTCCCCGTGGAACGGACGGCCGTGAGGCCGGTGGTAACGGCGAAGAGTGGTCGCCGACGGCCCAAGTCGGTAACCTTCTTTCCGGCGAAATTATCATAATGGCTCGGAACAGAAGCATGGCCCGGAGCGACCTCCGCTCTCGCCTGGAAACTGCCTCTCGCACGATGCATACTTCGCTTCTTACCCGGCATCTTCCGCGAGTCTAAAAGCGAGCCTCCCGCGTGCGTGCGTGCGTGCGTGCGTGCGTGCCTGCGTGCATGCCTGCATACGTGAGCGTATTCGCGCGCGCGTGGTTACAGCGAATCTCTCTCTCTCTCTCTCTCTTTTTCTCTCTCTCTCCCCAGCACACTCGCAGCACCCTAGCAGCCCGCTCTCGAAGCCGCCCCGCGTTGCCCAGGCCGGGGCAGGTATACACACAGGTATATATCCCCTCGCACGGTAATTACGTGACGTATTAATACCAGTTATTCCGCGTCGACTGGTTCTCTCTCCCGGCCGCGCCGGTCGGCCGTCTCGATCCGCAGGTGTATTCCCTTGCCTGTTCTTTCTCCCTTTCCGCCGATCTCTTACCTTTTCTCGCTCTCCTCTCGTGGGTCTCACCTCGTCCCTCGTCCGACCTCCGCCAACGCCACTTTGCCCCGTCCGGCCCGCGGAAAAAAACGCTCGCTCGCGCGCGCGCCTCTAACGAGATACTTTTCCGAAGCGACGAGACGGACATTTCGCGTCTAAACGTCCGTAAACGGTGAGCGCGCAGTCGCGCGCGACGAAGCACCGTCGGACCGCACGCTGCTATCTTCGCGCTCGAGAAAGCGCAACAAGCGAGTCCTGGCTCTGTCTCAGTTAAACGAGTTATAAAATGATGCCGTATGTGACGAGAGTCGAAGAGCTGTTACTTTTCTAACGCGATTTTTTTTTCAATATTAACCTGTTACAGCAAGTTTTTCAAGCAAAAATAGTAAAGGCTTACCAAAAGTGAGTGTAAAATATTTTTAACTAAATCTTCTTTTACGAAAAATCAAAAAGTATAAAATTGCATAAATTAATTATCATCAGTTAATAATTTGACTAAAAATCGACATCTCTTGTACTTGTTTTTTAAAAATATTTTTAGCATACACAACACAAGATGTAAAGTGTTGAATTTTTTATATATTACTTATTTACCATTTAATTCATATTTTTGTATTAATAAAATATTGAGGTATGATTTGGAGGACCAATTAACATTTAGTAATTCTTCCTTATGTAAAAATATAGAACCGTAAGATATTGATAGGTGAAATAATTATAAGAGTAATGCATCAGGAGCAGTCGTGCGAGTAACGTACTCTCATAATTATTTTCTTTAGGAGAGAAAAGGATTTTGAATTTGAATCTCCGTCAGTTTTTTTAAATTTTTCCCGTCGCTTATACATTGAAAACGAAAGAATAATTGCCAAAATCACGCGAAAATCATTTGCAGGCATTTATCCCGAAAAAAAAAGTATTTATTTTCTCCAAGTTACTAATACAAAGATGAAGAAATTATCTTCTATCTATTCGTTAAGATTATTCAAAAAATTAAATTTCCTTCTTTAAGCAAAGAACTGATATTGCTGATTTCTAAAGAAGCTAATTAAATGGAGCTATAAACGACTTCGAAATAGCGCTTATTACTTTGAGCTGCACTGTATCGATGTTCGTGATCATGGAGGATCACACAACGCAGAATGAGAACTTTAGAACGACGTATATAGAGTCGATCATTTTACAATTACCACGATAACCGATCGCGCACATTCGCGGGCGGTTTTAAGTGAAATCGAGGGACGTCGAGGTCATTTTTCTTTTTCCGTTTTTTTTCTCTTCCACAACGGAGGGACTTAGCGAGCATATCTGGGATCTGCGCGCATCCCGCGCGGACCCGTAGAGGAAAAGAGCCTGCCGAGGGCCCGTAAACGATCGAGTATCCGCTCCTCGGATCCCGGGCCCATCGTGGTTCGACCGAGCAAGTCGCAATCACGACCGTTAATCGCGGTGCGATTAACTCTCGAGAGCCGCTGCAAAAATCCCGGGTGGAGGCGAGTTCTAGGGAGGATCGTCCCGCTCGTGGAACCCCGCCGATCCCCAGCTTCATCTCTTCCACCCCGCGAGATAGAATTGCGCGCCCGAGACTAAAGATTATCCTTGATACGGTTGTCGCCGATACACCGTAATAAATAACACTGCGGACTAACAACACATTTTCAAAAATACAATAAAATGGAGTCGACTGATTGGTAACTTAGCAATTTTTATGCGTGTATTTGTTATCAATGTGATTTGCAGATCTGCAGTATCATTCGTTAGTTTTTCAGGTTCATTTGCTTCAAGTTATTTTTTCGCTTCGAATGTTTTCTTGGTGTTTCCTTGTGTCTTTGTACGAGTCACGGCGAAATTGTGTATGGTTTAATAAATGACTATTTGTAATTAGAGGTAATGAGGTTTAGACGCAGCAACACAAGTTTAATTGTTGAATCCTATCGAGTCCAATATCCATCGCTGTGTGTGATAATAGATTAGATTTCGATCATGAAAATTTTTTGCTATGCCGCAGCAATCGATAATTACGATATATCCTTGAGGATGATTATAGAAACCATTAATTTCCGATGGATATCTATACTCAGCAAACACATGCTTGTAATTGAAAGTGGGCCAAGCACGATGATATCTCCATGGGAATTTTCTAGTCGGACTAAACGGGACTTGAGCACGCCTCGCGTGCTCTCAACGAAAAATCCAATGCCGCGTCGCTTTATGCCCGAAGGCGAGAAAAGCTTGGTGAAGCAGGTGGACTCGTCGGAGAAAATTAGCTCGGGCACGTGACGACGCGCGTTTATAAATACGGTCGCGCGTGACGTAATGCTCGCGCGAGGAAGATGAAGTGGAAGGAGGTGGAGTTCTCTCCTAACAGGACGAAGGATCGCCCGGGGCGATCCTGTCGTAAACCCGACTGGCTCGCCGCCCAGAAGTTCGAGCTAACGAACTTATCGGCCGCGCGCGAAAGCGGGGAACGCGCGTGTTGATTAGGATCGAGATTACGCGCGAGATCTCGAAGCCGCATCGTCGTAGAAACATCTCAATGTTTGTGAGCGATTGTGCACGAGCGATCATACGAAATCGCGTAAATTGAGAAACACGTAAAGTGAAATGTAAAAAAACGTTCTTCGAATGCTGTTGTTAAGACAGTCATGAATTTTATCATGAAAGTTTCTACATGTTTATCTTAAAATAACGTTCACATGTACGTCTTGATATCAGTCAGATGGAAGTCCTTCATAATTTACTGATTAGATGCGAAGCCATCATGTCAAACAGATTTGAATATCTATCGTAAATTACAAAATCTTAAAAGGTTCTTGGGTCATAAAGATAATACAGTTTGTTTTTTTACATTCCCAGATTGATTACCGAGAGAAACAAGAAAAAATAATTAAGTTTAATTAAGAATTTGTGTTGCATGAATTGTTTAAAATTTTATAACGTTTTTTTATCTTTAAAAAATTATTATTAATTAAGATTAAATAAAAAATGATAATAATTAGAAAATTTATTGTCAATGTTTAGTGTCAGGTTTATACGTTGAAATAATTAAGACGATTATAGAGTGAAAAAAAATTTATTAATAAAGTCAATTTTAAAAGTTTCCAAATGAAATTTTTTCACACGATTTACCACTGAAAATCGTAGCGACGCTCTTGAACCCTTGAGTGTTATGTTCCCGTCTCTTGTATTCGCGTAAGGGCGGGAATATGGACCTTTAAAGTCGTCGAGGGGCGTCCCGGCGCTCCTGACCTTTCCATAATCGTCCCTTAAATGTTGATTTGCATTGTGATATTGCGGAAACGTGCTCAACTATCGAGAGCTCTCGACAATGCGAGACAATGTTTCGCGAGCTATCCCAAATGTGATATTAGTGTTTCTATGACTATCGCAAAGTCTCACTTCCGCGGGTTTATGAGGGTGAGTTGACTTTTCAGCGTGCAAAAACGGTACTCGAGACGATCTTCAAGGATAATAACGATACGTGTATTGCACTCTTGCTAGAAGACTGCTGATAATTAAGAAACTTTGTAGGAAAAAATATATAAGTATAATGTATAAAATATGTACATATACAAATAAACAATTTATATACGTTAAATAAAATTAACGACAATTTTATATTACGAATTATTTTTATGAAACAAAAATATTAGTAAATTTATAAGACAAATAGTTCGTAGAACTTACATGTAAATCTTGTATGTAAAAATGATCAAATTTATTTGTAAAAGAATGCGAATGCAAACATTAAATTTTGCTGTGTATAATTCGAAAAACATATTTTTAATATATAATAATAATTGACATGGTAATGATTACGTTAGATAAGATTCATTTATTAAAAGAACCGTTTAATTTGTTGGTACTTCTTATCGGACTAATAGCAGTCTTTCATTCAGGTAAAAACAACCCAGTTTCAGTAATAGCAATCAGCGTTCTTCGTATTATGCCACTTTTCTCGCGACAAAAAGGGAGGAAGATAGAGAGAGAGAGACAGAAAGAGAAAGACAGAGCGCCCGCGAGCCGTTACACGGGAAACATTATGTAGCTACTATCGAAAGTGATTGGCAGGCCGAACAAATGACGGGGTGGAAGCGACGAGATGAGGGTAAAATATTTTAAAAAGATGACGCATTGCGCTGAGAACGCGCGATTTTGTAAAGACGTTTCTGAAAGGCGAGCGTCTTTAACATGCAGAAAGATCGTGGGAATCGGCTCGGTGCCAAGGTTATCGGAGCAAGTGCAACCGCCATGCAGGTAGGCAATGCGTGAGCTGGTGTGCACCTAATAATTATTAGACGATATGTCGCCGGATCGACCACGAGTTGCAGGACGGCCTTGCAGCCAGGCCGCGTGCGGTGTGTTCCACCACAGCTCGATCTTCCGTAAATTACAATCTACGCTAGATTCCGCCATTGCTATCACGCCAGCCCTCTTTGACGTTGACGAGCGCCGCGACACGTGGCAAAATTACGTAAATAAATCCCCGTAGCGATATTCCGTACTGCGCAGTGCTGCGTTCGTTATTTGTCGGAACCTTAGGCGTTCATTAAATGACTTCGTGCGTAATAATCGCAATAGCAAGATGTTGAAATAATGCGGCATCTGATTATCCGGAATATACGAAGTCATAGCTGCTATAATTATTGTAAATAATGAATTTTTTTATGATTTAAAGCATCGACAAATATTGTTAACGTGTAATATACTCCGCTGCAAGAAAATTGACATCATTTTGAAAAATTGTTTTATTGATGTTAGACTTTGATTAGCCAATCATTTAATATACAAAAGTGTTAGATATTACTTAAAGAAAATATTTTATTAATTCTGCACAAGATATTACAACATTTTATATATTGGAAATAATTTAAAAGATAAAATCTGAATTAAAAGGTTAGAATATTGTACATGAAAAAAAACGATTAGATTTTACATTTTACTAAAGCTACAATTAAAAAATACATCAAACGAATATTTAACAACGAATCGAAGTTTTCGATTTTATATTATATTATTATATTCTTGGGCTAACAAAGCATTACACATTTTATATATTTTTTAACAATTTAAATTATTCATCTTTGTACGTTTGACGAAATTTTCAAAGCAAATCAAAGCAAAGATTTCGTATAAATCAATTAGACAGATATCTTCTCACATCGTTTCTTAAACAAGCAATATTTTACTACACTGGATTTTGTTATATTTTGTTATACTGGAAATGTTATCAATTTATAAAACAATGCTATTTGCATTGTTTCTATCGCTTTCTCTCTCTCTTTCTCTCGCTCTCTGACATCTTTAAACAGAACTACTGCCAGGGCACTTACGGGCGTTTATTAGACATGTAAAAATTATTTCGTGCCGCATTGGCCACGCGATATGTTGCATATTTGCCGCCTCTTCTCGACCTCTCGCCCTTCCATCATTTTACATTCCATTTCGCTTCGCTCATTCAGCTCGTCACACCGCACTCGTCTCGCGTTTCTTTATCGTCGACGATCGAACCTCATCAATCCCGGAACATCCAGAGATTTTCGAGAAACGATTTGCAAAACCTATCGGTGAATAACAAGATTCGCTTGAATCGGCGATGATAAGAACAATCTCAGTCTTTTACTCTTGCAAACTGCCGCGTCACGCGGTATTAACATTCTCTCTGGGCTATTGAGAAATGTTCACCTGCCGGTTATGCAAATCTAATCTTATTCTTTTCTTTTAAATATATCAGTATGCAAGACAGAAATAAATAGCGTTTGTGATTTTAAAATAAACTATTACAAACCAATAAAATATCGAAATTAATTGCACGCTTAATTCTCCATAATCGAATTTTTGTATAAGTTAAATCTTTCAATTTTGTGCGAACAGATATCGAGCGAATACATGTTATACGTTAGATGTGAAACTACATTTCTTCTGCGGGAAGAAAGAGACGTCAGATTGCAAGACTAGGAAGCGCTCCTGCTGTTATTATAGCCTTCCGTAGGAAGGTAGGTTTGCCGCAGGGCCCTTACGCGAATGTATATTTTTCGTGCAGGTTCGTACAACAAGAATTAACCCTCTCGCTCGAAGGGACGTATATAATATATCAGGAAGAACTTTGACGTGAGATGTTTAGCAGAGGGGGAAAAAAGAGGATTCCACATTTTAGCAATAGTTTATCGAAGTGATATGAAAAGCTAACCAAAATTTTCAGCACACGCAAATATTGACCATTTTTCATTATTCTTGATCATAATAATTTCATATAACTTTATTCTTGTACAACGTAATTTACATGTATTTCTAATTTAATAATTAATATACTTTTGCCTTTTTATGGAAGTTTCAGATCGAAAAATTAAAGTCAATTCTTCTACATAATAACATTTATACGAATGTATCTCTAATATATTTGAGAAATATTTATTATTCTACCGTCGTGTTCTTCGTCGTCGTTGATTAGAAGAAAGCACACGAGAAAACATTGTCGATGAGGGCAAGAGAAATAGCTGATAGGAAGGAGCCGGGAGAGACAGTCGAGAAACTGGCACATCGCGATGATCGAACGAGTGGTGCACTCATGAGGTGGTCGGGCCCGCTTGAGGGATTTTGTTAAACGGTGGGCGAAGGCAAACAGCTTGAGGATGAGCGCTGGTAGAGCGTTTGCACGACGCCTAACCGATGACCCAATGACCTCGTGCAGTGGTAGGCTCATGTAGGTCGTCACCGTCGCCGAGGAGAGATCGTAGGCGGATGATTCGTCGGACCTCTTTCTTTTACTCGCGCGAACTTCTCTCTTTCTCTCGCGGAGAGTCGGTGTCCTTCTCTGGATTTCTTCCTCTCTTTCTCCGTCGCCCGCTGCAAACTCGCCTTTAAGAAAGCGATACTTGGGATGCTTTCTTCTCATCGTGGTTTGATTTTGATGGAGTGGTCCTGGAAGAACGATGGTCCTTGAGGTGTATTTATTGTGAAACTATTCTCTGAGTGTATATGACGAGTCACAGTTAGCAAGCAGATATCGTTTACGGTGCAGTGCGACAGTTTTTTGTTTGTTTGTTGGCACAAAAATAGGAGGTAATTGTGCATTGATTATTTTATCTAAAAATAAAGTTATAAGGTATTTAATATTTTATTATGGTAGTAGTTTGTAATTTATATAAATACTGAAATCAAAGTTCAAGTATTTAAGTTAAATGCATAAATACTTGAACTGAAGAAATTTAGTCAAGTTGAAAAATTTAGTCAAATTAACATTTTTTCTCAGTGTAAGTAAATAATGATTAAAAATACAATTTAGTTAATATTCTCTATCATAAACTTAATCGTTTAATTTTTATTCGAGGTTTTAATATTTCCTGCATCTCGAAGGTTCAAGACCAAGCTCACCTTGAACAGCTCGCGTACTTAAGCACATTGGTGATGTTCGGTACACGAACTTGTATTTCCTTTTGCAATCTCACGACGTTTTTGCTTTATAGCATGCCAACGACAATATAATTGCGATATTTTATGCCGGGCAATTAACACCTCGTGGCGCAAATCCGAAGGCTCGAAGCTGTGCGACTTTCTCTGCGCGATAACCGAGAGCACGCCGCTTCTAGAGCGTCGTAAAACATTGGACGAAGGTGTCGCAGATCGATAAACACGACGACGAATCGTCGAGTTTCATCTATGTGGTATTTAGGTCTGGTGGAAAATGTATCGCGACGCGGAAAGGAAGCGCCGCGCGCATCCGTTAAGATCGCCACGGATGAGAATATATCGGCCGGCAATATAAACCGATGACACGCAGGAAAGTTTCACGAGCGTAATCGAAGACAACTCCCGTTTCTTTCCCGTTTTTCCCGCGGCCGTGCTCGCTCGCGAGGACACTAAATCGAGCTTGTCCGGAATCGCCGCGCGTAGAGTTTGTGTTAATGGTCCAATATTTCTTCTCTCGTAGAAACATTAATTCAACAGTTCGTGCCTTTAATGCTGAAAGAGTGGTATGTAAATGTAATCGCGCCAGGTGTTAACAGGGTCGGCCATTGAATCTTTAGCATGTGCGAAATTAAACAAATTGATAATATCATTTGAAAAGCTACGCTGGCAATTTCTCGTTACATTTATCACTTCTTAATCCACCGTTTCTTGCGCGCGAGTGTAAAATAGTTTACAGTATTACGTTTGTTGAAATTTATTATAACTGTTATTGAGATTAACTCTGTTAACGGAATTAACTAATCAAAAATCTAACGCATTTATCTTTTTTATTTTTATTTTGAAGAGTTCTTAAAAGTTCTTAAAGATCAAAACCATATTATTGCTTTCTGCTTAAAAAGTCCTTACAAAAATATATAAAATAATTATAAGTTAATGTATGAGGATTCCTATAAGCTATTTATTTGATGTAAAATATTTTTTGTTGATTATACAAATACCTTATATTATTCTGCAAGACGCAACATGTATCATAACGGTACATACTTTATAAAATTGCAATCAATGATTTGCGATGATATATTTATAACTGTGATAATTAATGAGTATTTACTGGTCTTTTAGTGATTTTAACTTCACAGAATTAGTGTATAATCACTGAAAGATTAGTGCATTTATTTCATTGATTGACAAATTATAAGTAATAATTAGTTTTTTTTCATTGATTTTATTATTCAATTTTTCATTGATTGTAAATTAGAAGGTATAAAAATTGGATTAGGTCAGATTCAATAGATTAATTTTTATATATAGAGAAAAAAAACCACGAATGTATGAATTTTTATTTTTTTAATTATCTAAGCTAAGCAATTCAAGTTTTTTATCAGTATTGATACAGCGCAATGTTTAATTTTTGAAAAATAAGGGGATGCTGCTTTACGAGACCCCTGTCAAAATATTGGCAATCTTTCTCTAAACATTACATCACCGCGAAATCATTATGTTATATGGAGAACTAAAACGAGTGGAAAGTCGTTAATGGCACTTGATAACAATGCCGGAGCACCTCGTAATAAATTAATCAGCACACAGGAAACGGCCATATACCGTAAGCAAACGCTCGACGTTACTCGTGATTGAATTCCACGCGAAACTATATGTTCGCCAGTGACCGATCAGAACGGAATACTCGCGCGTACGGTTTATTGACGGTTATTGACGGCGCCCAGAAAGCCTCCAGAAAAATTCTCTATCCCAACAAATAAGCAAGAGAAGGCGTCCCCATGTCGCCATCTCGTATCTCTCTCGACCGCGCTACCGTTTGCCTCTTAAAATTATGCAAATCCTCGATAACAGTTCATCGAATGGCGAGCATAAAGGCCGGGACGACCGTAATAAAACAACGCCTCCAGAAATAATAAAACGTTCAGAATCTTTTCCACGCGAAATCGAAATTGATATTAACAGTAAAAATGCTTGCCGTTTCTTCTTCGTGTTACGCGCGTAAATTGGCTCTTCCGGCGTACATGGTTTATGTGGCTATGCAAATTCATCTGAACAAGTCTTAATTCATGTTTGACTTGGGGTCATCGAAAGCAGCAACGTATTGTCGGCGTTCCGCGCTTCTAGAATCTGTGCTTCGTGACGCGAGCAAAGAGAAACGCTTTTACGACATATTTATCTGAATACCTAGCAAATCTTCTAGCGCGTTACACGATGGACAGACAGATATGCACGCTTTTTCTCTCTTTCTTTCTTCCTTTCTCGTTTTATCTTATACTCATGCGTGCACTCGCGCGCGATCTTCGCCATAGCCGTAGCCGTGTTAAATTTCTAAGTCGTACGTCACGAGCGCTAATGAAATTCCTTTACCGCGTCGCGTCCCGTACGACCGTCTTAATCAACGCGGCTGTCGCCACGAAACGAAAAGAATTAGCATTTTAAATCACGCGCTCCACGGGTGCTCGCCACCCCTCGCCTCCGCGGCATGGGCTTCTTGCCCCCGCTTGTCCTGCTCCCCCGACCCCCCGCGGGCCCCCACATCTCATCCTGGTAATTCGTTTATTATTATCGAGGCGGATCGGAAGATTGATCGTCACTCTCCGATGTTTATAATTATTTCGAGCAATACCACGGCGCGTTCACGTTGTACGTCACGCCGGGACGGACGCGCCTCGCCCCGTCTTCGGTGGACACACACACACACACACACACACACACACACACACACACACACACACACACACACACACACACACACACACACACACACACACACACACACACACACACACACACACACACACACACACACACACACACGAGGATGGGGCTCACACCTATACACACCGTACGTACGCGCGAGAATACGCGCGAATCCATACACAATACCACACACACACACACACACACACACATACACTGATGTGTGTGCATGAAAAAAAGAAACCGATATAGGTTCGACCTCGGTAGTTTTTTTTTCTACCTGGATATCTCCCCTTCGCCCTCTCTCCCAGATACCCTCCTTTTTTCTCGAACCGCGCGCCAGGATCATCAATCTGCGTCCCGCGAACTTCTCCGAGGATACGCCACGCGTTCGTCGCCGCGAAGATCGTCGCTCAGGGTTCCCGGTAAGGTCTCTCCTCCGATACGCGCGCGTCAAGGCTCTTCTCCCTTTCGTCTTCTCGCCTGACAATTTCCGCGATTCTTCCGCTTTATCGCCTCAGCCTCGCGCGACGATCGGCAGGGGCACGTCCGCGCGCTAATGAAGCCAACGTCGTTTTGACGAGTAGCATTATCGTTCGTCGAGAGAAAGCATAGCGCAAGATCGCGCGCCGGACAGATCTCTCATTGTGGCTCTCTTCGACGTATCTCGTCGCGGTACGTTTACGGTATTGCCGACTAGGCCCGAGTGACCTTCGACACTGTGAGCGAGTCCACGATGACTTCACTTGATCGTTACGCGTGAAAAATCTACCGTTAGCGACTTCCCCTTTTCAACGAGATAGTTGTTGATTTATTAAAGAATTTCTCTCCGTCCAATTTAGAAGAAAGAAAAAAAGTCCATTATCGATTTTAGAATTCCACGATCGACATTGACTTTCGGAGCTCTGAGCGTAATTTCATTTAGTGGAAGGCCACATGAAAGATTCATGATCATTCATAGTCAGCACACCCTCATTTCTTTCGTTAGTTGGTTGAAGTCCTGTTTCGATTTAAAGGCAAGACTCTTCTTTTTTCTTATCTTTCAGTATTTTTGAATTGAATGCATAAGAATTTTTATTCCAATAAATAATAAATAGAAATAAAAATATTTTAATAAATAATATTCTATATCTGTGAAAATTGATCAGAAATTTGATGACTAGTTAACAAAACAAAGAAGTTTAAGCGTCACCTTTTTTTTATCTCGAATTTTTGTATCAAAGTGATTTGCATCAATTTCTGCGCCTACAAATTTGATGACAGTTTTATTAAATTAAATTAAAGTCAATGTAGTTGCTCTCTCGCATTCTCGGGGATTTAATGCTCTTATCCTCCGTTTGGATTAGATTTAATCGACGGGAAATCCTAGCTACTTTTTCCGATATCAATCCACCACCGCAACTTGCTTTCATGTTACAAGCCGCTATTATAATCGCTTATCGAAGAACATTAGATTCCTGAAATATCGGTATCTCCAAACGATATTTATCATTATTGAATTTTGACACAAACGGAATTATTATACGAGTGTGCAAACAAAGAATTCACTTTTGTTCTTATTAAAAATTTTTTTAATACTATTTTTGCAGTCTGAAAATCAGTTATATCTACTAAAAATGCTACACAATATATCGTGTATATATCGAATATTTAACGTTAAAAATAAATTTCTTAAAAAATTAAAATTACTGTAATCGTTTCTCTATCAAATTTTGCTTCTCGTAATTTATCAAAAAGTAATAATTATTTAATCAAATAATAAATATAGAATATAAAAATAAATTTTAAAAATAACAAAATAAAGATTTGATATTTGTTACAGAAGCATTTATGCCAATGTTAAATCGATTTTGACCGATTCTTCGAATTAGGTCTTGATAGCGAATTAAAGATAGCGATAAATCGTCGTTAACAACGGTACAAAATACGGTGGCAGTATCGGGGATCGCGGCGCGGCGCATCAGCCTCTCGTGGTGAGTCTTTTAACGAGGAGAAACCACGGATCGATGCGGTTAATCCAGCGCGACGGAGACGGTATCGCCTGATTGCGGCTACGACGTCACGCGGACTGCTAAGGTACGAAGCCAAGGCGAGCGAGCGGTCGGACTCGGACTCGGATAGATGGCTACGGTGGTTGGTAACGGTACCGAATCTGCATACACCGTACCGTATACACGTTTACGCCGTGCGCGCAGTTGGCGCGCTATCGGGGAACCGCATCATGCTAATTCGCATCCTCCGCCGCCGCGCCGGCCGTTGAGATTCTCTCGCGCGGATCGTCCCTCGCCGGGACCACGGGCGTCCTGGTTTTCGCTCGCGAACCTAGCCAGGTCGATACGCGGCTGTTCCCATCTGTCCGGTTTTCTCTCCTTGCGGAATACGTCACTCTCTCGCGCGTTTAGCCTAACTCAGCCCGTTGAATTCCGGGGAGACTAAGAAATTTGGATATTGATGCAATAAACGTATAAGATGCGCGTGGAATGTGTTCCGCTTGCGTGCGGAACCGCGTACAAAATAACAAAATAATAATGTAAAAATAAGCTACATGAAATATATAATAAATTATACGCGCATACTTGTGATGGAAATGCATTACTGGCAAGGGTTTTCATTTTTAATCGAGTTTTCCCTAAATTTCCCGTAATATTTGATGAATTTGTATGATAAACTTTCTGTGTCCGGACAATTAATTTCGCGATTATATGCGACACTAAGAAACGAATTAAATATTGCGTTAAATATTTCAATTGAAAATTTCGTCGCAAGGATGAAGATTCATCCGACATAATTTTTTTTTTCAAAACTTTTCTTTCTAGTGGTTTTCTATGCAATTGCGTTAAGTGTATTTCTTCTTTCTTTGCGAAGTCTTACCTTCGTTGATTTGTTGCTGATGATCGCTTTTTTGTTCCGCAAAATGCTCATCCATGATTCTGCAAATGCGTACGCGATTACGAGGACGGATTTGGAGAAGGCGGGCCGAGATGTCGGCGAAGGAAACCAAGGAAGAGAAAAAAAGAAGCGTAGTCGCGAGTCTCTGCCGATGAATCACTCTCGTCGGTATCGGACGATCTGGACAAGCTCACCCGCATGCTCGGAACATGTTTATCTCCGGTTTCGCGTGTCAACTTCGCGTCATTGTACGCGATTTCCCTCTCTTTCTCCTCCTTCTCTCCCTTTCTCGTCTCATCGTCGATGCATCGATATCGCGGAAGTGCGGCGCCGCTGTCCAGAGCGTTAAATGGGACTTTCGTCGATCCCTCGCGCTCTGGGGAGAGGGAGGGAAGACAGGACGACGACGGTGGACCCTCCCGTCTGGTCCTCTCACGTGGTCCTTCTCGCGTGGAAAGGTGAGAGCTGAGAAGGAGAGAGATGAGACCGGAACGAGACGGATGGAGAGGCGAACAGAGAGAGAAGCGACGAGATGGAAGAGGAAGGAGAGCCCATTCCTTCGTTAGAGCCGCGGGGCGGAGGTTGGCATCCAGGCGCTTCTCAGCGGGGCGCCGTTTCTTCGAGTCTCGGTTCTCTCGAGCAGGAGAATCTCGTACGTGAAAGACTCCCTTCCTCGCTCCCATCGTCTTCTTCTTGTTCTTCTTCTTCTTCTTCTTCTTCTTCTCTTCTTTCTCTGCGACTGTTGCTTCTCGTCCCGCTTCTCCATTTCGCTTTTAACGTGCCACCCTCCTCCTGGTCCCGAATCACCGCTAGTCTCTCGCGAGCTAGAGCGAGTGATCTTTCTCTCTGTCCCTCGCTCTCGCCCGTCTCGTTCTCGAGTCGCTATCTCTTCCGAGAACACGAGCGCTGCATCGCGCCGCATCGATGCTCTGTACGTACGTACGTACGTACGTACGCCCACGCGTTGTTACGAATCGCAATTTGCTGGGGTCCTTAGACGGTGTCCCCTTTCGGCTGCGGGGTTTAAGTGCTCTCAATGTTCCCGCTCTTTCTGCGGTTCCGTGTTCCGAGGATCGAGAGTCCTCCAGAATGTCGTCGAGGCTGCGCCGTCCTCTTAAATTCCGCGGTAATCTTAGCTATTGACATAATATTAATATTAATAGCCGAAAACTTGGCACACAAGTACCAAAACAAAGTGCAGCAGAAATGAGATTAATTCACTATTTATTTAGGAAAGGTACAAAATGATATGTTATAGTTTTTGCATTAATTTTGTGTTTTGTTAATTGTTTTTTATAAAACAAATAATTATTTCTAAACTTATTAATTTTAGTGCTTGGAATCTTTTTTTTGTGACAGAGAGAAATAATTTTCAAGAAGCATAACACTTTTAACCTGCTTTACATCCTTGATGTAAGGATATTTTATTATAATTACTATTATAAAAAATATAGCAATAAAAAACTGTTATTATTGTCAATTTAAAATTTCTAGGAAGGAGAGAGATAAATTGCGAAATAATAATTATTTTAAATTACGCAGAAAAATTCAACCTTGGGACGCCCGGGGTTTCCACGTATCCAACCGGTGCGCATTTAAATAAGTCACATTATTCGCTTTGATACTCGAGCGCGAAGTTGAGGCGCAGATTTGCGAAGGCTCGCCGGCAGCTCCTCGTTCCGGTCGCCTCGTTTTCAGCATTGTCACGCGCACGCGTTGCCCCGTCATTTGCCAATTATCGCGAGTGAAAGCACACACTCGAGTAACGCGAAGTAATTGCGTTACGCGGACAGATGAGCGCAATCGCGCACGCTCGCACGGCACGGCGCGGCGGACAATCGCGCGCAAGAAACACGCGCGATCGTTACTCAACAGAGTAATCGCGTCGTCGTCTACCACCACTGTACCTACCATCACCTTCCTCGTGCTTGTGTATAGACCGCGCGCGGAAAAAAAAAAGCGCGGTCCGGTAATAATCGCGGTAATCGCGTCCGGAGAATGCGGCAGAGGCGCGTTCGTAAGTACGGTTCGTAACGGTTTGCAGGACACCTCGCGTGATCGCGGCGTGATCGCGACGTCGCGATCGACATCCAAAATCGCGGAAAATGGCTTCGAAATCGAAGGTCCGCAATGCAAAGGAAACGAATCATGATCTCGCGATCTGTGAAAGAGGAAGGAGAATAAACGCCTTTATTAATATTTATACATTAGTTAAGTTTAAATTTAG
Source organism: Monomorium pharaonis (assembly GCF_013373865.1). Lineage (NCBI taxonomy): Eukaryota > Metazoa > Arthropoda > Insecta > Hymenoptera > Formicidae > Monomorium > Monomorium pharaonis. Next base: position 9,154,651 of record NC_050477.1, read on the forward strand.
TTAAATTGATGAGTAGATGTTAAATACGAGTATATAATGTTTATGACGTGATACGTTAATCGAACAAATGCACAATATGTAATATACGTTGTAACCTTTGACCATTTTAAGACGTCAATTACAAAAGGACGTTTTTTATTAGAACGTGCGCGACGCTGAATGTAACAATCGTTACTCTGCAATATCAAACAGCTCTGTCTTGTGAAAAGAGCATATTAAAGTACGTAATGCGGCGAAATTACAAATATTCTCTCGCTAACGTGTCTCGGCAAAAAAGGGGTAACTAAATCCGTTGAAATAGTACGTCTAGAATTGCAGCGGGCATTAACCTCAATGATACAACGACGACGATGATGATGGGCATAATGATGATGATGATGATGATGATGATGGTGATGATGACGATAATGATGGCCGGTCGATGAACCGGCACGGTCACACAGCTTTCGGCGAAATTTGTACGGCTACGATCGAATCGTCGACACCGGCGGCGGCGGCGGCGGCACGGTGTCTCCCGGCCGATCGTATTTGCGTGTACTTGAACGTGCCACGTTATGGCACGTACCGCGGCGTGTATTTGCCTTTGCACAATATTTGCAGGCACTCGAGAGTATCGCCGCGAGAGAGAGGACTCATCCGGGTTCCGATACAGGTGTCGTGTCTCATCTCTCGCGGAGAGAAGACGGTCGTTCGCGTCGCCGGTGACTTCTTGGAAGTGGCTGGCGCACGTAGCGAAGTAGTGTACACGCGGATAAATGAGCGCGTTATGTATCCCCGGCTATGAATCTCCGCTGCGAGGCACACGAATTGCTCGAACGGCGAAACGGACCGTTAGCCATGCGGTGATCGGCACGAGCAAAGTCCTCCCGAGAGGAGGACCTCCGCTCGTTACGTCACGCCTGTCCGGTGAGGATGATCGCCCTGGGCGACGTAGAAATTCGCGCTATAGACGTGCACGGCGCAACCCATTTGTCGGACTTTTGATCGCTGATCGAACAAATGAGCCAAGGTAGCATGTTCAAAGCACGACCGCTGCTAATTCTTTACACGTGATCAAGGTCAATGGTGTGCGCTGGTCGCTAAATGATCGCGCGCGTCGGATTCTTATCTCGCGTCAATGTTAATCGTACGAAGCGTCGATATAGCAATTTATACATTCTTACGGTGAATGGATATGTATCTTTGAAAATGAGCCAAGTGTAGCGGGGTTCAGGCAGATAATATTTCAAACAGGGGGATTGCATACCAAAAAGTGAAAGAGCCCGTTTCTCTCCTTTATGCCCCGAGTCGCGAACTCGATGACGCGTGACTGCATAGATTGCGCAACAGGCTTATCAGACTCCCCGCGTACGTTGAAATTTTCCTGCAAACCTCGAGACAAGTTTAAGGAAGGGATGGATGAAGGTCACATATAAAACTAGGGCGAGTTAAAGCGAGATGTACAATTGCGAGTAATTTATGAGAATTGCATTTTTAAAGAGTGAAAGATAAGAAATATAATATATAGGATTACACAAGTAATATTTTTTACGCGACACATTTTCATCTATCATCTATTCACTTTTCGCACGCAATTTTAAAATGTTGGAATTCCGCAAGCTCGATCGTTTCAACTTCATCGTTTTGGTTTTCCGCGCAGAAGTTCTGTTCCCGAACATCGCATACGTAACCTACATTACAGAATTTTCAAAATATGCGACATTTTTCGGCAAGAGCAGAACTTCAAGTCGCTATAGCTAAGAGATCGTACCGTGTAATGTGAAAGCGAGATCAGTACTTTAGGTAAAGACGAGTTCTTCACATTATTAAACCGTTATCTCCGTTGTTGGTTTTCAGCTGTGCAGAGAGGGCGAGTGCCGCCATCGCAACCCTCGCTGCCGGGTTTACCGGGCCAGTTCGCCCTGACGAACGGGGACGCGGTCGCGTGTGCCGGCCTAAACGGACACTCTTACCTCTCGTCGTACATAAGCCTGCTGTTGAGGGCGGAGCCCTATCCGACCTCGAGATATGGCCAGTGCATGCAGCCCAACAACATCATGGGCATCGACAATATCTGCGAACTCGCGGCGCGGCTGCTCTTCTCGGCGGTCGAGTGGGCCCGGAACATTCCGTTCTTCCCGGATCTTCAGGTGACGGATCAAGTGGCTCTACTCAGGCTAGTGTGGAGCGAGCTGTTCGTCCTGAACGCGAGCCAATGCTCGATGCCCCTTCACGTGGCGCCGCTCCTAGCGGCGGCGGGCCTTCACGCCTCGCCGATGGCGGCGGACCGCGTGGTCGCCTTCATGGATCACATCAGGATCTTCCAGGAGCAAGTGGAGAAACTCAAGGCGCTCCACGTCGACTCCGCGGAGTACAGCTGCCTCAAAGCCATCGTCCTCTTCACCACCGGTGAGTTTATTTGAAATTATTATTCGATCGTTCTGTACATAGATTTGCCTTAAGTTGAACTGACTTTTGCGATAAAGTCTTGGTTTTGCATTCTCTGAAAAAAAGTCAACCACTGAAAGTTTCTTTTTCAATCTTCGTCAAGCCGCAGTTCTTTTTTGTTCGAAGAAAAAAAAAAGAGACTTGTCCCGTACATAAATGCTATCCTTTGAAATATTATACACGTCGCAAACGCGCGACGACAGATTCGTCGTAAATTCCCCTTAAAAAACGCACCGGGAGAGCTGGAAAGCGTCGCGTTTTTGCGTCTAGCACGAGCCGAGGGTCTTCACGACATTATTCCCTACGTTACAACGATACTTCGTCCGTATTACCCGCGCCTGCCTGCTTGCCTGCCTGCTGTCCCGCCTATAATCGTCATGACGATGCTATCTTGAAGACGCTCGTTGTCACGTAGCCGCGATCCTCGACGGGCCTAGAGAGAGGCTAGCGGTGCTTGTACCGAGCGGGACAATGCTCTTTCTCTTCCCCCAATCGCGAAGCCTCATGGTTTCCGTACGTAACCGCACGTACCACGGGCGGCGGGAGAACTCTCCGAGCATAAGCGGAATATAGTTCCCTCTATTTCTCTCCTACTCGCTCTTTACGTCTCTTCGAGGGAAGATGTAAAGCTCGCTCTCTCGACGTCGTCCGTCGTTGCTCGTTGACCGCGCGGGCCTTCCGTCTAATCGACGTGGCGGAGATATTATCGCCGCCGGTACGCCTACGACTGTCATCCAGCAGCGCGATTCCCGTCGGGGAACCAGGAGACGACGGCGCGACGGGATGACGACAATTCACTGACGTAACAATGTGTAACGCCGCGGACATACGTACGGTGCATACGTATGTACCTTCGTTGTGTCGCGCGATCGTCATCGAGCCGTTGAGACAATGCGTTTCTACACTTCCCTCTGTCCGTCTACCGCCGCAACGTGTTCTCGCTCCCCGAAGCCAATCTCTCTAGTCCCGGTATCTATCTCCTCCCTTTCCCTCTATCTCCCTCCCTCTTTCGCCGCATCCGATGACAACCACATCCTGTCCGAACGAGCGCTCGCGCGAGCTATCTCTCGGTCCATCTGCTCCTTTCTCCAGGAGGAACCACCACCATCACGCGTCACGTACACCGAGAGGATTTCGGACCGGGCGATTCTCTCTCTTTCTCTCTCTCTCTCTCTCTCTCTCTCTCTCTCTCTCTCTCTCTCTCTCTCTCTCTTGCCGATGTGTTCTCTCGTTGGATACGTGCACGCACGTTTACACGCACACGACTCGCGACCGGGCGGTAGGTTTCAGTCCGGCGAGGAGAGGGGGATCGACGAGGACGATGAGGAGAACGGCGGCGGCGGCGACCACGACGATGGCCCATGCTAAAGCATCTCACCGTAGATACGAGACGGGGGGCTATTTATTTCCGTGCTATATGGGCACGCTTAGCTTGGCTTAGCTTATGCTAATGTCCCCATTCTCGGGGAGCCACCTCCACCTCCTCCTTTTTGCCCCGCTCGACTTTTTCTACTCTTTCTACACTCGGACGCGATCGCCGGACCTCGAGTTCTTTTCTTTCTCGCATATTCTTTCTATACGGGGGTGAGCCTTTCTTCCCTCTTGTCCCTCACAGCCTAACGTTTAATGCTTAAACCTGTTCAGCTTATATGCAATTTTTCTGTAAACGTAATTACATTTTTACGTAAGAGATGCAGCTTATGTATGTATGCTGAATAGAGTGGAAAAGTTTCTTTAACTTGCTTGAAGTCCGGATTTATTAAAAGAAAAATAATTTAAACTATCTAAATGTGAACTTTTGATTGATCCTTTTATTTCTTAAATTTTGAATTAAAACTTTGTAAAACTGGAAAAAAATTAATTAATACTAACATTTTATTAATTTTTATAATATCATAAGTTTAATTTATGAGAAAAATAATTGTTTGTTAATTTATTATTTAAAAGAAACATTTTACACCTCTATTATATATTTATTTTCCAAAGAGAAATATTTTTTATCACTTATAATTTTTAACGCAATGTTAAATTTTTATTTTTTTTACAAGTACGAATATTTGAAAAGGGAACAAAATTCTTTTTAAAAAAAATTTACATTTACTTTTAGTTTTTTAATAACACAACACATATGCATAAGGTGAAAATAATTACTAGTTAATAAATTTCCAATGAAACGTGTTTATGATGCCGACAACCGACAGAGAGATAAGCTTATTACTCATTACAGTTAAAAGGACCACTATTGTAAAGGTTAAAAAGCGAATGGGCCAAGACGCATCATCTCGTTCAATTTAACATAATAGAAGGTAAAAGCGTGGAAACGGTTTGTAACTCGCGGTCGTAAATGAATTCGTTCGAAATAAAAAGCAGAATGAATGTTCGCACGTACCGTAACGCGTTATTACGTTAATCGAGGTGTGTCACTTTAACGAAACGCAAAAGTAACTAATGCGAAATGCATTATTAATTGCGCCGAGGCCGGTATGCTGTTTTAAGATTGCATTACAAGATAATGAGCAACCGCTGCTCAAACTTTTGCTCCGTTCGCTCCACATAAGTATAGGAGTTTGATAATTAATGATTACTAACGTATGATCGTGAGAAACATCCAGTGTCGCGATAACGATTATCTCAACCGGTCTAATATGCAAATTGCTATTACCAGAAAACGTACGTCATAACATCTTTTGCCGAACCGTTTAAATCAACTCGACGCAACTTCCCACAACTGTCTTCCGATAAATGAATTGGTTTTTTTGCTCACAAAGACTTGTATTACGAGATGATTAATCTTTAACAATTATAATAAAACTGGATATGATTTTGTAGCAGATTGCTCATGCATTTATTGGTTTATTATCCTTATAATTGTATTCGTAATTTCACGCCTAGTCATTAATTACTTTTTTATTTATTAAAGAGAAAAATATTAAGAAATAATAAGAAACTGCTCATTTAGATGTGAATTTAGGTATTTATCGAAGTAACCTCGCGTTATAAAAGTTACGTTAATTACGATGCAATGGTAGCTGAAACGAAATCGTGCCTTTCGTATCTATTCCAGTATCTATCGTATTTTAATATATGTATTTAGCGTCACTTCGGGAAGAAGGCTCCGTGCGATTACGGTACGTTACGTGTCGCGTGTAATTGACGTGAAATTAGCGTGTCCGGCGAGCGCGCGGATAAATTTCTTTCCGCTTTCCTCTGTCTCTCTCTTTCACCTACAGCGGGAACGTCCTCTCCGCCCGCGAGATGGAGGGTTGCGACTTTTTTTCGTGCACCCCGGTGGCCCACGTGTCTAATTGTTCGGATAAAACGACGGAACGAGGGCACGGTACATAAAGTACGCGTTTAGCTCGCTAAGAGATCGGCCGTCTCTCAGCTTTCTCCGGTGTTGTGTATGCACGAGATATTGCATACCCGGTGGTCCGAAAACGTTCGCCGCCGCTTGAATAATCGTCGCCCGAGATCATTACGTCCCCGACGTCGATACATCGGCCGTAATTATACGGGAAAAGGAGCCCGCCCGCGCTACGATAGCTCTCTCTCTCTCTCTCTCTCTCTCTCTCTCTCTCTTTCTCTTAGCTAGAGAGACCTTTAATTGCAAGAGCAACCGGCGCTGCCATTTATCCTCGCGGTCAGCAATGCTTCCCGGGAATCTCGCGATCAATTTCGAGACGGCTATTTCGAGACGTCGCGTTGCGAAATCGGGTGTCAGGAGAGCCCGCTGCCGATATTTTTTCGCCTCGGAAGGCAATTTTATTTCTTCGCCGAGAGTTGCTCCCGCGCAAGATGTACAATTTTTAATTAACTGCGATAAGTAATTGTAGACGAAATTACTATTACATACTGCTGTTCCTCTCTGCTGATTTTATCGGATGAAGATTCGCGGCGCGAACCTCATCCTCTCGTCTCGTCACTCGGCGCCCTTAACCCGCGATAGGTCTCGTCTCGGCGAAGAAAAACGCGAGGATCGTTATCGGCCGCATCCGTCTCCCGTTTCCCGCTCGGGATTAGGACGGGTCCTATTCGCTACGAAATCCAAGCTATCCGCTACCTCGGATAGGATCGGCCGCATTATCTCGACGTGCGCCGCGCTGCGCCGCGCCGCGCCGCGCCGTGCCGAGCCACCCCGTAGAGGCCGGGCATGTAAATGCGCGCGGCGCGGATATATTTATGCGAGAGAGGGTATTACCGGAGCCCCGCGCGCGCGCGAGTGTGCGGTACCTATGTGTATCTTGATGGGAAACACTCCCACGATTATGCGGCATGCAATGCAATTCCCTCTACCTCTCTTGCCTTGCCCAACGGCCCAGCAACCATCGCGCGAGCGAGCCTGACGAACGGACGGGCGGGAGTGTTGCCGGCGTATACGCCGCAGTTGCGTTTCTGAGCGTGCGGATGCCACCGGTGTTTAACGATCTAATTAAGAACGTAAGCCCAACGAGGGACAGCCGACATCGGGCTCCCGCAAGAAGGAGAGTGAAACGTAGATCTCGCGGCATCTCCGCGACGCGACGCCCCGGCCACTTCCGGCTACCTCCGCGTAGTCTTTTTACCGCGCGTGTTCGACGACGTTGATTGTATCATACATATATACATCTCATTGATGCTAATGAGCGCGAAGAAGCAATGGACAAGGATGGAGATATAATTAGTTAATGAGCGAATATTTCGGGGTATTGATATTTATTTAGACGGACATTTAAGATTCTTACTCTCTTGCGGTTGAAATATCATAAAATTTTTGGGGACTATTCGTGTAAATTACATTCGCTGAAATCTCGCAATTTGTTGTACTTTCGATAGGATTAAATGACATAAAAATTACGTTAAACAAATTAAGGTTTTTATTCTTTTTCTTATCGATGTAAAATAATTTTGATTTTCTCTTCTTTGGTTCTAAAAAGTTATTGCATCGCTGTAATATATTATCGAATGGTTTAATGTTCTAAATAAATGTATTCTAATCAAATATTACTTAAATACATGTGTAAAATTGGAATAAATCGCTAAAGATCAGGGAAATAGGTGATCTCAAGGAGCGATTGAGAAATCGAGCGAGATGAATGCGAACCGCTGTAGCCGTGAGGCTCTCGGGTACCGCGTGCCGGTATGTTTAATAAAATATTGCCACATCATTAATGTAGGCACTGCGCGAGGCCGCACGGTCACTCTTCTTTTTTTTTTCCTCCATTTCCTATGCCGCTGCCAATGACTCGGTACATTCGGACAAGGCATCCTCTATTCGAGCCTAGATACCAAATTGACGTAACGATTGGTACACACCCACACCTGTCAGCCGTCACTGACAAGGACTGTCAATAGTAATTACACCTTAATTTCATCACGCAAATATCTCGGTTCGTCGTACTCCTCTTCTCTCGCGATTCTCTGCCGCATTCTTGTCGCTCGATCGACGGTATATTTTGAGCTCATTGCATACATACTCAAGAACTGAAAGATATAATAATTATTCTTGATGTAATTGTTAAATATTATACAAATTAAAACAAATTAGAGATTATTTTAAAATTCTGAATAGCTGACTTACACATATTTGTCAATTTTTCAATAATTTTTAATTATTTATAACTATTATTTTTATTTAACCTTTACATATAATAAATTGTTTATATATTTACAATTATAATTGTAAATGCAAATGTGAGTTTCGTTAACTAAAAATTATGTTAGAAACTATTATTAAAATTTTTCACGTTTACTCATATATTTCGATACTTTTTAAATTGTAGAAACAAAACTCTCTCTTATCTGAAACATGTCAATTAATCCCGGAAGGCGATCCGTGAACGGGATGTGCACTTCACGTCCCGAATTTACAATCGGATATCGCGCCACGTTGCGATTCGTCGCGATGGTTACATCGCGGTCCATCATCAATATCGTTCGTAACTGCGTTACCGAATAGGTCGGCGTATTATTGACGCGTTTATCATTGTCGTTATTATCGCCGTCTGTCCGTTCGTACTCACCTGTTAACCTCGGACAATTTATCGACATGACGAAACAATCGTGCACTCAAAATGTCGAGCACAAAGCGAGCGGGAGGAAAGAGGATTTACCGTCTTCCGAGGAGACTTGAAAGGTGAGGATGGGAATGAGGAGGGGATGCAGGATGCAGGATGGAAATCGCTGCGATGGTCAATCCACGTCACCGACTAATCAGCGTCTATCACGGAACGAATCCAAGAGGCTTGCCAGACATCAGTCAATCAGATAATCATGATTTCCAGTTACCTTGATACAGTAATGGTTCGCGAAGACGCGACGGAGTTGGAGGAAACAGTGAAGATATACGATGACATGTCGCGTAATTGGATATACGTATTGTAAGGATCCTTGTTATACTCTCTTTCGCGCCCTCTGGCAAATTCTCCTTGACATCGTTAATTAAGGGATTCTAATTAATACAAAAACTGTTCAGATAAGCGAAGGATTTCTTTCTAACTTATGGAGATTTTTCCTAAATGTCTCTGAATTACTAAAGCATCGCGGACAGGTTGACGCGAAGCCCGATTAAAGTGAGGACGCTCAAGTAAAAAAAAAAAAGAAGATAAACGAAGGGAAGAACATTTGTCTCAAGTTCCACGATAAGTTTCTTGTAAGCGCCAGTCTTCGCGTCTCCTCGCGGATCTCGCGACCCGGAGAAAAACAATACAAATGCCGACGCCACTGCGCGGTACATCGCGCCGCAAACTACCCGGCTGTGTTTCGAGAGGGTGATGACTCTCGCGTTACATCCATGCGTACACATATACAAACCGAGAGAGAGGGAGAAAGAGAGAGAGAGAGAGAGAGAGAGAGAGAGAGAGAGAGAGAGAGAGAGAGAGAGAGAGAGGGAGAGAGAGAGAGAGAGAGAGAGAGAGAGGATGATATAGAAAGGGTAGAGAAACGGACGTGGCGGGACGCGGAGGAGCTGCGGAGGGATGTTGTTATCTGTGAACCCGAGTCCGCGACCCTTCCTCCTGGTCCACGGCCGTTGCTGGGCCCTCTATCTCGCATTGTTACGTTGCTGCTGGGTCGGGGGTTCTCGCCGCCCCCGAACTTTTGACTTTAAGCGTTACCCATTTTCATTTTATTATCTGCCCTCTTCATCCGCGCGCATCGCGCCGTGCCGGCCGACGATGCTCGAGCCATGCTCGCGCTCCGATGCGTCCTCGTGATTCCCGCGACAGAAACTCGGACGTAAATTAGGGACTACTCCGGCGTCGCGTGATCGATTAACCCGTCAACGAACGCTAGAGATTAAATCATTGGGTTTGTCTTCAAGTTGAAAGAGTTATAACGATGCCGTTACAATTTACTTTTTTTTATTGTTCAATTTACACACACACACACAAATAGACTTTATCTTAATATTTTTCTGTTTTACGCAGATCCACGCCTCGTCTCTAGCTGGATTATTAATAATGTGTTATGTTTTATGTAATACACGCTTTGCATGATTATTTCGATTCCCCCTTACGTAAGAAATGTGAACGACAAAAAATAATTATTATTCGTTGCTGAAGCACTAGATTAATATACAATAGGACTATCATACTTTTAATATATTATAATAGAAATATCGATTATTAGAGTTATTATAAGTATATGATATCAAAAGTATGTGTGCATTTTTTATGCATATTGCAGAATTTATGTGGTTACATACGTATACAGACACATTTACAAGTTGAAGTTACATAATCTGTCTTAAAGAGTATATCCAATTAACTGAATACTAAATGAAATAGAGCATAACAAATTATATCGGTATAAATATCGACTACATCGCGACACGTTAATGACGTGCGGAAAATACCAAGGCTTATTATGGTTATAAGATAATGATTCGCAGAGGTCATATTAAATCGGATCATTATTGCAACAAAAGAAGCGTATCGGCTTCTCGCAACTGTTCGAGAAATAAAGAAATCGATATATAAGAGATAATATAAATAAATAAAGTAGATACTTTTCTAAACATAATAATATCCTACTTTTCGAAATACAGAGAAAGTTGCGCTATGTTGTGTAATAAAATGTTAATTTTTTATATCGGACTTGTATGTCAAGTTGCTACACTCTATAAGTATGGCATCTATTAATTTTTACAATTTGATTACTTGTGTTGTTCAGAAAAATTTTAAAATTAAAATCTCTTTTTCTTTTTAAAATGTTTTTACACATATTGTCTGTATATCTCTATATAATTTTATCATGTTGAGCTTTAAGTTTTTATATATTTAACGCGTTTTAAGAAACATTCTACTAAAAGTTTTTCCAAAAATTTTTTTATACGAGCATCGTTTTAAGATAGTTTCACTATACCTTGGCTATCCTATCGTTCGTGACACATAAAGTCATTTTTTAGTTGATTTTTGTTTTTTCGCGGTTTTTTATGCGAATAATATTCATATTGTTGTTGCTCATGTTGTAAACAGCGTATTCAGAGTGCCATCGGGCAAGAAAGACCGGATCCTCCCGTGTCTGCATGCATATTCCTTATCGGCGTATCGCAGGGCAAAGGGTTGCCCCGGCATTAGAGTAAGCCACGGTATTAACCCCGGAGTTTAATATAAACAGCGAAGCGGGATGGCCTGGTGTCCCGCGAGGGGTGGTGAAGTTAGGGCACGGTCGGAACACGTGACCGCCGGACAATGCAGGCGCCTTATCGACGTCGTCGTGGATAGCACCGTGGTGGCAAACCCCGGCTGGGGTTTTCCGTGGTCCTTTTGCCAATCTAGCCTCTCTCGACGCGCGTTTTGAACCGTCCCGGCTGAAACAAAAATGCGTCCACGCGTCGTCGCTTAACCCTCCTGCGTGCACATCCGCGAGCAACGCATCGCGAATCCGTTCGAGTGCGATATCGCGCACGATGGAAACAAAGAGACCCCTCTTCGCCGGGGGTTGGTCTGAGCTAGAAAAAAACAGCCGGTTGTGGAGGATCGTGTTGAATTTTAAGCGGAAAGCTCATTACATAAAATGATCGTCTCCTCAAATTTGCAAAAAGTATTATGTTCGTGTGTTAATTATTTGAATCTTAATTTCAACAACAATCGAGTTAAAAAATATCCAGAATGGAGATTTATATAAAATGATTCTATAAAAGTACAAATATCCTAAAAAATTTAATTTAAATCGCGATATGTATAAAAATAACTTTGTAAAAATATTACATTGATTTCACAACTTTTAGTCTTCCACAGTATAAAGATGATTAATAAATATTGACTTAAGTGTGCTCTTTCTGTACCATTTTTTAGAAGCAAAGAAATAAAAAATATTGATATAAATTAAAAATTAAATATAAAATGTCAAGTAAAAGTCGACATTAAATTAAATTAATTTAAAATTAAATAGTTTATGTATAACTTAAATAATTTATAATAATTCAAGAGGGGAACAGCCCTCCGAAGAAACGTCAAGCTCAACATTGGGCACAGGGAGTTCTCGGACAAGTCTCATATTTCTTATGCACAACCGGGACGAGGGTGAATGAGGAAAGGAGCAAGGGGTGTCAAAGAGGATACGAGTCGTTTCTCCGTAGCTGGCTATTGCCTAGTTTTGTCGCAGCAGACGGCGAAGCGACCGCGTTTTATTTACGCGCAAGCATGTTTTATGGCCTCGTTTTTGACATGGGGAGGGTGCTAAATATGCGGGAAGAGACCGCGTGCGTCCCGTAACAGTCTGTCCGCGTGCGGGACTAACTTCTTCTTTCACGTTGTGTGACGCGCCCGCTATCGCGTCGTCACGCCGTAAAAATAGCGGACACATTGGAATCCCTTACTACATATTACATACCAGAACTGCATAGTACCTTTTTTTAGAATATCGACATATCCTCGAACGTTGATGCGCCACGTCAAAATTGCCGCTGAAGAATTTGTACTCTGAAACCTCGAATTGAATATTCGAATTGTATAATTAATTAAAATTAATTCCATATTACTCTAATTGTTTATATATTGTATACTTTAAAACATAAAAATAAATGCTATACTAAATAGCGCTTTATTAGAAATAATTTATTCATTATGATACAAAAGCGATATGATGTATTTAATTAAAATCTGTAGTATGGTATAATTAAATCTCACGTGTTTGTAAGAAAATTATTTTATTTGCATCTATATATACATAGAAATATGTACAAAAGAGAATACACGTTTGTGAGCTGATTTATAAAAGAGATAGTTTTCGTTATACATTGTCGAAGTAAAGTACGACAAAAGATTCTTCACATGTCTATTTTTAGAAGGTGTATTTCTGTTTCGGATACGACTGCGTAATTCAAACGAAGCTGAAAAAGGCTCACGTCATTCTTGCATGTCACAATCTGTAGTAACTCGAACTATACGAATAAAGCATAGTGTTAAAGTCAAGTGATCTCACTCACGCATTTAAACGCTCCCGGCAAGTGCAATCGCTATAGCAAATGCGTTACGACGTGCGATACTTTTTTTCCGCCTCGTCAATGAATTGCCGGCCTACGCTCATTAGTGCGCACGATCAAATTTAGATCCTCGTACAAGTCGCAAGGTCGAGAGAGCAGCTTTTGGAGCGCGCTCGAGCGGGAGATTAATCGCGCCAGCGCGTGCGAGCGCGTACTTCGCCTCATTCTTTTTTTTTTCCAGAGCGGGCGCCCACTAAAGAGAATCACCGCAAAACCGAAGAGAGCCCTTCGTTGTGGTTCCCTGCCCCCTTCTACACCCTCCGGCCAGAAACGGTGTCGGAGTCCCGGCCCGGGGACTCTTTAAATTAGGAACAAATGCGCCTGGAATTTACGGCTCTCTCACCGATTTACGTTCTTATTTACCGGACGACGCCGTTGGCCCCGCCAACGTCGTTTTTGACGTTCCTCGCCCTTTCGTGTGACCCCTTCTCGCATAAATCTACGCTAATTTCTTTCGCGATGGTAGGCGACACGCGCGCGCCGAGCGCGTTCCTCTTCGGACGTTCTTCTGTCAGAGCGCGACTTCTTTTATCTTTCTTTATACGCTTGACGCACACGACGATCCGCGACATGCGGTAGATTAATCCTTAAACGCTTGTTCGCGTACCCGGAAGGTGGTAATAAATATCGGATGAAAGTGCTAAGTTGTCACGCGATGGATATTAACTCTCTGCCGTTAGCGAGCATCTGTGCTGCAATCACGATGAAGTCGCAAAAATTGTTTTCAGACTTTTTGTTATTCAGCTAACGCAAAATGCGACTATTCAAAGAAACGAAAAGAAATAGTATTAAACATAATGATAACTGTACTATAATACGACAATTAATATAACTAGTACTAGAATTAATAATATAAATAAATGCAATGATAGAACAACTATTAAATGATTATTTCAATATTATTCAGCTTAAAGCGAGAATAAAAAATATAAAAATTTATGCAATAATGATAACACTTTGCTCTATATCCAAATCAAAGATATTATTTAATCGTTTAATATATTTTTTAATATATTAATTTTTGATCGATATTACTTTTTGTGCCCTGTTTGAAAGTGATGATGTATTATGACACTTAGTATTTAAAGTCCTCGTCTATACGATATGAATATTATGCAAATCGATAAATTGGCTTACCCACGAATTGTTATTTCGACCGATCGCATTATGCTTAATTTGAAGAGAGACATTTTCTGCGCCACATTAAAATGTTGAAACCGTAATGTTGATATCTATCTGCCGATTCTCTTCCTACTGTGAGGCATGTATTGGAGTTTTATTCACAATTTTATAACTTCTTTACAAGTACATACGAGAATGATTTTATTACAATATGTAAAAATAATTCTTTTTAATTATCTTTATGTATTATTATTATTATTATTTTTGTACGTATTGGCTCAAATCTTCTTAGGAAACTTAGTATCCCGAAATATATATAAAAAAGTAATTTTTCTCTTCTTTTCCTGGGTTCTCTTTTCCTCTTTCTATCTCTCTTTGCGATTCGGACTCAAACTCACGATTCCTTAATGAATTCGCTTTCCATGCCTCTTCCGCTGACTGTACACTTCTACATGTCCATGCACAAAGATAGCAGCTTCTGGTGACGTTTCTAGTGGAGTAGGTACCGCATGCCATCGCGACGCGAGTCAGACAATATCGCGCATTCACAGATTGCGCTGTCAGGCGGCTCAAATAATATTCGGGGTGACACGCCATGTATCCGTTATGCGGTGCCGTTGTGTCGAGGGTGTATGACTCAGCATCCCTAACGCGCGGGGGCCATCCGAGGAACCGCAGGGAGATTTAGGAGGTGGACCCTTTCCTCCTCTCGCCTCACTTCTCCTTCTTCGTCTCCTCGTCGCTCGGATCGGCTCCTTTTTCGTCCTCGGATAGGAGAGAAAACGGGAGAGACCACGTCGCACCACGTGTCCGTGACCGATCCAATTTTTTCCTCTACACCCCTCGTGCGTGCGTGCGTGGGCACGCACATCCACACGCGCATACACGCATGCCTTCGTCTTTCCCTGACTTCTCAATCAGGAACAACTGCATCGACGCCGATGGGGTATCGAGTTTGCCAACGAGATTCGTCACGCTCGATAGATCTTTGTGAAATACTTCGAACTCGAATTTAAAAACTCGAGTAGACCATTTGGCCATCGACGTCCTGCGGGCATCCGTGACGAAACGATATCTCGTTATCCGTATTGGAATTAGTTCTTTATTTCTCATTAATCTGAAGTTTTTTAGTTTACATTTTCATTAAAATTTTTTTCAAAAAATATTTACAGCTGTTTGAAATGAGATCAATCTAGTAATTTGAAAATAACTGCGTTTATAGTTTTCGCATATGTTTTTAATGTATAAATTTTAATTTGTTTTTTTAACGTTTAATGTAACAAGTTGGTTGAACTGAAATTAATGTGATTAAATAGCTATAAATTATATTGTAACAAAAAATAAGATAAAAATATTATAGAAACCAGCAAATTTGTCTGTAAAGGTGATAAGCAAATATAATAAAATCAATACATGACAAATGATTTAAATTCAAATTTCATTAAGGTACGTCAAGTTTTATAGAAAGACAACATGCTTTGTCTATAAATCGAGACTTGCAAGTCTGCATTACGAGTTGTAAAGATACCTCTTGCACCGGGTTACCTAGTTTAGGACGTACCGAGTTTAGAAGCATATAGGCGAGAACGGATACCACGAGTGAAGAAATGCGCTTTCACCGTACGCATTACGATCGCGTAAACGAAGGAATGCCCCGCATTTGCGAAAGACTAATGTCGTTGAATTATTGCGCAGTGACGCGAGTCCAGCGAGTCTTCGTGGCCGATCCTCGGGGAACGCCACAATTCCCGCTGGGAGAGCGGACGAAGGGAAAGACGAAGGAGGCCCCGGAACGGAAGACAGAGAGGAGTCATTCTCCCCTAACAAAGTAAATTCCGCGCTTCTTCTATCCGTTGTCCCCCAGCTTGCTGCGTACAGGCGAAAAAAATTGGTCTTGTGCCTGCGCAGACCGACCTTTAATTAATCTGATTTACATCGGGCTCGATCGCGCAGTACATTCGCGACAGAGCTCACGCATACCTATGCTTACTTCCTAATAGGGTAAGAGCTCTCATTAAGAGCGAAATAAGCTACCGAAAATGTGAATACCACTTGCGAGCTGCGCTATATCGTCTTTCGCAGATTATATAGCAAGAACTTTACGTACATGGCTTCTTAAAAAAATATGTAAAGTTAAATATAAAAAAAGTGAAATATGAATTTATTAAATCTTTTAGATTGTTCATTAATTTTTACAGAAAGAGAGAGAAACTAATTGTCTCACTTTTTAATTCTATTATTATTTTACAATTATGAGATTGCTTTCAGTGATGTTTTGAGTTTGTTATTTAGATTTTCTATATAACGATAATTTGTCCACAACGCAGTTGACTTTTGTGCCGCGTTGCGTGCCCGCGAGTTTCTACACCACTGTGCCCGGAACGCGGGGACTTTCGGTGCTGAAGTGTCAGGCCACTGATAAGCCGAAGGCATTAATTTTACGGCGTGGTCCCCATTGCGGTGGTGGTCCATGGACCCTGTCTCGACTAATACAATTATGTTATAACCCCTTGCCAACTCGTGCTTCCAGCACCCCCTCGGCGCCCTTCCCCTATCTTCCAACACCCTCGCGCCGATCTCCGGCGAGCCACTGTCGAGGAGGGGGGAAGTGGCGGAAGCCGAACACGCGTTTGTTTCGAATCCCGTTTACGATCGCGGGCATACCGTGGCATACCCTGCGCCGCAATCTTCCTTTTCCGCGACGCTGAATTATTGCGATCATCTTTGCAGTCGTGTAAAATATTCCAAACACAGTTCGCGTTGAATTTAACGTTACGATATCGAAGGAAATTATGACGGTAGTTTTTGACGGAAGGTGTTTGAACATTTAAAAATCATCGATAATCACATTATTAGATAATGGAGTCTAAATTATTAATAATAATTGTCGTTAAGTAATCCTTATCTTTAACGTTTAGTCGGATCGTGGTTTCTACGTAGTCTAGAGTCAGGAAGTGATCGTCGACAAATGTGAACCATTTGTACTTCCACGAGGTGCGCTCGCCGGAGTAGTACAGTAAGGGAACAGTTAATCCCGTAATGTTACCTCGGCGACGTAAATGCCGGGGAGGCTCTCTCTTTGGGGCCGTTCGTGCATGACGTAGCCTGGAGGCCCCGGAAGACACTGGGCGACGTGTGCGCTCCGGGTCTTTATTACAACCGAGAAGCGATTTCGCGGTTTAGAACCGTGCTATTAACGCGAGAGCCTGTCCCATCCTATGTATCTCGCGGGAGCGCGCGATCGGTCGTACTGAAATTCCTCGATGTAATCGGCCGGTCGGGCTGCAAGAATACCAGACGCGGCTGGTAATAACGCGGCATAACGGCCGCGTGATAAATCAGGAATCGGTTTCAAACGCACTGGCGTACAATTCCGCATGTGGAAAATATAGCGCAAACGATGAACCGCGTGCACGCGCTGTGTGTTGCGCATTTACTCTCGTCCCCCTTCTTCCGGCTTTTGTTCTGTTTGAGTACGCACTCGAGTACGCATTCTAATTCCACTTTTACACTCGTTATCGCCGCAAAAAGTTGCAGCGTAACGGGGACATGTGTTGAAATTCTACCTTTAGAATAATCTCTCTATTTTTGGTCAGTTGAAAGGCTGCTGCGAGAGTGGAATGCGGATCGCCAGACTGTTACATCTGCCGTCCCTAAACCACGCATCACGCTACGTCGTGACGAATGGAAAAGCATTGCAGATTTACAACTGCGACAATGACGCGCTTTTTCCAAGCACGTCAGATCACGTGCCAACCGACGCTTGTGTCATTAAAATCGTCTGAAAAGAATTCCACTTGTTACATAATCTTTGGTTTTTATTCAACAAACGGCAATGATACAAAACATTGAGATTTATTCTGGGGAGGGCGATAAAATGATGACTCAATGAAACATGGTTTACGATCAATGTTTGAGCATCCCAGATTTCTTCACGAGGCAAGGAGTGCCCTCAATTTTTCGGAGATTAACCTCTCGGGGAAGAGTCAAAATGAGGGATAGAGTGCGACGGGAGCGGTTAGGGCTGTCGGAGACGAAACGAAACGAAACGCGAGCAAGCGGAGCGTAGGCGGTAGCTCGAACGAGGGTTAAATAATCTGGTTAGTCGTTCTCGCTGACCGCCGGGTGAAGTATGGAAATGAAGGGCATTCATTGGACACTGGCTATCACCACGGGCGAGCCGCAGTTACGGCCATCGCACGGGGTAGGTGACCATCGTCACCATATCGCACCGGGTGGCCGGGGGGAGAGAAAGAGAGGGGTGGCTCCTCTGGTATCTGCATACAGGCGGCGGCGAGCTCGCTGAACGAGTGGCTCTGACAATTAACTAACGAGCAGTTGACACAACTTATCAAATCATATCGCGTCACGGCACGTCGCGTCACGCTTCAATTATGCGCGACGATACCGTGCAATTTTTTTTTTGCCTACTCTGTGGACACTCTGCTTTTTGTGCTTTCGCTGCGTTGCGGTCTCGCGAAAGCGAGACGGACTCGAAACTTGCATGGCGCGTTGTGTGTGTTCGATCACTGGACTTGTTAACATGTCCGACTGTCGCATTGTTCAACTAAATATGAAAATAGTATTTTTAGAGTCAGGGTGAAAAGAATAAATGTGGTTTTGTTGGAAAAACCGAATAATAATTTTTTAGTTATACATTAGTTTTATAAAAAATTAAGTACAATTTATAATTCAAATACCTCTTTTACCCCATGTCATATTTTATATCCAAACCAAAAACAGAAAAAGAATTATATTTTACATTTGAGTATTTTGAATATATGCATTTTTTATGTGATTGCGAAATCTCTCTCTACAAGATTTTTATTTTTGAACAAAAATTTTTAAAAATGTGTGTATGAAATAAAACTTTTACGTAATATAACTTTTTTTTAAATAAAATCAGACTTTATTTCTAATTATTAAAGAAATTTTGAATTTCTGCAGCGCGGGTTTTGTGTTTTATTCTATTTTAAATTATTTTGCATTACATTTAGTTTAAGGAAATATTAAAAATACTTAAATCGTTTTTTAATCCTATTCATTAATTAATTTCAATGCAAGATTATCATAAAGATTATCGTAATATAAATCTTTTGTTATTATACTATATATGGTTGATAAACAGTTGCTGAAGCATATCGCTTAAAATTTAATTAAGCCAATTTGCTAACAAAATTGATTACAAATTTTAAATATTAATCACAAGTATTAAATTAATTTTCAAAATATAAAAATTTTTGATCAGAAACAAAAAATATAAATTTATGTAAGGACTTTATAAACTGGTTTGTTGAACCATGTATTTACAAGAAAAATTCACAAGAATTAACTATTATCGACGTATACCTATTAATTTCAAGTTCGCAACGCAACCAATTATTTTGCATAACAACTGCGATTAATCTCGAATGGTGGTCAACTTCTCGTCTTTTTATAGGTTATAGTTCTAAATTATACACTCTTGTAAAAAAATAATTATATTCAGTGTTAACTAACGTTGATCAAACCGGTTTTAAAATATGGAACTGTCAGACAGACCTGTCACGACGATCAGGCTTTAAGTATTGCTAACGTTGATATAAAAGTCTAATATATTCATTCTCTTTCTCTCCGTTATAGTCTTGCTGTTCTATTAACTGCTATAAAACGCGCATAATAATTCCTCCCAATGATTACAAAATTACATCATAAATTATATATATCTATCTATTTTTCTCAATCTCTATATTTTGATGTGCTATCTCTTAATATATTGTGCTCTTGACTTTTTATTGCAAATTTTTTTATCTTAGAACTTGTATAACTTTTGAATGTTTATAATGCGATAAATTGACAAAAATGAATTTTTCATATCTACTTGCGTTAACGCAATTGAAATACGATACGTATTTCTATACATATTCTTCATCGAAATTACATTGGTTCGAACTGTTATCGACTATGCTGGCAATCAATACACTTTTATATCACGTCTTTATTTATTGTCTAATATTTAAAAGCCAATGTCAGCAATTATATTGGCATCTCCACAGGTGTCAGTGTCGCAACCGCTAGAACGGAGTCGTGTCTAGCACGGTCGAGAGATCAGGGTCCGTTGCTCCGGACGCGAACGGCTAGACGATCTATCAAGAACATCGTATTTAACTTAGCACGGCGTGTACTGCGCGCGTACACGCGATTTCATAACTACGCACACGCACGCATCCATACGCTCGTCGTCGTGCGTGCGCGCGCGATGCAGATTCCACGATTACCGCGCCGGTTGCCAGCCTCCTTTTCCCAGGCAGTTCGATAAATTGGTCGGGGAAGATTTCACCTCGCGAGAGAGCACGTATCGCCTATCATCCCCGCGCGAACGCGAGCTCACGAATGCGTTTACGCCGTGTTTACCTGCGGCCCCCGACTCTTCCTTCCTTCATGCAAATCGCTCTCTGGTAAGGACGTACAGCATTCCCCCCCGTCGATTTTGACGAAACTCTAGTAGGTTTGTAGAACAAAAATCTTATTACAATAATAAACTGAAATTTGACTTTCGGTCAAATAAACTTGAAGATCAAGTATTTTGTTCAGTTAAATGCATACTTGAATTGATAAAATTTAATAAAGTTGAACAATTTTTGCCAATACTCAAAATTTTAGAACTAGAGTAATCTGTTTGAGTCGTGTTTATTTAATTATTGATAGTAAAAACATGTTTTTGTAAATTTTTAAGTAAACGTGAGAAGTTAACAGAGTGTAACAATAGAGAATTTTAAAATTAAAAATATTCTAAAATTGAAAATATACAATTTTCTAAAGTTTCCTCGACCTTACAACAAAAAGGACGAAAGAAAACCATGTGGAAATTCGCAATCTCTATACCTTACGTATCCGCCAAGCCTTATTAGAATCGAGAAGAGAAGCCGCAGAATTCCTCGCGAGACAATGATAAATAATTCATGGAATTTCTAATTCCTCAGAGTGGCGGGTCTTTTTGCTCGACGCCGGCTTTCGCTCGATCGCGTGATCGTGATGCATCTCTCTATCTCTCCTCTCTCCTCTCTCTCTCCCTCTGCCAGCGCGTGGGCGTCTACAACGGTAATCAAAGTGCGAATGACAGTTTAATCGTAACACGCGGCACGCGCTCGTTGATGGACGCTGCTACAGGCGTGCGGCGACAGTCGTGCAACTAAGCGGCACGCGCGAGAGGATCACTCGAGTTAATCTCGACCTCTCCGTGACACGACAACGCCGACGAGGCACCACGCCGCCGACGTAGCAGTCGTCGTCGAATCCTCATTTGCATCGTTGCGCCGCACGAGTGCGCGATCGATTTCGTTCTCGTCGAAATCTCTCGTTTTCATATAATCTTACTAAATCCTGTTGCGTTCGAAATTCTATTTATTAATCAAAAAGCATAAATGTTTTGTGAAAGTGTTTCGAAAAAGGAACCGCGAGACTTCTTAATCGATTTGTTAATTTTATTATATGTTTTCAAAGGTCCAGGCTAATCTATTTGGATCGGTTGGTTTTCAATTTCTTACCTGTGAAAAGTACATTTTCATGTTAACGATTACTTATTCATGCGAGGAGACGTCATTATATCTGAAAATGTAAATCATTCTGTTCGCTAAACATTTACTGCATTACGACGACGATCGCTTTCAACGACAATATTCCGTTATACGCTCCTGCTAATCGGCTCGTATCGTCTATTAGGTCGATGCAAGTTACACGAAGGAAGGAGGAAATCGCTGCGCGCTTACTCTTGTTGCTCCTTTCCTCCAGCGACCTGTCTCGCGCTGATCGCAATTATCGAGGCTACACGATGCGCGGCCCCGGCGTGCAAAAATATGTATTAACCGACGCCAGTTTGTTAGTTCCGCGAGCGAACGAGCAATAGATAACATCCTCGAGCTAACGCGGTTCTAATAACGTTTCAAGCGGACAAAAATCGCTCGAACTTCATAGTTCGGATAATCTGATTCCACGATGCACCTCGACAGCTAAAACCGTAAAACCGTTTTCGAGAGAACTTCGCGTATATCGGAAACCAAAGGGAAGAAAGAGATGAGGAAAGAGAAGAAACGAGAATGCATTTTAGAGAGAGAAAGAGAGAGAGAGAGAGAGAGAGAGAGAGAGAGAGAGAGAGAGAGAAAGAAAGCAAGAAAGATAGAAAGGTCCCGACGAATATCGCCTCCCTTCCTTCCTCCTCTCTCTCTCTCTCTCTCTCTCTCTCTCTCTCTCTCTCTCTCTCTCTCTCTCTCTGCACTCTCCCGGGTCTCTCGAGATGAGAGGGCAGGCCGCCTTGGATCCCGCGAGTGGATAATTATTAATCGTTATTTTCGCCAATCACGGCCGTTTATCTTGAGGCACGCAACGCCAATTATCTATCGGCGATTCGGCCGAGGGAGGGAAAGGAGGGAGATCGAAGTCTAAGGAACGAGAAAGAGAGAGGAGGATGCACTTTGTAAAGGGCGGCATGAGGGAGTGAAAGGGGGGAAGAGAAAGAGAGAAAGAGAGAGAGACGGATAGAGATCGTCGGTACGCCTAGCTCGGCTCTTTTACGCTCCTCGGCTATACTTCTTCTCCTCCTTATGCTCGGTTGCACCTCTTCAGCTTGCACGTAGCGCACGCGCGCAACAGAGAGAGAAAGATTATATGGAGGGTATATTCACATATACACCTACATTACCAGGCGTTTCCCTCGCGTTATCCCGTCTAAGGTTGCAGCTCGCAGGCTGCATTTTGACCCGGAGACTCCGGAAATTCTCGCCGGTCGCTGGAGAGGATCGAAATTTCCTCGGAAATTTAATTGCGCGCGAACGATATCGCGCAATTAATCTTTGTATTCTCGTTGTTCCATTCTCCCTTGCAATGTTATTTAATAAAGCACAGTAGATATTTCACGGAAGAAGCTTTCCTTTGAGCACACACAACAAGCAAGAACGCATTCATAATAATACTAATAATAATAATAATAATGTTCAAATGAAACGTTCATGGAAAAAAAATGTTCAAAGACGCATAAATTTGCCATGCAGTAAAGTCGTAAATTCTCTCTCCCTTCTTGAATATTCCCCGTTCAAAAGCCTGATAATTCGTACGTTCCGAATAACCGTAATAAAATCTCAATTGTATTGTTATTTACTGCGAAGCTCGGCGCGGCCGAGCCAATTTTATCGCACAATGACAACGACGGCGGATCCTTAACGGTAATCCTTTTGCTGCGCGCGCGCGGCGGTGGTCACCACAATTTTTATTATTACGAAACGACGTTCTCGAGGGCTGAATCACCGGAAATGGAATCACCAGGCAGCCGCCTAATCTAACATGTTAAAGGTGCGCGGCGGAGTCTCGCCGATGCTTAACGCGTCGGGCAATTATTAGCTCTCCGAGTGGCCGGCGCGGCGGCGCGCAACGGCTCTTATTTCATTCGCGGCGTTTCCGCGTTGCCCGTTTCAAAAAGCCGGTGCCGCTCGTGCGAGGCGAGGAGATGGAAAAGATCCGAAGAAGGGTAAAAGAGAGAGAGAGAAAGAGCGGGATAAATTAATCGGTTGATATCGGGGCCACGATGTCGTTAACTTCCCGCTGAACCTCTCGACGGGGTGTGTCGCACCACGATCTGAGAGTCGCTATTTTTCCAAGAGGCATTATCCGAGACAAGTGATTTGTGCGTGGAATCTCTCGCGTAATCGAACGATTAGTTTGCCATTTTGTTAAGTCGAGCTAAATCGACGTAACTAATTTTTTAGTTGAAAAAATTTAACAATAATTAAGACATCTTTGAGATAACACAATTTTGTTGTGAGATGTTTTTAGAACTTCACTACTACTGTAGTTTCTTATGAAATTTTTTGTAAGGGGAGTTGGCGATTTTTTATATGCATTATTAATTAATTTTAACGACAATCAATTTTTATTTTAATTACATTGATCCAGAAATTTATAGATTAAAGAAATTGTGAGCAATTTCTATGATCAATTAATATAGGTATTCGATGTTAGAAAAGTTATAAGCATCTATTTTCTTTACGCCCGTCAAAGTACAGAATGAACTTCTTTATCGGTAATTTTTTTCTTCCAAGTGTTCCACTATTGGATACAATGTTTACGATTGACTGATAAATACGTCGATTGATTTGATCGATCTTCCGTATTTATTATCGACTCGATCCATCTTGGTGATCATCGTCGCGGGATCAATGTACTCCGAGAGATACCTCGTGAAGTGATTATAACGAACGAAAAAGGGACGACGTACACGCGATGATAAAAACCCTTCGCGCTCGAGTTGACCGTTTGACAAGGCCGTTCTAAAAGGGCGGATCGCGCAACGGGCATGCGTACATAAGTAACCGGCGTCGCTTCCGCATGCGAGCCGGTGTTCATGCAGGGGAAAGAAGAAAATGGGCGATGGAACGTCAGGCGAGACATTTACATTGGCTCGTGGCGTTCGTTCTTCAGGGTCCATCGATCACGATCCGCGGCGCGATCCCAGCCGCGCTCGTATCCGTGCCTTCCGCGTTTTCTACGACACCTTCGCGTTTTCCCGATGCCCGTACGCTCGTGTCGTGGCACACGCAACGCGTGCATGCGATGAACGGTAACCGGCGACGCGTTAATAATCCCGAAAGATTGATGCGTTCGACGTGAGACGTGTTGCAACGTTGTCGATCGCATGCTGTTCGAGCGAGGTTCGTAAAGTTTTTCGAACATCGCAAATTGATTTTCACGGATTTTCACGCTGCACATTACAATTGCGCTATGTTGAACTACAGGTCTCTCGCACAATTTGTTAACGTAATTATAACGCATTCGTAAAATCGCTCAAGACAGCTTGAGCATTGTTCATGAGAATTTTCATGGAAAGGAAGTGAATCCTTATACCATTTTACTTATATATCAATTTTAATTGCATTAATACTCAAGTAGAAGATTTTCAGTTGTAAAGGTGGCATTTGTTCATCGCGCTGTCTTTATTAACGAGAAAGAAACTGTCAGCGAACTTTTTACGAGAAATCCGCTAAAGACCAGATCTCCACCCTTTAAAAAAGAAAGAGAGAAATTGGATACCACCTTGGGGAGTTGACGAAATGGATTTCTGTCTCCCGCTAACTCGCTAACAATATAATTTTTTCGCGTATATAATGGCGATCGTTAGGTCCCTCAAACCCCCTTCTCGTCCCTCTCCGCGCTCTCGCCTCCGCTGCTTTCGACGACGGAAGTAAGGAGAGCTCGATAAAACTTCTCACTTATCCGGACTACCCCTTTCGCCACCACAAATCAGAAAGTTACGAAGAGACTGTCGCCGGAGCAGCATTTGTTCGATTCGGAATGAAGTTTAAAACTCGACTTCAGATTCCATTGTGGCCGCGACGCCGGCTCAAAGATGTTCTTTGAACGGAATACCGCGAGATGCCAAATGACGGTGCTCGGGCATTATCATAATCAACGACGAGCGGGAACTTCTACCTTTTTACCAGGATATATACAGGATACATAACTATATTAGTGAGCGAAAACTTTCGAGCGTACTCTTTGAAAATTTAATTGGCCATTTTCCTCATATCAAATACCTTCGTGACTATAAGCCTCGAAGTATAACTCTGATGAAATAAGGTTTACTCGAAATCAGATAAAGTGTAAATTCGTATTTGTTCAAGCACATGAAACTTCTGATTTTTATGAAAGAGAAAAACGATTCGCTTCCTATTGCAATCCCCCTATATACCTATTCACGATCACGATCACATGGCCTCGCTCCTTGGGATTCCTCCTGCAAGAACCAAAGAATCGCTGGCTCTTGCAATCGCCGAGATCCGTCATATCGTGACGTGGCGCAAATATCGGCCGGTGATCGCGCGTCACCTTCGACGTCGAGATTTTCGGCGGGGAGGACAATGAACGAAATGTGCGGAGTCTCGCGGACTTTTTCACAATACCATACCTGGACGGACGCTTGAATAAATATCGATCATAGCCACGCAGAAGGAAATATTATTTTCATATACGGCGGGCACTGCGTGGCGCGCGTCGGGACGCGCAGCTGGCCGGCGGCGACAATGCCACCCGTAATCCAATAACGCCGGTGTTGTGTATCCGCTCCGGTGAAGAGCCGATCCCCGGCGACTTCTCTCGTCGAATGCAACGGCCGTCGCTGTTGCATCGTCACAGCCAGCCGGCTTGCCTCTTCCGCGGTTGCACAACGCTCGAGATTCAGCGATTCTAATCATGACATATTAAATTTAAAAAAAAACCCAGTTTGAAAATGATTTTATCAATTAAAGCCGTGTCCGAGATCTGTGGAATTTCAGTACTCGAAAATATATGTTTTCGCTTCTGAATTAATCGAAGCTGTTGAAGATAACGTAATACGCGATATCGTGGTGAGTTTCGACGGATCAGAGTAAAGAAAGGTTTCAAAATGGAAAATTTCACTAATGAAAAAGTGCTGCTTACATAGAAAAAATTAGCTTCAAATTCACAATCATTATTTTATATTATATATAACCAGAAATATAGAATTTTTTTTTTAATTTGATAATTTCGAACAGACACATGCTTTTTTATAAAAAAATTTTGTATAATTTTATCGAGAAAAATATGAGACAGGGAATAACAAAATGTTCAAATTAGAATTATTTAACATTATTACTATCAAGGCAATCATATATTTTGTGTTTTAGATGACTATTATGAGATTGAGATAAAAATCTAATATTTTGCTGAAAATTTAAGATTATTAAATTTTTTATAGATTTTTTACTGTGATAATAGAAAATATTACAATTTTGCTCATGTAAATTTCTGCAAATGATCATTTTAGCGTAACGGACAAAACTCAAGATCGCCAAGCACCAAGAAATTTAATGCCTAAATTTCCGAGAATGAGGAAGTACAGTGTAATTCCGCTATTTTCCTTCATTTAACCGCTCATTCCCAAGAAGTGCCTCCCAGCAACATTGCTAGGGTTAATGGAGCAGCGACTAAGGACAAAGGAGGAGAAACTTGTGGTCGGTGCAGTATCGTGCTGCGAGGCACGCGCATAAGCATGCGTTCGCTAAGCAGGCAGATAGGATTACGCGATATTACGACCGTGGCCTCCCTTCCCTCCCCCTCACTCTCTCTCTCTCTCTCTCTTTCTTGTCGATTACGAGTGCGGAGTGTTCTGTGTGCAGCAGCATTCGGCAAATCGGATAACCTGGCGTGACAATGAGCCAGGAAGGTTAAGCGTGTTTGCCCTTCTCTCGAATGCCCATTCGCGATACAATAGCTGCTGCCAGGGTGCTTTTCAGTTCTTTTCATAGCGAGGGGGAGGGGAAGGATGGAGGGCAAGATTCCCCCCTTAGGTTACACATACCTCTAAGCGAAAAAATCCAAGAACGAAACACAGACAGGGGGAGGGGACAGAGGGAAGTGAATTAAATAGAAGAGATCCTAGAGTCCTCGCTTTCTCCTCTCCGTCCGCCGTCGTTTTAGGAACCCCGGAATGTATTCAGGAAGTGGGACCACCGGGCCCGGCGAGCGGCTGAGGCACGAGTAGAGTTCCGCGTGTCTCTTACGAGGCTCGAAAAGTGCACGCCCAGCTCGGCCACAATGAGCCTAATCAACCGACGAGTGTATACACAATCGACAACAAACCATATATATTCCGGAGCCAAGGAGCGGAGCCTCCTTCGCGGGACGACGGGAGAGAAACGGAGGCGATCTTTATCTAGGGAATAGCGGAAACGTGATCGAAATTTGTTGCTATTGCGGAGGAAGAAGACGGCGGCCGTCAGCTGTCGTGGCGGGTCCGGCGAGACGCCTGACGAATCGCGATGCGATGCGATCTTGACGATTTTTTAAAACGGGTCGCGGCGATTCGACGTGCATATTACGATGAGGAGCGTATTTTACGGCACAGGCGCCGAAGAAAGAATCCCGTGCCTCTCTCCTTCGGAGAGTCGTTACGAACGTCAACGTATAAATACGCGTCCCATTTATTCGCCGTCTCTTTTCATACCGCGGCTCGTGCGGCTGCCCATCCGTTGACTTTAACTTCACTTAAAACGTCCGGCTGTCGCGTTATTTTCTAATCGCGGTTTCTTTGATTCATTTCGGCTTAGTTTCCCTCCGGTAGAAACACAGTGGAAATTAAGTAAAATTTTATGAATCATTATTTATGGTAAAGATGATATTAAATCTAATGTAATAGTTGTGTATGTAAAACTTGTGGTCGTTACTTAAAATAAAATAAAATATTGCAAAGTATAATTTCACACATACAGTAAATTATTAAATAATGAAATATTTGTAACTGCATAGAGCTTTTAATATTAAAAAAAGTGATTTATTTGCTTAATTAATTACATAATTATTGTAATAATTTGCAGAAACAAAATCTTATGTATTTCTTAATCTTCATTTGATGAATGAAATTGATGGTTTTAAAAAATTGTACGCTACAAACATTAAAGCAATAATGAAATCAAAAAGAGAAATGGAAGATACAATAATAAAGAGTCGATAGAAAAAAATTAGTGTATTAAAAAATAATGTTATTTAATCTAACAATAAGAAAGGAACTTCGAATGTTGAACGAAGTTACAGTAATGTTGGTCCAGTGACGGCACGTCCATCAAGAGCGTTAAGGAAGCCTCCTCGTGGTCGACATATTGCGCGAAAGCGTCAATCGTTTATCTCGGTACAACAATCTCGCAAGAATAGGGAGTCGGGATTCGAAAGACAGACGAGGGGGGGTGCCCCGTGGTTCGAGAGGTTCCAGCTGGCGCTGCTCAACACGCCCATGAAGTGGCGGTCTCTCGCTCTCATGGTTCGGTGAGACGACGCCGACGGCGAGGAAGAGAAAGAAGAAGAAGAAGAAGAGGACTCGGCACGTGTTTGACTAAACACTCGTGCGGTCGTTATCTTGTTCACGCTACGGCGAGAACGGACGAGCCGGGGCCCACTGGGGACAGAACGATGCGCCCAAAACATGGGCTATTCTTCCGCGTACCGGGGAACCGGGATCGGAGAAGAGAATAGCGATGCCGCGGCGCGCGTCGGTGCATTACCAGTCTGCCAATGTACAAATCACAGCCCATTTACTCCATTCAGCGCGACACTCGTTTAACGACACTCGGACGCGAGAGAGGATGGCCGTAAATCCTCGCCGGGCCTCGTGTCATCCTCTCCCTCTCCCACTTCTGTACTCCCGTATTTGTCCTCTCCTTCTTTCTTTCTTTCTTCCTTCCGATCGAAAGAATATTGGTAGGTCCCAGAAATTTATTAGCCTCTGTATCCAAAATTGCATTTTTTTTTGTAGAAAAAATAATTTTAAAAACATGGTGATGTTGATTTAAGGTTTTATTGAATCGCATTTCTCATGAAACGAGAAATGAGAGAATTTATTAACACTTTTATAAATGATCTGGAATAAAGTGTGATAATTCAACTTTAAAGAAAAACTTTCTCTTATAACAGGGTAAATTTTTTTGCAGTGCAAATTTAGATTCTTTGCGGTTTAAAAATAATACAAAATAATCAAATTAAAATAAGATCTATCTTTTCATTTTTTAATTAGCGATCTTTGCATCATTATTTCGACTTTTTATCTGAAAAATGTAACTTTAATTCTACTTGTTAAAATTGTGATACATCTTGTACATCTTTTTCTTTCCTTTAACTTTTATTTATTCTACACTATTTATATCATTTATTGTAAACAGCTTTTTGAGGAAAAATTTTTTTCGGATACATTTCCCTCTGTCTTTCTCCTCATCGCCGCGAGGCTCATCGAGGGTACCGGTTTACCTTATGGGCAATGTTACGTCGCCCGTTTCAGTATAGCACGAGCGAGGCATACGAAGCTACTCCTTTGCGGTTTATACCCTGTCCTGCGCATGAATGCGCTCGCGCGTAAGCACGTAAACGCGCGGATGTGTGCACCGCGTGAGTGTCCGCGAGCGGACCCGTCCGTGTTCCCCGTGTGTATGCAGGTACCACACAGGACTACCACCTTGGTAGTATCTTGATAACACGACGCTCTCGCCGTGCGCAGGAGAACGCGAAGTCGTACCTCAGTGATCCGCATTCGTCCAATGGCGAATCAGACTTTTAAAACCTCGCGACAACGTTACTTATATATTTGCACAGCAGTGTTTCATATCCACTTTTCTACATATTATATCAAAGAAAGGAATGTTTCATAAAAGTAAAGCTTCCATATATTGTAAAATGTTACTTCCAGGATTTAGAAGAACATTAATTCGATGAATCGACGTTAAAAATCTTGATTTTATAATTGTAAATCTAAATAAAATTTAACATTTAAATTAAGCTAAAAATAATTTTATTTTTTTAATGTTAAAATATTTCTTGTCTTAATCATATGAGTCAAGTTAAACAATACTGCGTTTGTTTTACGTTCAAATGTGTAGCGAAAAGTAGTTTAGACAATAATTCGTATCAGACAATTCATATCGCGTTAAAAATTTGCTAGATAAATGACTTGGCTATTTATTGATTCACTCCTCGATTCGACCAAGTCATTGTCTGAGGATGTTAATCGTATCACGAAGGGAGAACTCTGAATTCAATCGTGCGAAAGCGATGAATGGCAACCACTGCCAGTGGTATCTGCGTATCTTTCAACAAGCGCGCAACATGGGGCTTAAATTGAATGAAAATCACAATTGACGAGGCATTAGCATAATGTAGCACGGATCGGTGGGTGAGGTCTGATACGGTACGACTGGCGACGAGTCGAGCGTTTCGAGTGTGTCAGCGACCCACACGGCACGCAGATTAAACTCGCTTTCATCCTAGGCGCGTAATCATACGCACGTTGAATCTGATTTTCTTTTTTTTTTTTACGGAGAAGGAGCAAAAGAACGCACGCGCGGATTCCGTGAGCTAGATCCTAGCAGGGAAATGATATTGCATTAAGCGGAGATCAATCTACGCGCCTCTGATCATTGCCGCGGGATATGCGCGAGCTTTCTTCCGGCGTGCTGTAGAAATCACTTCGGATTAACGTTGAATACAATTTCAGGAAAAGATTATAATAAGGACAGGATTATAATGAAATCGTTTAATGTAATCATCCGAAGAAAAGAAGAAAATACATAACTTTAGATGAATCATAACTTTAATCAAATTTAAACCTTTGAGACTTTATTGTTAAACTTTATTTAAACCTTATAAAGAGTAAATGATCATTCAATGTGTATTCAGTGAAAAAGTTTTTTATGATACTAAGATATTATATTAAAATGTATATGTATTTGTGTGAATTATGTTGAGTTACTTCTTGCGAATTAGATTTAATCTGGCTACGAATTAATTGTAAATCAAGAGATCGAAAATTTTTCTAGCTTGAAACAGCAATGTTGAACGCGACATTCGTACAAAACATGCTATGAAACACATGATAAGAATATTTGATGCTTCTAACATTGTACGTGAAGAAGTGAAAACCGGTTATTTCTGACGGGGACGGGGGGGTCATTTCGATCGGGTACTAAAACTGAGTCCCGAAAAGTGAAAGTATTCGCGGGTATAAAATGTTGAAGTCCTGAATCTTACTTGTCATGAAAATAGACGGGATCGCTCGAAACGGCCGGTCCCGAACCTTTACCAAGCTTCTGAAATAAACGCCTCAATTATGTAGGCGATTTTAGCGCGATGACGAGGGATATCATGATATCGGTAGTCCGACAGGAAATTTTCGCGCTCGTCGCCGAATAAAATCGCTCGGCACGGAACTGGTTGCTTTGTTCCATTTAAGTGCGCCACCATAAATCAGTCACGGTGCCCTTTCCGAGCGAGTGATTTATGTTCGTAAGCAGCTATCGGATAAATTAGCGAACACGAGCGCGCGCTTGCGAGTAAATGCCTTCTCTCGGTGGTAAACACCTACAAATGTACGACATCTTTCATTTCTTTTATCGCCGTTTCGGCTCCGTTCACACGCGATGAAAATAAGATGAGAATCGTGATCGATGGAAACGTCCCGCTGCTTTTCGCACGAATGCACATGTATTCTGGGAGGCTCGAACGAGTCTTAATGTCTCTCCTTCGAGTGTATATTTAGAATAAGTCCTGTAATGATAGACTCTCCCTTCGAAAATACGCGTTAGAGGATATTATCATTCGACCAAATGCTATTCAGTATTGGAAATTGAAGAATTTAAAAATTTTTGATGTCACAAAGGGAAGTAATGAATAATAAAATCCTCCACTTAAAAGAATAAGCTGGATTTGACTCAGCGAAATCTCAATTGAAACTTTAATCGTCAAAATACGTAATGTTGCAAATTTAAAATCGTAAAATTTTCGAAAGAAAAATGTTACGAATCGTTCTCTTCGTACTCGAGGAAACTTTTTTTTTTAGTTTTACGCGATTTCCCCGAAGAACTTTTGTTTGTCTTATGCTTCTCATTCGGACAGTGATTCTCCCCAAGATACCAACTCAGCGACATGCGCAACCGCAATGTGCAAGTTAAACATGGTGTTCGGGCAGGGAAATTTCACGGTTGCACGCGCAGGGAACGCACCTGGGCGCACCTGTGGCCCACGGGGGCCCGTAATCGTCGCGTCGAGCATAATTAGTCGAATATTAATACAAGCTCCCCAGCTGGGCGCGGTGTATCCCCGTTGAAAAAATACACCACGAGGAATTCCTTGGCGGCCGGACTGAAGAGAAACGAGGGATCGACGACGATGCAACGGACGGGAGGGAGAAAGATGAACGCGCAGATGGGGAAGAAAAAGAGAGACGGTGAAGGAGAGAGACGACGTACAAGGGTACGGTATGGAGAGTGAACGGTGAGAAAAAGAGAGACGCATACTGCAATAACATGGAGAAAAGAGAAAGACAGAAAGAAAGAGAGAGGGCGGAGAAAGTAGATGCACGTGCGCATCGTGACCGCAGGGATAAGAAAATGGGGCGGAGGACGAAGAGGGAGTCCCCAAAGGAACGTTCGTCGCAGAGATCGTTATGCGGGTGTTTATGGCTCGCGGCCTTTATGATTCGGGCCCCCCTTCCTTCTTTTTGTTGCTCCTTCGCGCGTTCCTCGCACGATGCCCACATGGGCACCGGAATATCCTCGCCACATTCCCCTCTTCACGAAGAAGATGAGAAGACTCTCTCGGCTCTCTCGTTCGGGGGAGAGTTTCAGATTGTGTGATAACTGGCTCCCACACCGGAGCCGAGTCCGGTCGCCGCGACCCCCCAGCGTTCAATGAGAGACATTTCTCATCATTTCCCATTCAGCCCGTCTGAATTATAAGCCTCGGCTACGCCTTCTATCCGCGGCCACAATCGTTCGATTTATTATAAGCGCGCGAAAGAGCCTAATGAATTTAATTTCATATTTCACGTGCGGTAAGTAGGCAATCGTGAATATGCGTGCCGGCATGGATTTAGGTGGCAAGCCGCGCGGATATATTCGATGACCCGAAGCGAGAAAGGGGCGAAAGCGAGAGACGCGAGGAGAGAATCGCAGCGATATCACCTCGCATATTTTCGTGATGCGAAATCGGAAGACGATGAAAAGAAAGCGTTTGTCGCAAATGACCCCAGCCTGTGAGTTCATCGAAGATTGATATTAACAGAAGAAATGGCAAAGAAAAATAAATGATAAATACACTTAACGAGAACACTTCTTCGAGAAAAAGATGTTAGTGATTCATATTCTAAATATTACGCCCTTCTTTATTATCTGAAATCTTTTTATCTTTTTTTTTCATGCGTACATACACTCGACAGAGCTATTCTCAAACATTAATACACTTTTTAAATTAATTTATTCATCATTGACTCTAAAGTTTCTGTGAACTTTTAGTAGTTATACGGATATATTATAATAAATTACTTAGATAATAATTTATATGAATAATTGCGTGAAAATCGACTACTGGAATCGAAGTACCCATCCTCCTTCTTCCATGCAAGGAGGCTCCATTAAGCATTCTCCGCGAAAAGCACATTTTTCCAGTCGTAATTCTTAGCGATCGGAGTAATAATCCCTCCTGGAGGAATAGCGCGCAGTAGTTAAGTTATTAAATTTATCTCCGCGGACCGCGGAGTAAAAATCGCGGTAATTTATTATTTTTTGCTGCTTAACGACGCGAGTGAAGAATATGGCATCCCTATTTTCTCTCTCTTTCTCTCTCTTCCCCCTCCCTCTCTCTCTTTCTCTCTCCGATCATTTCCCACTTCCTTCTTCACTTTTTGTCTGTCCAAGTTTTTTTTCCCCGAGTGAATAGTAGGATAACTCCGTGGTATAAATTTTCGCGGTCGCGACTCTTGGATACAAATGATCGCGTAACTTGTCGCCGGAAAAGCCGGCAGGGGTTCATTCGTGTCGCATGAACCACGCAGCCGGATTTCTGTTTTGTCGTTCCCGGTAAAAAAACTTGAAATTTACCAATAAGATTATTAATTACTTTTGTAGAATACAATACTTGCGATTATAATAATCATTATAATAATATATTAATATTATATACTTCGACTAAAACAATGATATGGCACATACATTATTAATTGTTTATTGAAATGACGACTCTAATAATTCTATTCACTTTTGCATTATTCAATCATGGGCGATGTCGAAGAATCATAATTCCATAGAAAATTAATTTCCCCGATGGTAGGGATTAAGAAACTAAAAATTGATATAATTAGAATAATTTATTTAAATTGCTACATTCTTGTGCTATCTGGTATGTATGAAAAAAAAAAACTGTAAAACCTTTAATGTAGCTCAGCATCTCAAAAGTTACACGTATGACAAGAAAGTCTATCACGCGAGATCAATTATGTCCCATTCATCTTGAGGAGATTGATTGGGCTGCTTCTTCTTCTTCCTCTTCTTCCTCCATCCGGTTTCTCCCGTTACTTCCCGCGATCACGAAGACGATCTCTCCGACTTCCGGCGGCGAGAGGTACAAGAGTCTCGGTGGTAGAGTGGCGCTTGGCCGGCGCGACACGGTTCGTTTGCCGCGTGCTCGGCCTGAAGAAACTCTTCCTCTTCTTCCGAAGCCGGAGCACCTCGAGTTTGCGGAATTTTGCGGGAGAGATGACCACGTAGGCAGGTAGAAACAGGCAAAAGCGTAGAACTGAAGCGGCGAGCGAGCGGCTCGCGGAGATTCCCCCGAGTACGTCGAGCGGGACAAGTTCGTTCTCGCGCACGAACCTTGACGTTAATGGTGTGCATTAACGGCTAGGGGAAAAAAAGGGGCGGCCGAGGGAGAGAGGAGACGACGGCGGAGATGTGAAACGTATCGGAGCCGTGCGCATTGTAAAAATTCGCATCCGTTTAATACCCTTCACCTCGTTTGCAGAAGTCCGTGTAGACAAGGCTTCCTCTATCTTCGAAGGCATCTACCTGCGTTCCCCCTCCCCCTCCTCTCGCTCCTCCAACTCTGAGAATTCGCAAAACGAGCAATGTGTAAATCGCGCCCGATGCACAACGCGAGATACGATGAATTCGAGGTTGCATGTATGATCGTCTTGGAAAATGTTTCCAACTTCCTCTTCACGGTTTGCTCGTTCTCTTCGTTTTTCTTTCTCTTACTCGTCTTTAGTAGTAAGTTATCGCTCTAGACACATTAGATTTACTTTATTACGAGGCTATTGACAATGTACTGTTATTCATTACGATTTTTCGAAGTCAATTAATTCACAACGAATTTTTCATTTCCTTCTCTTCCGTTCTTTTCCGTTCAATATTGTTTTCTTCTTTAGCCTTTTTTGTTTAAGTTCATTAACGTCAACTGCCTGTTAACAACTAATCTGCTAATGTAGCTGAAGATAGCAGCCAAAGGCAACAGCCAAACGTCGAGCGGCCAGGGCCGAATGTCATATAGGCGTTCCTAGGGGACACCGTACAATCAAACGTTAAAAATTCCCTGGTTATGAGATTTTTAACAAACTTTGAAAAATTTGCAAAGAGTTTAGTCATTATAATACCTAATCGATCATTTGCGACAAGACTTGTAATTTACCAATGTAATAGATTTTTAAAACTAATTTTTATCGTTTTCCGCGCCTCACGCCTAAACGCAGTATACGATTTCCTTCAAATTGAGTTGGAAGTATCTTTCCGTAACGTATAATCGACTGATCGTATATTTGCGAGAGGACGTGCATTTTCCTAATTGTTATAAATATTTAAAAAATTGATTTTTATCGTTTTTTGCACCTCACGCCTAAACGCAGAATACGATTTCCACCAAATTTGGCTGGAAGTATCTTTCCGTAACGTACAATTGACTGACTGATCATTCGCGAGAGGCAGTGCATTTTCCTAATTGTTATAAATATTTAAATAATTAATTATTATCGTTTCTTGCGCCTCACGCCTAAACGCAGTATACGATTTCCTTCAAATTTGACTGGAAGTATCTTTCCGTAACGTGCAATAGACTGATCGGTCATTCGCGAGAGGCGGTGCATTTTCCTAATTGTTATAAACATTTAAAAAATTAATTTTTATCATTTTGTGCACCTCACGCCTAAACGCAGAATACGATTTCCACCAAATTTGGCTGGAAGTATCTTTCCGTAACGTACAATTGACTGACTGATCATTCGCGAGAGGCAGTGCATTTTCCTAATTGTTATAAATATTTAAATAATTAATTATTATCGTTTCTTGCGCCTCACGCCTAAACGCAGTATACGATTTCCACCAAATTTGGCTGGAAGTATCTTTCCGTAACGTACAATTGACTGACTGATCATTCGCGAGAGGCAGTGCATTTTCCTAATTGTTATAAATATTTAAATAATTAATTATTATCGTTTCTTGCACCTCACGCCTAAACGCAGAATACGATTTCCACCAAATTTGGCTGGAAGTATCTTTCCGTAACGTACAATCGACTGATCGATCATTCGCGAGAGGCAGTGCATTTTCCTAATTGTTATAAATATTTAAATAATTAATTATTATCGTTTCTTGCGCCTCACGCCTAAACGCAGTATACGATTTCCACCAAATTTGGCTGGAAGTATCTTTCCGTAACGTACAATTGACTGACTGATCATTCGCGAGAGGCAGTGCATTTTCCTAATTGTTATAAATATTTAAAAAATTAATTTTTATCATTTTGTGCACCTCACGCCTAAACGCAGAATACGATTTCCACCAAATTTGGCTGGAAGTATCTTTCCGTAACGTACAATTGACTGACTGATCATTCGCGAGAGGCAGTGCATTTTCCTAATTGTTATAAATATTTAAATAATTAATTATTATCGTTTCTTGCGCCTCACGCCTAAACGCAGTATACGATTTCCACCAAATTTGGCTGGAAGTATCTTTCCGTAACGTACAATTGACTGACTGATCATTCGCGAGAGGCAGTGCATTTTCCTAATTGTTATAAATATTTAAATAATTAATTATTATCGTTTCTTGCGCCTCACGCCTAAACGCAGTATACGATTTTCACCAAATTTGGCTGGAAGTATCTTTCCGTAACGTACAATTGACTGACTGATCATTCGCGAGAGGCAGTGCATTTTCCTAATTGTTATAAATATTTAAATAATTAATTATTATCGTTTCTTGCGCCTCACGCCTAAACGCAGTATACGATTTCCACCAAATTTGGCTGGAAGTATCTTTCCGTAACGTACAATTGACTGACTGATCATTCGCGAGAGGCAGTGCATTTTCCTAATTGTTATAAATATTTAAATAATTAATTATTATCGTTTCTTGCGCCTCACGCCTAAACGCAGTATACGATTTCCTTCAAATTTGACTGGAAGTATCTTTCCGTAACGTGCAATCGACTGATCGGTCATTCGCGAGAGGCGGTGCATTTTCCTAATTGTTATAAATATTTAAATAATTAATTATCGTTTCTTGCGCCTCACGCCTAAACGCAGTATACGATTTCCACCAAATTTGGCTGGAAGTATCTTTCCGTAACGTACAATTGACTGACTGATCATTCGCGAGAGGCAGTGCATTTTCCTAATTGTTATAAACATTTAAAGAATTAATTTTTATCGTTTTTTGCACCTCACGCCTAAACGCAGAATACGATTTCCACCAAATTTGGCTGGAAATATCTTTCCGTAACGCACAATTGATTGATCGATAATTCACGGGAGGACGTGCATTTTCCTAATTGTTATAAATATTTAAATAATTAATTTTTATCATTTTGTGCACCTCACACCTAAACGCAGAATACGATTTCCACCAAATTTGGCTGGAAGTATCTTTCCGTAACGTACAATTGACTGACTGATCATTCGCGAGAGGCAGTGCATTTTCCTAATTGTTATAAATATTTAAATAATTAATTATTATCGTTTCTTGCGCCTCACGCCTAAACGCAGTATACGATTTCCACCAAATTTGGCTGGAAGTATCTTTCCGTAACGTACAATTGACTGACTGATCATTCGCGAGAGGCAGTGCATTTTCCTAATTGTTATAAACATTTAAAGAATTAATTTTTATCGTTTTTTGCACCTCACGCCTAAACGCAGAATACGATTTCCACCAAATTTGGCTGGAAATATCTTTCCGTAACGCACAATCGATTGATCGATAATTCACGGGAGGACGTGCATTTTCCTAATTGTTATAAATATTTAAATAATTAATTTTTATCATTTTGTGCACCTCACACCTAAACGCAGAATACGATTTCCACCAAATTTGGCTGGAAGTATCTTTCCGTAACGTACAATTGACTGACTGATCATTCGCGAGAGGCAGTGCATTTTCCTAATTGTTATAAATATTTAAATAATTAATTATTATCGTTTCTTGCGCCTCACGCCTAAACGCAGTATACGATTTCCACCAAATTTGGCTGGAAGTATCTTTCCGTAACGTACAATTGACTGACTGATCATTCGCGAGAGGCAGTGCATTTTCCTAATTGTTATAAACATTTAAAGAATTAATTTTTATCGTTTTTTGCACCTCACGCCTAAACGCAGAATACGATTTCCACCAAATTTGGCTGGAAATATCTTTCCGTAACGCACAATCGATTGATCGATAATTCACGGGAGGACGTGCATTTTCCTAATTGTTATAAATATTTAAATAATTAATTTTTATCATTTTGTGCACCTCACACCTAAACGCAGAATACGATTTCCACCAAATTTGGCTGGAAGTATCTTTCCGTAACGTACAATTGACTGACTGATCATTCGCGAGAGGCAGTGCATTTTCCTAATTGTTATAAATATTTAAATAATTAATTATTATCGTTTCTTGCGCCTCACGCCTAAACGCAGTATACGATTTCCACCAAATTTGGCTGGAAGTATCTTTCCGTAACGTACAATTGACTGACTGATCATTCGCGAGAGGCAGTGCATTTTCCTAATTGTTATAAACATTTAAAGAATTAATTTTTATCGTTTTTTGCACCTCACGCCTAAACGCAGAATACGATTTCCACCAAATTTGGCTGGAAATATCTTTCCGTAACGCACAATCGATTGATCGATAATTCACGGGAGGACGTGCATTTTCCTAATTGTTATAAATATTTAAATAATTAATTTTTATCATTTTGTGCACCTCACACCTAAACGCAGAATACGATTTCCACCAAATTTGGCTGGAAGTATCTTTCCGTAACGTACAATTGACTGACTGATCATTCGCGAGAGGCAGTGCATTTTCCTAATTGTTATAAATATTTAAATAATTAATTATTATCGTTTCTTGCGCCTCACGCCTAAACGCAGTATACGATTTCCACCAAATTTGGCTGGAAGTATCTTTCCGTAACGTACAATTGACTGACTGATCATTCGCGAGAGGCAGTGCATTTTCCTAATTGTTATAAACATTTAAAGAATTAATTTTTATCGTTTTTTGCACCTCACGCCTAAACGCAGAATACGATTTCCACCAAATTTGGCTGGAAATATCTTTCCGTAACGCACAATCGATTGATCGATAATTCACGGGAGGACGTGCATTTTCCTAATTGTTATAAATATTTAAATAATTAATTTTTATCATTTTGTGCACCTCACACCTAAACGCAGAATACGATTTCCACCAAATTTGGCTGGAAGTATCTTTCCGTAACGTACAATTGACTGACTGATCATTCGCGAGAGGCAGTGCATTTTCCTAATTGTTATAAATATTTAAATAATTAATTATTATCGTTTCTTGCGCCTCACGCCTAAACGCAGTATACGATTTCCACCAAATTTGGCTGGAAGTATCTTTCCGTAACGTACAATTGACTGACTGATCATTCGCGAGAGGCAGTGCATTTTCCTAATTGTTATAAATATTTAAATAATTAATTATTATCGTTTCTTGCGCCTCACGCCTAAACGCAGTATACGATTTTCACCAAATTTGGCTGGAAGTATCTTTCCGTAACGTACAATTGACTGACTGATCATTCGCGAGAGGCAGTGCATTTTCCTAATTGTTATAAATATTTAAATAATTAATTATTATCGTTTCTTGCGCCTCACGCCTAAACGCAGTATACGATTTCCACCAAATTTGGCTGGAAGTATCTTTCCGTAACGTACAATTGACTGACTGATCATTCGCGAGAGGCAGTGCATTTTCCTAATTGTTATAAATATTTAAAT
This sequence comes from Monomorium pharaonis, assembly GCF_013373865.1. Taxonomy (NCBI): domain Eukaryota; kingdom Metazoa; phylum Arthropoda; class Insecta; order Hymenoptera; family Formicidae; genus Monomorium; species Monomorium pharaonis. Next base: position 9,195,252 of record NC_050477.1, read on the forward strand.
AATTAATTATTATCGTTTCTTGCGCCTCACGCCTAAACGCAGTATACGATTTCCTTCAAATTTGACTGGAAGTATCTTTCCGTAACGTGCAATCGACTGATCGGTCATTCGCGAGAGGCGGTGCATTTTCCTAATTGTTATAAATATTTAAATAATTAATTATCGTTTCTTGCGCCTCACGCCTAAACGCAGTATACGATTTCCACCAAATTTGGCTGGAAGTATCTTTCCGTAACGTACAATTGACTGACTGATCATTCGCGAGAGGCAGTGCATTTTCCTAATTGTTATAAACATTTAAAGAATTAATTTTTATCGTTTTTTGCACCTCACGCCTAAACGCAGAATACGATTTCCACCAAATTTGGCTGGAAATATCTTTCCGTAACGCACAATTGATTGATCGATAATTCACGGGAGGACGTGCATTTTCCTAATTGTTATAAATATTTAAATAATTAATTTTTATCATTTTGTGCACCTCACACCTAAACGCAGAATACGATTTCCACCAAATTTGGCTGGAAGTATCTTTCCGTAACGTACAATTGACTGACTGATCATTCGCGAGAGGCAGTGCATTTTCCTAATTGTTATAAATATTTAAATAATTAATTATTATCGTTTCTTGCGCCTCACGCCTAAACGCAGTATACGATTTCCACCAAATTTGGCTGGAAGTATCTTTCCGTAACGTACAATTGACTGACTGATCATTCGCGAGAGGCAGTGCATTTTCCTAATTGTTATAAACATTTAAAGAATTAATTTTTATCGTTTTTTGCACCTCACGCCTAAACGCAGAATACGATTTCCACCAAATTTGGCTGGAAATATCTTTCCGTAACGCACAATCGATTGATCGATAATTCACGGGAGGACGTGCATTTTCCTAATTGTTATAAATATTTAAATAATTAATTTTTATCATTTTGTGCACCTCACACCTAAACGCAGAATACGATTTCCACCAAATTTGGCTGGAAGTATCTTTCCGTAACGTACAATTGACTGACTGATCATTCGCGAGAGGCAGTGCATTTTCCTAATTGTTATAAATATTTAAATAATTAATTATTATCGTTTCTTGCGCCTCACGCCTAAACGCAGTATACGATTTCCACCAAATTTGGCTGGAAGTATCTTTCCGTAACGTACAATTGACTGACTGATCATTCGCGAGAGGCAGTGCATTTTCCTAATTGTTATAAACATTTAAAGAATTAATTTTTATCGTTTTTTGCACCTCACGCCTAAACGCAGAATACGATTTCCACCAAATTTGGCTGGAAATATCTTTCCGTAACGCACAATCGATTGATCGATAATTCACGGGAGGACGTGCATTTTCCTAATTGTTATAAATATTTAAATAATTAATTTTTATCATTTTGTGCACCTCACACCTAAACGCAGAATACGATTTCCACCAAATTTGGCTGGAAGTATCTTTCCGTAACGTACAATTGACTGACTGATCATTCGCGAGAGGCAGTGCATTTTCCTAATTGTTATAAATATTTAAATAATTAATTATTATCGTTTCTTGCGCCTCACGCCTAAACGCAGTATACGATTTCCACCAAATTTGGCTGGAAGTATCTTTCCGTAACGTACAATTGACTGACTGATCATTCGCGAGAGGCAGTGCATTTTCCTAATTGTTATAAACATTTAAAGAATTAATTTTTATCGTTTTTTGCACCTCACGCCTAAACGCAGAATACGATTTCCACCAAATTTGGCTGGAAATATCTTTCCGTAACGCACAATCGATTGATCGATAATTCACGGGAGGACGTGCATTTTCCTAATTGTTATAAATATTTAAATAATTAATTTTTATCATTTTGTGCACCTCACACCTAAACGCAGAATACGATTTCCACCAAATTTGGCTGGAAGTATCTTTCCGTAACGTACAATTGACTGACTGATCATTCGCGAGAGGCAGTGCATTTTCCTAATTGTTATAAATATTTAAATAATTAATTATTATCGTTTCTTGCGCCTCACGCCTAAACGCAGTATACGATTTCCACCAAATTTGGCTGGAAGTATCTTTCCGTAACGTACAATTGACTGACTGATCATTCGCGAGAGGCAGTGCATTTTCCTAATTGTTATAAACATTTAAAGAATTAATTTTTATCGTTTTTTGCACCTCACGCCTAAACGCAGAATACGATTTCCACCAAATTTGGCTGGAAATATCTTTCCGTAACGCACAATCGATTGATCGATAATTCACGGGAGGACGTGCATTTTCCTAATTGTTATAAATATTTAAATAATTAATTTTTATCATTTTGTGCACCTCACACCTAAACGCAGAATACGATTTCCACCAAATTTGGCTGGAAGTATCTTTCCGTAACGTACAATTGACTGACTGATCATTCGCGAGAGGCAGTGCATTTTCCTAATTGTTATAAATATTTAAATAATTAATTATTATCGTTTCTTGCGCCTCACGCCTAAACGCAGTATACGATTTCCACCAAATTTGGCTGGAAGTATCTTTCCGTAACGTACAATTGACTGACTGATCATTCGCGAGAGGCAGTGCATTTTCCTAATTGTTATAAACATTTAAAGAATTAATTTTTATCGTTTTTTGCACCTCACGCCTAAACGCAGAATACGATTTCCACCAAATTTGGCTGGAAATATCTTTCCGTAACGCACAATCGATTGATCGATAATTCACGGGAGGACGTGCATTTTCCTAATTGTTATAAATATTTTTTAAATTAATTTTTATTGTTTCGAGCCGTGAAACCGCTACGTCCTCGTCGTCGGCTCTGGGTGCGGCAAAAAGCGATAATGTACTTTACAAAAAAATCGCTGCATTATTCTGGTTATATACTATGTTTTGCAAAAATGCATTTTCATAAAAATTTCTCATATATGGTTAATTAAGTCGTTCTAGACTTCAAGAAATATTTTCGTAGAAATTTGAAGGCAGCGTTCCTTGTATTTATCTAACTAACGTAATTAACAATTTAAGAAATTACTAAACAATTAATAACGATCGCGAATGAAAATCTTATAACCAGGGAATTTTTAATTTTTGATTGAATGGTGTCTCCTGGAAACGCCTATATGACATTCGGCCTTGGCTGCTCGGCGTTTGGCTGCTGCCTTTGGCTGCTAGCTTCAGCTACCCAATCTGCTATCACTAGATCCAAAGAGATCTTTTAAGCTCCGAGTTGAAGTTTGCCACTGACCCCGGCTGAAAACTGGCCGCACCCAGCGTTTAATTCCTCGTTCGGCTCGCTTTTGCGCGTTTGCGTTTCACGTCGACAGAAGGAGGGAGGGAAAAGGAGGAATTGTGAGAATGAGGAAAGCACCGCGCCGCTCCGCGCTGCGCAGCGCAGTGCAGAATACCGTTTACCGTTACCGTGCACGATCGCCGCGTCGATGACCCCGCGGTTCGTTTAATGGTGATTATAGGAGAACGTAGACGCGGTGAGCGCCGCGGCGTCGTAAAACGATGATTTAGGCCGTCGTTGGTCGATCAGCGGGGACAACCTCATGACGACGCGGAATCGCCGGGATGCGCTCGCGGATGTCGTCGTTCCGTTGAGCAGATTATTTATTGACCTGGCGACCTACGATCCAATAGCGGATCCACAATTCCGCGGACTTTTAGTGGAAACTCGATGCATTTGCGATTTATTGTTGTTGCCAAAATTTCTCGCTACTTAACCGATGATTAATCTGAAAATTATATATAATTGCCACAAATTTATGAACCGTTCGTTTAGCTCTCTTATCGATTAGTATCGACTGTCGATACTAATGATATACGATTCGATCGCCGTGGCGACTCATAAAAGAATCTCTCTAGGGAAAACGGAGAACCTCCCTTTTCTTCCTACCCTTCCTCCGGGTGTTCGGGAAAGCGACAATCGGATATAACGCGATACGACTTTGTGCCTCGTGCCTGTCGTTTACGGTAGCCCGAGGGCCCGCTTCGGAGCCGGGGCGAGACCGATATCACCGTTCCTAGATTCCAGCGAAAGATCGTCAGCTGTGTCCTCCGACACTTTAGCCGTTTGCACGAAACAGTACGACATGACGGATATTTCAATGAAAATTGAGACAAAAAATCCTCTACTGCGCAATTTCCGGCGTGACGCGATCACATAAAAGAACAACTAATAAACGCAAGACGCAAGATCGTTTTTAGAGCAAATCAAAGCAAATGAAAGAAATAGATTATAAAAATATGATCAATACTTCAAGACACATGACATTGAAAATTAAGGATTGAAAAGACAACAGCTGGTCAGAGACAAAGAACTTACGAGAGAATGCAACTCTTCGTCTGAAATCATGGATAATCTTGAAGATGACAGTAGCAGCATATATATATATTATATATATTGTATTGATATGATGTAATGATGGAAAAAAATATTTGTAGTTCTTTGATATTTTAAATCGATCAAGAGAATTTACTGAAATTATAATAATTCTAATCCTATCTACATTTACCATCCCTTCTCGACATTACAAATCTCGAAAGATTCGAGTGATTAATATTCCCATAAATAACTTCAGAAATAATGTTATAACTTTCACGGTGCTGCCGACCACAATGTAACAAAATCTGAAGAACGCCATACTCGCAGCCTGCTTTATATCAATTCTTCGATTAAAAGCGGTTAAAATTACGACGTGATTCTAATCCACTATTTATTCCCTGTCATTCTCTTTTTCTCGGTCCTTTAACATGACAGATTCCGGAAAATTTAGCGGACAGTCGCGATTAATATGTTTATCGCTCCGTTTCTCTCTCTTTCTCTCGTACGCGTAGAACAGAACTGGTCGGTGGCTGTCTTTTCTCGGTGACCGCTCATTACGATGTACGCGCGAGGTCGTTACAGTCACTGTAAAGGCATAATTGCATACGAGCGGAACGGCGGCGCTCATAAAAATGCCGCGCGTTTTCCACACACGCCGCACACGCACGCACGCACGCCGGACGTCTAGTTAGCTAGGATGACCGTGCGCTTTTTAAAGTATCCACACATATACACACATACACGAGCACGCGCGTCCGCACGCGAGAACGCGATCTTAAATCAATATGCAGACGGCAGGTGCGCGTCGTGTCGCGCTAATCAAGCCGACGCGATTTAATTAATCAGTAGGCTGCGCCGGGAGCAAGGCGACTTTTACTTCGAACGCGCGCACAATGGTCTGCGGTCGCGACCTGTGGTTTTATTGGCGCGTTTCACTGTTATTACACGAGGGTTCTCGTAATGCGCGTAAACGCGAAAGTGCATCTTGCATTTTCGCCTCTTACATTAAATTTGCGAATTTTTTTTAATATAGGGAATTCAAGATCAAACGGTTGCACTTGATGTCGAATATTTATTGTACTGAATAGTGGGAATAATGGATCTTTATGCTGTGTCCATTGAGTTTATTAATAATTTCGGTTTATTAATGCAATTCCATACGCGAGGTACATTTGCGAATATCTGTTTAACATCCATCGAATTATTTCAGTAATATCGTTCGTAATGTTATTTTCAGTTAAAATTCCTATTTAAAATATCTTGAATCACACTGGTCAAATAGATTCAGTATGGATGCACGAACTATTATTTGTTGATATATATAAATTTAAAGAATTATTTTCCGCTTAAATCCCGCAACAATTATGATGGTTCCAACTACTAGCGAATTTTGACATCGACAATGAGGGGGTTTTTTAAAAAATTTATATTTAAGTCTTAATTATGGGTTAACATAAATATATACATTAATATACGTTTTCAATGTATTTGTAAATTATTAATTACAATTACTAAACATATAGCTTTCTAATAAGGTTTCTGAGTATCCCTAATATAATAATAATATACTAAACTTTGGTATATTAAATAAATCTGTTAAAAATATTATAATTTTAAGAATTTATTAAAGAGATATTTAGAGAGCTTATTAGAGATTATTAATGATAACAATATTAGTACATTATTTAATATAACTTCGTTGTTTTCTTTTCTCTTAAATATTGATAATAATTAAGAAATTGATTATATAGGACAATGATTACCGAATATTTCAAATTTCTTCTCCACAATAATACTATCAAATGTATAATTGTCACAAGCTACTCGCGTTTCTATGTATGTTGAAACAAAGTCTCGACAAGGCTTCGAATAGTATTCTACCCCGAGGAAAGATATTGCACCTTGGCTTATAATTTACAAGAAGAAAAAGAATCAGTAGATTACAAGATGGTGACGGCGGCGACAACAACGACGACGGTTTTAAACCGTAATAGCGTAACGATACGGAAGAAAAAGAAGAAACGGAAACGGAGACGAGGGAATCGAGAGGAACCGGTTCTTACGGCACCTGCGGATCTAGCGTTTCTTTTGTCCGCGTTATCGCTACCGCGAAACCGCAAATACGCACGCGGGGCGAGAGAGCGACGGGGTGGCCCGCCGCGACATCCCTCGTTGTCGCTCCCGTTTCTGGCTTGCGACCCCAACGCCCGGCGATCATCATAGCCCCGGGGGCTGGCTTCCCGGGGGGGAGCGCGACCCCTCGCACTTGGGAAATAATTCTATTAGGTTAGATCGCGGTCCGTGCAAGAGAATGACGCCGCGCGTCTCGTACGAGGGTGGACCGCGCGCGGACGTCCTTGCGATTCGTCGCGCGAGCGAAACGGTAGACGGTGGTGGTGCGATGACGATGCGGTTACGAGACGGTCGTGGTGGGTCGAATCACTTCGTAACATCAAACCCGATTGTTACGCTCCCACAGCCGCTCTCCCAATCAATTTTATTTAGCTCGCGTAATTGCGAGCGATCTATTAGATCAGACGGACGAATAGCGCAGTCTTCCTCCGGATTTTTCTGTTCGGGGAACAGAATCCGATTGATTTCCTTCCCGTCGGAATTTTATAAAAGTGCCAATGTGTGCAAAACCTTTTTGTACATTCACGTGACGAAAGCCTCTGAACATAATCGGGAAATTGGAGATAAATGGCGAAGAGAAGATTAAAGCGGGATTGAAAAGAAAAAATTCACAATCTCACTCTCCTAGTCTCTCTTTGTTCTAATTTAATTTCGATAACGCTCGCGTTGTCTCGACTCCAGTTTTCAGGGATACGACGCGACCGTTAGTCGGACCCGTCGCCGACTTTTTCGTGATTTATCCGTCGGCGCGGGGAGCGTCGTTACTTTTTCGTAGAGGAGCGGCACCACGCGCGTTCTCCTCTCGACCTCGCTCCCGCCGGGGTCTGCCATGTCAAGCTGACGCCGAGCGCGCGCGATGTTAATGCGCCTTCCTCGCGCGCGCGCGCGAGAATCTTTTTTTACCTTCTCGCCCCTTCTCGGTCCCCGGGATCTAACGGGTCGTCTTCTACGTTTTCGGGCGTCCTTGACGATGGTGGTCGGTGCTGGGCGCTGGTTGCTGGTGCTGCTGCTGCTGCTGCTGCTGTTCTATCTCGCGCCTATAAATCAAGGATGGGCGGAACCGACATGGAGAGACACCGTAGAGGTTGGAAGGAAACCCGTCTCTCGAAGCAACGCCTGGTTGAATTTATTGCGGGGCGAAGACGAGGAGACCGCTCTCTCTCTCTTTCTCTCTCTCCTCTCCTTGTCTTTCCTCTTTCCTTTTCCGTTCGACTCTTCCTCTTCTTATCCGCCGCTAGAACGTCCGTCGCTATTCTAGCTTTGCCTGCTCCTGCTCCACCTCCAACGTATTTAGATATCAAAGCACGATAATTGGTATTATGCTGCAGATGTAATCGGCGGTGCAGGATTCATCGAAGAAACGAACAGAATCCCCTCAACTCTCTTAGTTCCGTTGTTTGTTTGCGAAGTAAAAACTTGCGGGTTATTTAAATCCTTTAAGGCTCATTTCTACCAACGTAGATTAACTTTAATCCAGGATTAACTTACTTTTTATGTCTTTCTAATTTTTGGAACTAGAATGTGATAACAAGTAAATTAAACTGAGATTAAAGTTAATCTAAGTTGGTAAAAACGGACCTAAGTCGTCTTGAAAATTATTATGGCATGTCTTTACATATCTCTTATTTATTGATTTTGAAAACACCTTATTATTTACATATGATTTCCTTCATATTACAATAGTAATAAAATCATAACTTTTATCAAAATATTTAATTGTCATTGATTACCACGTTGTCATATACGGCTATTATTAGAAAAGGCAAAGTATTTTTATTGTCCTCAGAATTTTCTGTTTTTTGTTAAACTTTTATTTTATCAAGTCACCTTAGCAGTCGTTAAATGATGCTTCTCTTTCTCGTTTATTTTTTGCGCTTCGTAATATCGAGAGTTAAAAATTCCTGTCTTGGGAAAGCTGTCTGCCCTCTTCTGAAATTCAGCGCGTTCGAGCGACCTACGAGCGAACGAAACTTCATTAGGCAAAACCGGAAGCGGGGATGCCTCGTTCTTCTTGGTCGCGGCGCGACAGGAGGCTTCGGTGAAAAACGCTTTGCGCGCCCCGTTCTGCCTTAATCGCCGTATAATATAAGCCATAATATCACAAACTCGTAACTTGAGCCTTTGTAAGCGCGCGCCCGCGCTATCGCCGCTTCTCCGACGCGCTATCGTGCCCGGAAGCGCATATCGCGCGGGGATTCACGTTTCCATCTTGGCATTCGCATGAGAGCATCGGGAGGGAGGGCGATCTCTACGTCGCAAAATCCGGATCGGGAATGGTCACTGACACTTCGATACTAAGAAAAACATCGATACTTGGGATATTTCGGTATTTCGGCATCAGTATAAAAAGTATAGAGATACTGATGGCGTATAACTTTTTTTTGTAACATTTTTTTGTGTATTCTCAAACATTTTAAGATTTATAACTATCTTTATTATTTATTGATACTGTTTCTATTATTGATATATTATTTGTATTTTATTCATTTATGTTTAACTGGCAAAAATATTTATATTCAACTTTAAATTATTCCGCAATAGGCATTTGTTGTCTCAATCTTTCAACTTGTTTCCTACGTTGTTGAGACTTCGAACTGAGGACAAATCGTGGCGACGATCCGTCATCGCGAAAACTCGCTCGTTCCCGATAATCGTCGCGACAGCTGTCGCAAAGTTTGACGTTAACGCGATCACTTTCTACTGACCTTTGGCGGATGTAATATGCGTTAGCTACACGTGCTCGCTTATCTCATAATGTGAAGATATGCATATGACCGAGAGTAGTCTGACATATAGTCTAATATGCATCTGCAACATTATGTGACATGAATGTCAAGTTTAGAGAATTTGCTTCAAACTAAAATGAAATAAATTACGATAAAACGAAATAGTCGAAAAATGTTTATACTATGTTAACAATTTTTTTAGCGAATTGTCGAAATTTCTATTTATATCAGAAGAATTTATTCCATTAATATACTAATTTTTTTTATCTTATAAATATTTATTTTAAAAAGCGAGATTAAATTTACATTAGATGAAAAACAGTTTTTGTCTAATGTTACATTATCTTCCGTTAATATTTTTTCTCCGTGATGTTTTTTGCGCCACTTTATCGCGTGTGCGATTTAACGTGAAATTAGACCGCGAAACGAGACAGGGAAATCGATGATGAGTGATCGCGCTATCGGCTGCCACGTGAAAAGGCTGCGGTGGCGGAGCACGTGCATATCCTTGAGATCGCGCGCATTAACGCGCGCGCGCGATGCATCTCGCATGCCTCGCGAGCGATGCGTGACAACCGTCTGCCTCCCTCCGCCGTGTGCAGAAGGCAACGCCGTACATCGCCTTCGAACTTCCGGCAGAAGGCGTTCAGTAATTATACTGACCTGCCCCACGACAACGAGATTGGAACGCGCTAGACCGAGGCTGCTATTCATTAGAAGAGACGTTATTCCAATTTACACCGTTCGTTAGGAACGCAGATAATAATATTATTAAACAACATAATTTAATTCATTAAACCGACATACGATGCTGATAAAAAGATGATTTGTGTCATCCTCCAGAATTTGTTTTTCAAAATGAAAAAAAAAAAAAAAGAGTAAATGAGTAAAACAGAAAAAATAATGTTTCGGATGCTGCATCGTAAATGTTATATCACCGAAATATTATGTAAACGAGAATTGTTACTTTTAACAATTTTGAATAATAAAAAATTTGAATCTTTGAAGTTTGACGGTTTAAACTTTGAAATTAACTTTGAGGGTTTTTAAAGTTTTAAATTTTTTTCGAAGCTTTAAAATTGTCAAATGTAATCTAATATAAACGTATGATATATACACACACGTTCTTATATTACATTTAAATGCCATTATGGTTACGTCAGTATCTTCTCTTTAACCCGGCTCTTTCAGTTCCCGTGCTATTAACGATATCTACTTACTCTGATATCATCGGCACGCTTCACGCATCGTGCGTGCGACATTATCAACGACGATTCTAACGAGGTCGGGTACATTAATCAGTGCACTTTAAGCGTACAGTGCGAAAAATCTAAGATCGGACATTCGTGCCTTTTAATAAAGTCTCGCTAATGATCACACTGATTGTGAGTCCAACCTCTGGCGTCGTAATAGCGTACGTCTGCTCTCTCTCTCTCTCTCTCTCTCTCTCTCTCTCTCTCTCTCTCTCTCTCTTCTCTCTCTTTCTTATCTATTTCTGATCACCGATCTCGGAAGGCGGTAGGTTACGATTTACCATTCGGACACTTCGGGGCGGCAACGCGCGCTTCGTACGCTAGGAACTGGTTTTCCAGCCATTACTCGCGACCGGCCGTCACGTTTCGCATAAACGCACCAGCAGGATATTGCGTTTACGGCTTAAGTCCGCGCGCGCATAGAAGTACACGCTCGCGATATAATATACCGCGGCATATTGTAAAACAGTGTGGCGTATCAGCTATCTCTCGCATCGCTCGCGCCGTCAGGAAAGGCGCTCCGGGGTTGCTCGCGCGAAAGAATTGCGTGTAAACTAATAACAGTTTCGCAAACAAAGTGGACTGAAATAAGTTATCGAGTGTGGACGCGGATGAAAGCGTTACGAAACGCTTATGCACCATCTAATATGCACGAAAGTACAATCCGTTACGGATTTCATGGATTTTCGTGCCTTGCTTTATTATTATAGCGATAGTATGACAAGTTATGTTGAAGTTCAAGAATAATTGTAGGGTGTTAGATCCTAATTTATTGCGTGCTCTAAGCTTTGTTCAATCATTTTTGCACTGAAGAATATATATTATCCTTATGTCATTCAAATTTACAACAGATCCATATCTTTTCGAAAGGTATTTTTATAATTTAACAAAATAGCAAGTTTGTACTTCTACATCTCCATCGAAATATTACAATGATATTAATTCCCCAAAAGAGTTATTTTTTTTTTTAAGGTAATGCATTTTTGCTTCGATCGCTTTTTAGAATTAAATTAAATACATTTTTTACAAAGAACTTTTTTTATTTCTTTTCGAAAGCGGGTTAATCGAGATATTCCCGACGCGAGAGGAGACAAGCGGTGCTCAATAGAGCGATCGATCTTTTCGACGCGCATTAGCGGAGCGTGAAACACGGGACGCGGTGGGGACGAAATGGAATTGAATGAACCGGCGCGCTCGCTTGCGTAAGCTTACGCGTGCCTCGAGTAAAGGGTTACATGTGGCAAAGAAAAAAAAATAGAGAAAAAAAAAGGTAAAATGAAAGAGAGAGAAAGAGAGGAGGAGAGACTGAGAGAGAGAGAGAGAGAGAGAGAGAAAGAGAGAGAGAGAGAGAGAGACCAAAGATCGTTACGCCGGTTTTGCAAGAGTCGCTACGCAGGAAAAGCACGATTCCATTACCGGTGCGTAAGTAATCATTTTCTCGTGGCAAAAAGGCACCTTGCGCAGCACTCGCGGAGACACCGGCGATCCAGATGTTTCAGTGATTAAACAGTTTATCCGCTTACGGCGCGTCCGGTCGCGTATAACGAGCGTATTCTTTTTCTCTCTCTTTCTGTCTTTCTCTCTCGGATTCTAATGCGCGCCGGCACGTGCGCCAATCCAAGCACCGATCGATTAACCCTCGGATCGGCGCCGTTTGACTCGATCGACGCTGCGCGCGAATCGCGCGAATGTGCGTCGGGATAATTATAGCAATTTCATGATGAAATCGCTCGTGGCGGTGCGCCTGGGTGGGAAAATCTCGCAATGCGTGAGGATTACGTTCGCGGGTATCGCTCGATCGAAAACCGATCGTTTATTAATTGACGTTAGGCCAACTGGGAGCGTGTACGTCACAGTCTTATCGCTATTCAGATGAGGAGAGCAGAATTAAAGCTGCAAATTATATTCATACATGTATTTACTTCAGTTCGCAGCGGAAGAAACAAATTGCCGAGAAGCAAAACGGAATGTGCGGCAATTAACGTCGTTCAGCTTGATTATTTATATTAACCTGCAAAAAATAACGTTTAATAACGAAGAGCTATTAATCGATAGGTTTGAAATTTTACCTGCTTTCACTGTACGGCTAATTACTGCAGGTATCGTAGCACGTGTATAATCCTCCCGTAACCAATTTGCAATGTAGCTAGTGTGAGGTGGACAAAATCTGGCGTTCCGTTGTCAAGCAGCGCGGAGATTCTTTAAAATATGCCACGGTCCGCCCTAAGAGGATCACACGGCGGCTAAGTCAACAGTCACCCTTGCGCGCGAGAACGCGCGCGTATAGGACCGAAAATTAAGTATGTAAAATCCAACGGCGCGCTTAAATATTCAAGGCGAAATTTATTACGAAAACAGGATAGCGCTCCGGAACGGGCGGCTCCGGGTGGTGTCGGGTTAACAAAGAGCGACCGACGTTTTAATTGGAATCAAAGGAACGCGCCCGGCTCTCCACACGGCTCGCCGAGTGTCCGGCGTGACTGTTCGGTGCGGGCCCGCTCTGCGGTGCAGCCGGCTACAATGTGTTTCCCGGGGTTTCTGCGCTCTTCTGGGCTGACGTTGATCCGGTCGGAAACTCGCCGCAGCCACGCCAGCCACGAGGAGAGAAAGAGAGAGAAAGAAAGAGCCGCATCGCTTATCGCGAGCGCGAACGCGAGCGACAGCTCCATTAACGCTCGCCGCAGGAATCCGCGAGCGGTTCTCTCGCGAATTCTCTCTCTTTCTCTCCCCGTCTCGAGAACGACGCTCCGAAGTTCTTTTATTTATTTTCCTTTACCGCCGCCGCCGTCGCCGCCGCCACCGCCGCCGCGATCTCTCATCCTGCCTTCCATGTCGCGAGTGATTCCGCGGACGTCTGCGAACGATACGCGCAACAGCGACGCTTGTATGTAGGATATACGTACCACGGATAATTGAAGACGGAAAGCCTGAGATGTGTTAACTGTCAAATTAAGAAATCTCTCAGTTACGATCACAAAAATACACTGTTATTTAAAATACACGCGCTAATAACATGTCGAGTGAGGTGGCATGGAGGCGAAGTGGGACAGGTGTTGGAGTTCTTCGCGCGAGTAATAATTCTGATACGTAAATATAAAATCGATTATATATGTGCGATTATACATATATATATATAAAATTAGATATTAGAATTTTAATAACGATCTTACAAGAAAGCATCTTAAAAAATTATAAAGAATTTGTTTACATATTTATGTAATATACTATTAGTTCCTTTTATAATTTTCTAGTTTTTGTCGATCAGAAAATTAAAAATAATTGATTGATATCTATTGCTGCATGTTAGTGTTATATTTCTATTGGTTTACAAATATAATAAATATAATTTTTCATTTACAGCGTTTTAGAATCGTCCCAAAATTTTTCTGCATTAAAAATGACATAAAAATATGCTGAATTATAAGTTTGCATTATATGTTTTTCAACTTTGTCCTCATCGATTTAAAATTTCGTCGAATCTTGTTTAATTTCGCTACTCAAAGAGAGACGCGTGTATTATAAATGACGAAATAGCAGCAAAATGATAAACCCAATTCCGAAGCGCGTCCACTTAACCCGTTCCCTCGGAACAAAGGAGGCAGCATCCCGAGCACCCTCGCCTCTCGGTAGCGTCAATCTCGCGGGCCGAAAATCACATTACTCTACCGGCGAGAAAGCAATCTCTGCCGTTGCCGGCGCTCTCGGAAGGAGGACGTCTGCGGATATAAAATATGCCGGAAGGAGGTTCCGCTTTTACCGCGTCTCGCCGCCACTGCCGACCCTTTGCGCGTCGAAATATCCTACCCTCCCCCACCCCGAAAAGTGATCACCACCGTAGACGTCGAGCTCTTGCCGGAAGGGAGGAGAGTGGTTTTAAAGCTGGCGTGTGGTTCTCTCTCTCGCGATATTCCTGACTTTGCGTTCATCATATTGCTCGCGAGATTGCAGCTAGTGTTCACTTACGGTACATTTGATAAGAGAAATTGAATTGGATATAGCTTTGCAATTTAATTTGGAATATCATAATTAGTACTTTAATTTTGAACAAGAAAGTCTTAATATTAATTGTGTCGGGGGCAACCCGTCAGGATGAACGATTTGTAAATCCTACTGTCATTCTAAATAACGTATTAATTGTAATTTCATTTTTCCATCGCTCCTTTTAAGACTGAGAATGAGAAAAAACGAAATCTCACGAATCGTATTGCATTGTCTTATTCTGTATCTTTGTCTGCAAAACAGGATATGAGAAAGTTTTTTTTACGCTTTCGAAAGAAGGACTTCCGCGTGATAGGATTGCGGGCGGTAGGGCGCGTGAGACACGCATAGACGCGGGACGATAGGGAAGGCTCTCAAAGGCCCGAGGCGAGGCTTGACATTTGGTTACTGACATTTTCACCCCGGGGTTGACGGCGGGCAACCCTTTGGCGTTGCCCGCGCTCAATCACTCCATTGTCTCGACCGGCGCGCTCGTTTTATGCCCGCGTCAACGCTTCATTATGGGGCCCGGGAGAGGGTACAGGAGGGGGCGGAGAGGGCCAGCAGGCCGACGAGGGGAGGGGGTGTGCAACTGAGTCCGGTCGAGTTGGCTTCTATAGCCCACGTGCCCGCCACATTGTCTATCCCAAGAATACATTACGCGCCCACGCGATCGTCCGGCACGCGGCTCTCCGACGGTAGAGAGTATCTCTCTCGTCGACCTCGCCAACGTCGAGCCGGCTATCGATATCCGCGATCGCGATCGAGGCGCGATGAGCCTGTCGAGCGTGTCGATGAACGTGCGCATGGATAATGCATAACTCCGTGCCGGCTCCGCCGTAAACTTCAACATAGAGATTGAAACCGCTGAGCAATTCCAGTAAGTCCAATATACTATGTACAATATATATATATATATATCTACGCACTTTGCGGTCTTTCCGTATTTCCACGGTGGATTTCCGCGTGAAAAGCTGATGCGCGAGTTGTTGTGCTATCCTTAATGTGCCAGTCTAAAGAGACTTAAGTAAGCATAATTTCCAGTAGATTTCACTGCGGCTGTTATAAATGGAACATGTATCGTTTACTGCGATTACTGAGTATTATTGAAATTTTATACTATAGAGATATTGTGTGTGTCAAGTGAAAATGATTGTTACGATAAAAAATATTGCTTTGATAATTAGGCAATATTTTAAATTTTGTTCTAACCAGTCGCTTGATTAAAAACAATGCTTTTATTTCTTTTAATTGGAACTACATAATCATGCGATTTGTTTTTCATTGAAGAGAATCGACGTCTGATTGTACAAGAAATATTACAACGTTAGAAACTGATAAGTTTTATTATTGGACTTAAAAGAAAATTGAAATTTACAACTGCAATAATAGTCGGAAACTCGAAACGATTGTGTTACACATCGAACGAGTCGCTTTAATTAAAATCTAGCTAAAAATAAACACAATCATATTGCGAAAGCTAGCGAAAGAGAATGGAAGGGGAAGCAGAAAGGCAAAGGTGAGGTCGCGCTTGAAGCTTCGTAAAGTAGAAGCCGAGTAAAACTCTGTTGGAAGGTAGTTGATGCGAAGTTACCGAGGTTGAGCGAGGTCGAGACGGGGATCGAAGTCCACGTCGGCTCCGTTACATCGTATCGGTCGGTCCACTCCAGCGTCATCGCCACACCACCACCACCACCACCACCACCACCGTCAACGGGGACCGAAAGCGCAACCGACCGTTTGCGGGCCAATGCGGGACAAACGCGCCGACACGCACGCACGCCACGCGGCGCAATTAATTACCGCGTAAAGTCGCGCGCGCGCGCCGCTCGATTAATTGCAGTGGCCGGCGATCGGCGCCGGGCGCATAATTGACATTGTTGCCGCATTGTTTACGGTGCCCACTGAATTTATCAATAGATTCCTCGTGTGCACCCCGCCGTACGCGACGTGGTATTCTGCCGCACTCTCGCCCGCGTCCACCCTTGCCTTTCGCTGCCAGCAGGGTCGGTTCTAGGCACATCCTCGAGAACGTGTATCGAGAGTAATGTAATTTTGGAAAATTTTAATTTCTACACTGTAACCTATCCGAAAATAATCCTTGTCTACGTTTGATTCGATGGAAATGATGGATTTTTTTATTGCAGCTTTGAAAATTGATTTTATCAAAGTCAAAGTGAAAATTTTAATAATTAATTTAGACGAATACGTTTCTAGATTGATATATTTGTAATTTTTCTCTTCTAAATGCACCGAATCCACCGAATAGTATGAATATGTTTGTATTTTAGTTCGAACTGTAAGAAAAGTAAATTCGGCCCTGTAAGCTGATGCGTCCAGTTTGGCTTTATCCTCATAGTTTCACTGGATATCTAATAACATATTTCGGTAACACGATCGTATTTTACTATAGAGCCTTGAATAGACTTGAAGCACGATCGTAAAATTGCGATGATGCAGCTTGCAATCGAATTTTCTTCGAGACACAGTGGACGACTTGGTTGAAATAAAATTTTATTTATTATCAAAAACTTTATCAACGAAGTAAAACAAATATTAAATTGAATACACCATTGTGTAATCATTCATTTATAATATTTACAAATTTATACATTTTTTAATTTATGTTATACAAAATCTTTTAATCAACTTCTTATAGGTGGTTCTTATTTAAGGATATTAGATATATGATTGCATTTTTTATAAAGATAAAAATTATATATTTTTTATCTCATTTATTAGTTTATCAGTTTATTGTTTGTGTGGTCAAAGTCAATCAGTTGAAAATTGACTCAAATCCATGTTGCACATTTACTTTCGAGTGTGATTATTTTATATTAAAGTTTATTCCGTGCAATTAATGTACACGTTATCCTATGAAACATTATCATCATAAATTAGAATCGGGCAGTTGTGTGGAAACTACTGTGCAAATAAATGCCCAGTGTCATTGTCCTCTCTTGTCATCTCGGGTCGAAAATTACGTAATACGGCCCGGCATTGAAATCGACGTCGCGCTAATCGTCGCTGCCGTTGCGGTCGACCTTACACAAAATACGCGAGAAAAGAGACTTTCCGTTAATCCTCGTCTCGATGTTTGTCGGCGACCCTCGTGTTCGGGATTTAACCGGGCAGCGGTTCTCCGCGCAAGATAAAACGAAATAGTATCTTCAATTAAGAAGAAAGTACTTTTGCATTGGTGAATCTCTAATCTGGAACAATTAAAAATTTCACATGTATTTTCTTTTCTTGTTTAGTTACGAACGTATTTTTTAAATTAGAGATTTGGCTTTTTACTTTAGGCATTTTATACTTCTAAATTTGGAAAAGAAGAGAAATAATCTGCGCCTCAAAAAAGGGAACAAATTTTTAAGACATTTAAATAAAATTAGTTAAAATTGGATTAAATTGAAATTATTAAAAGTAACGACATTATCATTAAAATAAAAGTCTTCCACGTCGTTCTTCCCACGACAGTATACTCGTTCTAAAGAACAGTGATGTGACAAGGGTGTGTCCTTCGCAAGAATAAGTAACACAAGGCACGAACGAACGAAAAGGAGGCGCGATGGAGGGCACGAAGGGCGCGAAAGAGCGAGATCGGCGGCCGCGAATCCTCTCAGACGGATTATGACACGTAGAAAGTTCACGACCTTTTGTAGTCTGGCGCTACCCTCCTCCGGTCTCGTTCTCGTTCCGACGATGGTAATCCTCTAACCAGGCCGTTATGCCGTTGTTGACATTTAGCCCCGGGTGCTCTGGAAACCGGTCCGCGATCTCGCGTCCCGGCAAGGGACGAAGGGCGGAGTTCCCCTGTAGACAGGGCGACGCGCGTATCCTGGCGCGTTTCGCGAGAAAGAGCGCCGATGGGAGAAAAAGTTGACCTTCGTAGCACCTGCCTGCCGGGGAATCTACCTACCTGTGCGCGATTCGGCTGGGGGGAAACGAGGGGAGGGAAGAGGGAACCCTGAACCACTCGGAGGCCCGTCGGATCAGCGCGCGGGCCCTTTCGGGGCCCGCGGCGCCCGCTACCCGAACGATGTAATAGGATTGGCATTGTCGACCATTAACATGACAATGTGGATCCTAAACGGGACGCTTGTACATACGTACGGGCCATCTATGGGGTGTGTATTTCGGTTAAATGCTTGTCACCCCGATGTGTAGCCCTGATAGGAACTAGAGAGAGAAAGAGAGAGAATGAGAGGGAGAGATAGATAGAGAAAGAGAGAGAGAGAGAGAGAAGCGTCTCTAAATATGCAGTGTTGTTATGATAATTATCGCGCGGGCCTGCTGTGTGTGTGCAGTATCCATTATACACGAGGAGGCGCTTCCTCACAATATTGTGATATCCGATACAGCATACTGCACGCAATGCGCGGAACCGAGTGTGCTATGACACTTCCGTTCATCATCAGCAACGTCGATCTGGTTTTATGTTTCTAGTGCACGATTATATTTGTTAATGATCTGAAGCAACCTCTTAAGGAAACGTTGTATCTTTACAAATGTTTTGCATACACTTAGAAATAATTAGTTAACATACATATTGAAAGTTATATATACGTCTTTTTCAAAAGTGTAGTGATTTTCACGTAGTTATTACACTGAGAAAAAAATAATGTTGGTTTGACAGAATTTTCCAACTAAATTAAAATTTTGTCAGTTCAAGAATTTATGCATATTCTTAAATAATATTTAAATACACGCATAATAATTTAAATACACACATTTTAATTCAAATACATATATAGTTAATTGAAATATATAAATACTTAAGTAGACAAAATTTAGTTGGAAAATTTAGTCATATTAACAATTTTTTTTTCTCTGTGTATAAATTACAGAATTAAAATTTAATAAAATAGAAAGAATATATTTTCAACGAACAATTAAACAATTTTGTATATAATATTGTCACGTATTTTTCCAAAAGGATTCTATTCTGTGGTCATTGAAGCAAGCTTTTATACGACACGTGACTGTATGATTAATTATGTATGGTAATTAATACCATGCATAATTAATCGTGATACAGTTAGCAATACTGTTAAGAATCTACGCTTTCATGTTAACACGTAATTAGACAAAGATGAACCACAGCATACAATATTAAAACGATTTTTTTGTGATCCTGGTACATTTAATTTGAAGAATTTGTTTCAAAGGAATCTAATAGATTAATAGAACAAGGCAATTTTTTTTAAGATATTAAGAATTACTTATAAATTTAAGAAAATTTAATAGAATTAAGTTTATATTAATTAATTTTTTAACTTCAAAGAATAGTATTGTTATTGCATCGAATTCTTCAATTTGCGCTTACAGGAGTTTTTTCTTGATACGCAATATCGGTATTTTAACCAAGTTCACTAGAACAATCCGCAACCCCCTATATAAGTATGAATCTATGAAACTATAATAGACAATCGCATTGAGGAAGCAGGATGAATGTTACACTCGACGAGACGTCTCGAGCTTATCGCTGGGTCTAACAATCATAAGCGATGAAGGGGCCGAGACTTAATTAGCCGTTTGCGTCGCGTAATTACGACACTTTCGATTCCGTTACGAGAGAAATGACAGTCGCCCCGCCGTCCCTAGTAAGTCTAGTCCCTTTATGCTCCCTCCCTCGATATCTCGTAAAACTGTCCGTCGTAACGGCCATTACCTTGAGGCAACCTCCACGAGGAAGCGCGAGGCGCCGCGACATACATCAAAAGCATAATTATTATCCGCCGCGAAGCCGGATTTTTACAGACGGCGATTCCGCCGATGTGTCGTCGGGTAAACCGCGATGGCCGCCTGTGAGACAATTAGTCCATTAAAGACTGGACGCTAAAGCGAGACGCTGCCCTAACGCGCTGTCTCTCCGCGACGCGCGAATTTACGATCTCGATGCGAAATGAATCGTCCGGTGACGTAATATAATGATAATCTCCTCGTGGCTGCAGGGTCGTATGTGTCCGGTTGGGCGCATGTTCATCGTGTACGACTGTCACGACACGATCGGCCAGCCTGTAAATCTCGGGAATCAACGAGCATTGGGGTCTCGTGCCTGCCATTACGAACGGAGCTCCAGTGCGCTCCTTTTAGGTGCGCTTACCTATTAACGCGCCTGTTAGCACCCGTCCGCGGAGCCGCGCTCGATTAGCCGACCGTATAATTATCGCCTCTTCGTCTTCCCCCTTCCTCTTCTCTTCTCCCCTCCCCCCCCGCGGGCGCTTTTCTTCGTTACGTCTTATCTCGACCTGTCACGGGCACATCCGAGAGAAAACGCTCCTTGACCGTGGCGCGAGGCTGAAAGCACTGAAGGGTTCCGGCTGTCGATACTCGTCCGGTATCTTGAGAAATGAATATCGTCGTTAATGCATAATAGCGTGTTAATAATTTTGTGGCGTAGGTACAAGCTCTAAGCGGCCCCTAGACGCTCATTATTATCGCGTAATATTTGAACATTGCGCAAGATTATTGATCCGGAGGTTGTATTGAATTTGTTTAGAACTGTCTAGAAAAATTGTACAGTATTACAGGAATCGCTTTAGACATGCTTGGAAAGTGATTTATTTCTCATTGTTATTTTACCGAAACGTTTATCGCGTTAAATACAAATAGTTATATACGATACAATATACAATACAATATATAAATAATTTCTTCAATTGTATAATTGCATAATTGTTATATATACATTTGAGAAATATGTAATGCGTATGATTAGAATGCTATAAACTGTATTTTTTTTCCATGTAAAAGAAAAAAAAATGAAGATTAATTATTTCAGACTAAAACTTAACTTCGAGGTAACGTGACTTTTCAATTTTTACCTGAGCTATCGCAATGTCTAGATTCTTATCTTTTCATCAACCATCTGCCTCTGACTCGGCAGTGGCTGGCTGTGTCATGATTCTTTTTCTCCGGCGATTTCTAGTTGTTTTTAATGGCTAGAATATCTCGTGGCGGAATTTGCCTTCGCGCTGATTTCGCGACGACTGTTAATCATCCGCACGTTGGCTCGCGCGTAAAGGATTTATGCTCGCAATTTGCGCGGGGAACGCAGGACCACTCGCCGGGCATTCTCTTCTCCGCGCGCGCGCCGGAGACGAGAGAGAGAAGATCCTCGCGCGCGATTCCGCGACTCTCGCGGCGCGATAAAACGGCCGGCTTTTCTTCTGCGCCGCGAGATAGAAGCCATTAATGTAAGTCACCTGTTACAAGACGCGCGGAATTAAGCGCGGTAAATTATACGTTACATCACGTGCGCTCCGCCCGTATTCCCCGCCCGCCGTCGCGATCACGAAGAAGTTATCGAGTACGCGCGCGTACGATCGTAATGAACTTCCTTTCTCGTCCCCCTCCCCCTCGGCTCGTTATCACGGCGCGTCTCGTTGGCGAATTCCTCCGTTATCTATCAGGATCGTTCTCGCGCGTAGCCAGGCTGTGATGTGCGAGGAAACTGTTATACGAATAAGAAGAAGAAGAAATATTGTGTCAGCCTGAAAGAGAGTCTCGATGTTTGTTAACGATATCCGCTTTTCTAATGATATATGTGTGTGTATGCGCGCCCTTTTTCTCATATCTTTTTTTTTTATTCTAACTTGTATGTTTATCGCCTTAAGGATCTATTAAAGTTTAACTCGCGATATTCTCGCGATATTCGTCTTAAAATTTGACGTTTATTATTCTTTGCTAGAATGAGATGAGAACTCTGGGTTTATAATTTATTTGTTTGTTAAAGGAGTGCATTTCGATTTACTTAAAATATATAATTATATAATTTACTGCACATCGAGATGAAAGATTGACATTTTCCTAGATTTTTCTTCTGAAAATTACGCGCTTGCCGTATGTGTCAAAAATGCTTGTCTCTACTAATGGATGTAGGCTGTGTCGATTGTCAATAAGATTACTAATTACTTCATCAAATAAAACATTTAAAAATTATTAATGAAGTTTTCTGTATATTTAGATTGATAAACGGATTTAGAGAATGGTAAAAAGATTTAGAAATGTTTTATTGCTAATGATAGCATTTTAAAATAAGAAGTTGAGTTTAAAAGAAGAAATGCTTTATCTTTTAGCTCTAAATACCCTTGCATTTTTAAAAAAATTAAAAAGATAACTGTTTTAATAGAAAATTAATTAATTTTATTTGTCGAGTACATCTTTGTGCAAAGCATCGAGATATGTAACATCACGGATTACATAGATTCTTTCGCAAAGACATCTCCGAGAAAAACACTAAAAGAAATAAAATCGTGAACGAACGAGCGAGAGATGCCAAGTGACTTCGCGGGAATTCTTCCATGCCCTTCGGAAATGTCATATAGCTGTCGGGTACCGCGGAGGCAATATTTCACGCCGGTAGGTCCCCTCCTGCCCCTCTCCTTCCGATCCCCCTTCGTGACGTAGCCTCTCCCTCGCGGGCCTCACCTCCTGGCGTCACCTCCCTCGCACGTCCCCGCCACCGGTACTTTTGAAGGAGTTTTTACGGAGTCTCTCGATCTTTAATCACAGCTCGACCTTCCATTGTCAGTGACGTCACCTCTAACTCTGGGAAGGGTGCTCAGGGGATGCTTTGTGTCGGGCTGCGTTGATCCCTCTCCCGCGTCATTTGTCTCCGGATGCCTTATTTGTACGCGCATATAAAGAGTGAGTGAATGTAAGAGAGAGAGAGAGAGAGAGAGAGAGAGAGAGAGAGAGAGACGAAAAGAAGAAAAGAGAAAATCCGTGATTTTACGGATGCGGCTTCCGCGAGAGAAGAAGAGATAGAGGGTCGACATGCCCCGGAGAAGAGATTCCGCTAGCGCATATCGATATGTATATCCCGGCAAGAAACGCGTCGCGTCTTGTCGACGCGCGAGCTTTTGCTGAACGAGCGATTTTTCGCGATCTTACGTACCTTCTTCTCCTTCCCTCGATAACCTGCTCCTGTTGGGTCGGATTACAATATATACGCATCTGTAGGATTATCCCGTCGGATACAGATGCCCGATTGGTGCTCGCTTTCGTTTCGGTTCTAATATCGGGGCAATATCGCTCGTTCTTACGAATAAAATTTACTCAGAAACTACATTTATAATAGTTGATTTTTAATTATATGTTAGCCTTAATTAAATGTATGTTAATGTATATTATTATATATATCATTATATATAATGTATTAAATTTACTAAGAGTATCATAATTTCAAAAAATTAATTATTAAAGAGGCGTTTAAAGAGTTTATTAATGATAATTTTTTCTTAAATCAGAAATTATAAAAAAATAATTTTGTATTACAATGACTATCAAAAATTGAAGAATGTAAAAACACATTTTCTGCAATTTTATTAATACGTCTATAAAAATGTAAAATATTTAATTTTGCAATTTTAATTCATAATTAAGACTCGATTCATAATTGGATCGCCTTATAATGTTGTCGATAATTTGAATAATTTTATATATTTAAAAGTATAAAACGGATAAAGACTTTTTCTTTAAAATTATCTATTTAATAAATATATTTTAATTCAAATTGAGAACATTTTTAGTTTGTGAAAAATTTTATAAAGTGAGAATTACGCAATACATGCCGCGTAATTATATAATAATATACAAATGTAACAGGGCGGTTGACGACATCGAGTATCTCTCGACGAAATTGAGATTAATAAGGCAAAGAGTTGCGCTAGATCTAGCCGGTATGCGCTGGAACGATGGAACTCGAGCAGCTGACGTTAGGTTCGAGGAAGCGACAACAATGATCGCGTGACAGAAAATGACTGAAGAATATACTTGACAAAAAGAACGCGTTACGTAAAGGGAAATTTGTCGGACTGATACGCGATCTCGAATTTCACAAGAAATTTATTTGCAAGTTTCTGACACTTAACGCTACCAAAGTGACATCGATCAAGGTGTGGCCTAATCTCGTATTGTACACTCACTCTATAATCTTGCAAGTTTTTCGCGATTATTATAGATCAGATATGTACAGAGAATAATACAGTCACAGCTTACAATGCACCATAATCTAAAGTTATTTAAAACGCGTTTGAAACCTCCTACACTCATTGTCATGGAAGCTCGTACAAAAGAAGAATGTTAAAATCAGTTATCAAATCATGACGAAATAGATACTTTTCTGATATTAAAGGACTGATATCAAATTCTTTCTCATCTGCATTTCTTCAAAAAATCTGTACGCTCTTTCGACTTCGAGCGAGAGATCTCTCAATAGCCGATCAGCTTATCAATGCTAAAACATTGCGAAATCACTAATAATTGATTCAATATTGCAACGCAACTCGTGCAATATTGACAAATCGCTAGTCGAATTTCAATCAATCGAATCGTACATGCGGGGGGTCCTGAAAGGGGTGTATCCCAGTGGCAGAATGAAAGACGGCAATGGGACTCGGGGACCCTACTACTGAAGATTGGTCAATTTATGGTGATGCTCGGTCAACGAGGCGCCACAGTATTTAGCGGTTAACGCGTGCAACGAGAGAGGGAGGGAAAGAGACGAGAGACAACGCGAGGAGGAAACCAGAGACGCCACTCAACGACATTATTCGAACTGATGCGGTGAATTGGCGCTGACGACATCGCACAGAGCCAATCCGACAGTTTGTTTATTGGCCACGCGTTGGCGGATTCCTCGCGGTCTCTTTAATTGAGACCTCGTCGATCGAGGCTGATACGGGTACGCGGCGGATCGCGCTCGGATTTCGTTGATCAACATCATTGCGACAGACAGACAGACAGAGAGAGGGGGGGGGGGGAGAAAACTTTTTCGATTATTTTTACATTTAACTTGTAAGTGATAAAAGTTTTATTAGACAATTGTCACATATATATTTTTCAGATTCTGCAATCCACAAATTGATGCTTCTAATCATGTCGTATCCTCCGACAATTGTTGACACAGCGTAGAAATAAAGTAGTAAAATTTAAATAATTTTCATGAATAAATTTAACAGATATAAAATTAAAAAACCAAAGAAAGATATATTATTAAATAGAAAACGGACCACGGCTTGTTCAATTTTTTAATACATTTTCAACAATTCTTTTATCGTATATTTTAATTTTGTTTTGCACAATAATTAATTTATACTTCGCACGATAATAAAAAATTTAATTATCTCAAATAACGATAAGTAGTTTTATGGAGTAAACATTAAATCGCGCGTAAGACTTCATCAAAGTTAATCGGAGCTGATGCATCTCAGACAGGCAATGCAACTCAGACTTACATTATGATAATTGTCCGGCGGTAATGCAGTCAGATTATCATTCCACTTCCTTGCCCAAACATTTGCAAAAAAGAACATAACGATTGTTTTGCAATTCTTTATGTGGAACAGCCCTCTCATAAAAAAGATAATAATTATGCAATGATTCGATCGGCCAAAGCTGCAATTTAACGATATCTCGATAAAGTGTTTATGCGTTAGCAATTAAACACCCATTGTCGACACGAGTGTCCTCGATGCAATGTAAACGGAAAACAACACTTGTCGCCTGACAATAAGAGAATAACGACATAATAGCGAAATTATTTTTCACGCATATTTATATATTTCTTTATTCCTGCGGCGCGATTTGAATTCCTTAAGAAACACAGGCTACAGTGATTTTTTAAATCTCGTAAGAGAATTTCCTCGAGCGTTTGACAATGATATGCAAGTAGACCTTTGTATATCATTGATGTAATTCCCAGAAGTAAAAACATATTATTTAATTAAGTATATTATTAAAACTAATTTTTAAGAAAATCTTATAACAAATACGAATTAATCAATTTATCAAATAAATATAATAATAAACATTTTCCGTTTTTAATTATAAATGCAAAAAGATGTGCTTTGAGCATTTTCTTTGCCGTGATCTTTTTGTGAGTTAAATGAACCATCGATATAATACTATCAATCAGTGAAATAAAATAACCTTATTTACAATTTATTAATTTTTGCCGATATAAACAGTTATCACTATCTGTAATTATATAACAATACAAAAAATAAATATAGCATTATTTCTCTTTCCCTCAAAATTTAATTGTATATAATCATGACGTATAACGCAATAGGTAAATACAGATTCAATGGGCATTCAATGGAATATTCGCTGCGTTTACTTGTTCTAATAATTGGCAAACTTGCAGTTTCGATCGCGGACAATTTCATTCGTGGTTTCCACGTCGTCACCCCGTAGAGAACGTCGTTCGGAAATGCAAATGCAAATCCCCTTATTTCTCTGCGTACGCGTAATGGCCCATTATGCGCACGTGGGATCTACCACAAAGAAATCTGGCGGCTGCAGCGCGTTTATGCACGCGCTGCGCACTAGGATTGCGCGTAACGAAAAACTGATGAAGTCCGTTTCGAGAATTACGCAAAAAGAGTCACCAACCCTCGTTTTCCGATTGTCGACCATCCCCTATTCCGATTTATGCGTGCGGACAGCAACCCCGCGATTTCTCATTCGCACATTCGCGTCTTGCGACAGAGCAATTCTTCTTTGTCCACTACAATACGCAGCTTTTAAAAAATATGCGATGGAGCTTGCCATGTGACGAAGTAACAGATGTGATGAGCACTTCATTGTATTAATAACTCATCAAAGTAATTTTACTATTTAGAAGTGCAATAGAACAATGAAATACATTTTTTATCGTGTGTAAAAAAAATTCTGTATATGTACGCATTAAATATAAAAGCACAAAGTTTCTTTATGAGAAGTGGAGAAAGTAAAAAGTTTAACGAGAGAGAAAATAATGACAAATGATAGATTAGTTAATATTGAACTTGTAATATATATTCCCAGTAGTGCAAATATATGTTAAATATGATATAAAAAAATAAGTCTCTGTAAAAGATAATTATTTCCATGTGAAAAAAATATATAGCTGTATAATGAAAATATACGTGCAAAACTAGTTTGTTGAATAAAATTTTATTATGAATACGACTATAAAAGTTTCATTTAAGCTAAAGATAATACCGCTATTCTCGCGACACACTCGATATATTTAGGTAAACCACACGCGCCATTTCTCTCTTTTCCCGTACGAACAAAAGACTGCATTTTCCGCAAAACAATGGCGCGATTTTATGGGTAAACCGAAGTGAGCAGATGGCCACGTGATTAGTCTGACATTTGCACCGGCGGTGTTTCCGGTTGGCACGTGCATTCCAGCGTGAATCTCACTCTCGTCTGTCGGGGGTTGCAGTCTTCGTTGTAACCCGAGGGCTTTAACCCTCGTTGAAATGACGAATCACCTGTAGCACTGTCTAAGCTTGACAATAGCGATCCAAATTATTCCTTTTTTTGCGTAATAAATTAGTTGATAGAAATTTATAATCTATTATGCGATGGATTCATTAGTTCACTTGAATTAAATTTTTCTAGACTATTTATATTAACAATTTTTGTATTAATCATTAATTAACTAATTAACGACAGACCCTGCAGAATTGTATAGAATAAAATGGCTACAATCGCACATAATTTTAACGTAGCGGATTAAAACGTCATCCTTGGATTGTCATGCAAAAATATTTTTGGAAGATTGATTTTTTCCAAGCTCCGCCGTAAACTCGTAGGTCGTGTCTGATTTCTTCTTTTACTCTTTCTCTCGCCTTCTAGTCGCAATCTATCCAAGAAAAGCGTTCTCCGGCTCGCTAAGCATGCCTCAGCTAATGGGCGACGACGATAATTAGTCTGATAATAAAGCGTAGGTGCTTTCTTTGTACACGTAGATTAAACGGCAACAGTTATCGCCTTTCGCGCGTATCGAAAGAATGCGCTTCGACTAACGAGGAGAACCTTCGGAGCGGAAAAACAGATTTTCTACCGTCGGCTGGCGCTCTATTCGAACACGAGCAAGAGATTAAGGTCAAGGCGCGAAGAAATAAACTTCTTACGACATATATTTACAGGATATATTTTGATATCTGTTATCTATGTGAAACTGTTGTATTTATATTTTATTCACGCATAATCAAACTTATTCCAGCCATACCATAAATCTCAATACTTTGCGTAATAACTACCTGCTCTTCTTAACTATTTAATTATGTTTTAGAAAATTTAACAGTAACAATGCTTAAAAAAGTAGAAGAAATATACAGGAAGAAACAATTTTAAATATAACAATAATTTAAAGACAATGATATAATTAGCGGGAATGTGCTGCGTGTGTTTATCGCATAAGTTGCATCGAATTTTTAAAATTATTCAACAACGTACTTGAAAATAATTCTCTTTGCACGTCGCATCTAAACGTTTTCTCCTCGATTTTTCGTTACAGATGCCTGCGGCCTCTCGGACGTGGCGCACATCGAGTCCCTCCAGGAAAAGTCACAGTGCGCCCTGGAAGAATACTGCCGGACTCAGTATCCGAATCAACCGACGAGGTTCGGCAAGTTGCTGCTGCGACTGCCGTCGTTGCGCACGGTCTCGTCGCAGGTGATCGAACAGCTCTTCTTCGTGCGGCTGGTAGGTAAAACGCCGATCGAGACGCTCATCAGGGACATGCTGCTGAGCGGCAACAGCTTCAACTGGCCCTACATAACCACGATGTGACACTCTGTCTGGCGGCAGCTAGCTTCCGCATAATATTACACGTCGAACAGCGGTGTCGCAGCGCCCGTCGACAATCCGCGAGTCCGATTCACGTACGAGTAGACGAGAGGAATCGAGCGTGGCGAGGATGGGCGAAGCCGCGAGTCTTGAATACGCTCGGTACGAGGGCGAAGAGAACGGCGGAATGTGGGACGCGACTCAGACCACGTTTGTCGCGAGGTCGAAGGTCGGCGTGTCGTTCTTGTCAACGTCGTCATTAACCCGATTACGTATCCGCGTTGCTTTGGCGACAATATTCCTCGTCATTGATATACTTGTACTCGTGTTCCGCTAGACCGGTACTCACGACGAATTAGAATATCAGTCAGAACTTTTGTACTCTAAGTAGGCACGACTCGATGTCACAGAGAGAAAAAGGACGCTTTGACGGAAGCAAATGAAGGTGAGAAAGCTGAGAGAATCGAGCGACGTCATTAACGAAATTCGACCGAGAGTAACAGGATAATGCAGCGAGTAAGGTGGACGATGACGAGAGATTATCTTGTTCGTCGGACGAGAGGAATTTTCGGTGACATGCAGGAAAAGGTGAAAGAAAGAAAGAGAGGGATAAAGAGAAAGAGGAAAAAAGCAACAAGAAAAATATGTAATAAAGACGTTACGTTCATTCAGAAAATCGTGGAGGCGCCGAGTGGCCCGACAACGTCCAAGAACATCCACTGGGCGTTAAAGCTTGGTACTCACTAAAATGGTCGAGCGAAAGAGAGGGAGGGATTTATGCATGTAAGGAGCTTGTCAGTTGTTCCATGCGCGCGTATGTGTGTGTGCATGAGTGAAAGAGCGACAGAAAGCGAATGAACAAGTATGAAAGAGGGAGAGAGAGAGAGAGAGAGATTGAAAGAGTTATACGGGGGAAAGGGGGAGAGGGGGATAGATAGATAGATAAGCGTTTTGTTATGCGGCGAAGAATGAAATAAAGAGAAGATGGAAGGAAGAGGGAAGACGAGCGTGGCGTGAAGAAGTCATAAATTAGCATTTATAATCAACGATGAGGGGAGAGAGAGCTGGTGGATCTCCCATCGCTATCTCGAATCAATCTTCGCGTCGAGTACTCGCTATTAGTCGAGTCATGCCATGGGCCTTAGTCATTCGTCTTGACGCCTCCTCTACGGGGCTGCGTTCTCCAAGTTCATAGCCCGTGAAACATTCTTTCGGAAATATTCCTTTCGGTCGGATCCTTGACGCTCGCGCCTACATGCACATCGCAAAGCGACTAAATCCCACGACGTCACGCTTTCGTCGAATTCGTCCGTGATCTTTGTGAAGATTGTCGGTGGTAAGTTGTGATTTTATTTCGGCTTTATTTTCGCATAGCGGTCAAGTATTCTAATTCTTCGATTACGATGTAAAACTTTCTTAAAGCCACTGAAACAACTTTAATCCGTGTATATTTTCGTAAATTATTTGTGTGTCAATTGTCCCTCTTTCAGATTAGTATAAAATGCTTACTAAATCTGGAAAATTACTTTTCGCGAAGAAGATGAGAAGTAAATCTTTCTAAAATTATTAAATCTCTGCATAATCTTAATTAATACTTTATATAATAAAACAAAGACACGATAATATATTTGAGCTCTATTTAATATTAAGGAAAATTGTCATTAATAAATTGGCGAGAATTTCCTGTTTTAAAGTAAGATACTCTAATCACTGTATGTGAAAATAATTTAAACAAATTCTAATAATTTTGTATTATGCATTTTTCTTTTTTACTTCTCGTTCGTTTGCGATTTTCTTAACTATATGTTGCGATTTAATCACTTTTGTTAATCTGTTATGTTGTTTACTATATTTTGTCAAAGTCGCTCGAACATCTTGTCAAATACGTTTTTTATTTTGTTTTATTTTTAAAGGTGAATCATCTGTAAAGGCTACGGTACATGATGTTATCGAAAAGTTCGTCTATTTAAAGATAAATATATTGTACAAATTTTTATGTATAGTACTTAGATAGAAGCTAAGAGAGTCGGGCATCATCGGCACACCTGGTAATTTAGCGCGAGTCGACTTTACTGATATAAAAAGAAATTGTTTATTGTAAAAGTAGGATGTAAAACGCAAAGCGCGTTGCATTTTACGGCGTGAAGTCACGAAGGAAACTTATGAGATCGCGCGAGATAAATTGGTCTCCTTCGCGTTCGTTCGCGCGGTGGTATTTGTAACAGAATGACGTTTTTAGCGTTTAATACGATCGCGCTTACTTGTATTAGAATTACGGCGGCGTTTTCAATGTCTCATCTAACGCGACGACGATCGACGTTCTCGAGGAGAGAGTCTCGAGGAAGAAAAGCAGCAACGACGAAGCCCCACACGTGACGTTCAACTTGGATGACAATACCGCGCGATATCATATATACAGCCAATATTATGTATCTTGTAAATACGATATTTTTACCTTGGGTTACTTAAGAGTGTACGTGACGAGACCATTCGAGAGTACGATCCAACGTCTCTTTTGTATGCCAGTGCCATTGCGTGTCACATCATCGCATCACGATTAATTCTACGGCAATCACAAAATCGATCGATAGAATACTCGGGACACAGCTGACTCGAGATGATAAGTCCGACACGAGATATCCGGAAGAAACGCTGCGGTAAGGTAAGTCGTTATCTTGTTGCATTGACAAGAGAACCTCGTAAAATCCGGAAATTCGAACTTTTATTTGCGTATATGTAAACGGAATAAAGAGATGAATTAAAAAAGTTTTAATTGATATCCGAAGAAACAATTATAAGAGGTAAAATCATTCTTCATATGCACAAAGCGATATACCTTAAAAGCTATTCGAGATGATTTGAGAATATGAGAAAATTCTCAGAATTAGTGCTACATATAGTGATTTTTTCTTACCAATTAAAAATTTGAGAATTTATTTATTTTACATAAGCAAAAGGTTCATTCAAATTAGAATTTCCTGATCCGCGAGATTCTTTTGTGAGATGCTTAAATAAAGTGAATTTTTGAATTTTTGATTGTACGAAATACACCAAATTTCTGTGTTATTTCTCATAATAATACAATTTCATGTTATTGGATACTATTTCTGATTATCAGTGAGAAATAGAACTAGAAATATCAATGGGATGATTTCAGTGATTTGTTTAATTGTACAAACAATTTTTGACTCGTTACATCCCGGTATGTAATAATACACTACTAAATGCAAATATGTATCAGAAATATACAATGGAAATGCAACAATGTTTACGGATAACTACTGGAATCAAAGTTTGATAATATAAATTATTAAATGCATTGATGATTTTATATTATTTATTTTATTAAATGATATATTTTTTATTAGTTATTTTTAATTAATGTAACAGTTTTTTTACGTTTTGACTTTCTCTTAATAAATCCATTATAGTTTGCGAATTTTTAATGTTTTAAAGCAAAATTAATATAATATGGTTAATACAATGTATCAAATATTAAAAAAATTTTTTTCTTAAAATATATTTTATGAGTCTTGTTAACTAATTTATTTAGCAAGACTAATAAGTAGCAAACAAAAAAGCAATTCTGGATCTTTGACTTGAAGAATATTTTAATTTCGGATGTAACGAGTCAAGATTGATTTATAGGGTATATTGAGATATATTTTTGATTAAAATATGAAAAATATTCAATATTCTTGTCACTGGGTCTCCGACAGATAAGAATACAGTAATTGCGAATTGATTATGCACACGCAAAATGTGTGTGTGTGTGTGTGTGTGTGTGTGTGTGTGTGTGTGTGTGTGTGTGTGTGTGTGTGTGTGTGTGTGTGTGTGTGTGTGTGTGTGTTTATGCGTACAGAAAAATTTGGAGAGAAAAAGAAAGCGAGCACGAGAGTGAGCGAGAGAGCGAGATCGCAAAATAATGTGATAATACGTATGTCAAAATTGAAATCCGATTTTTCGAAACGGTGCTTTTTCTATCTTATAAATATTGTACAAATATATTGTATACACAACAACAGCACAACGGACTCGGCGCGTTGTACAGGGTTGTTTAATGATATTAAGAGAAGATATTTGAATACTACGTTATAGTAAATGTGGCAATGTCGAGCTAGTTACTTAGTGGAGCACTTTTTTAGGGGTATATGGGATATTTCTAATATGTTTAAGCAGCGGTCGTTCCTTAAAGGAAATTCTGCGATTGAGTTACCTCGAACGGGATCCAACTGATTATACTTTGGCTGGACTGCTCGTGAATATGAGTCCCGCATTATCAGAACTAGTGTATTTTTTTTCAATTTTTGCAAAATAGATACATGATTTCTCGCGGATATGCTGTTTCTCTTTGTCTCAAGTTTTATCATGAAATTTTTAGGTATACGTAAATAAAATATCACTTTATCTCTTTATCCTTAATTTATGAACAATCTATGAAATAAATTGATTAAATTATATTTATAAATTATATGCCATTTTTTCTTCTAAAAATAAGAGGCTTATTACATGCGATAAGGAAGCATCGGATCAGGAAAACGTCAATCACTACCATACATCGAGTACTTAAACGCTTAAAGGAGTGATAATTTCTGTACATTCTATGTTTGTCTATTTCATCTTCGCTCGTTTAGCAACTTCGGAAAGTGATAGTGATTGCCAGAATGTGGAAGGAATCGACAATGATCAGCTAAACCACAGCTATTGGATGGAACAGTGTTATTTCTCTCATTTCAGGAAACGAAAGAAAAAACTTAAGTAAAAATAATCTAATATTGTAATTGTACTGTAAAATAAGTTTTGTGTTTCTATACATATGTAAGGATAAGATACAAAACTTAATATTATTCATTCTAATTGTTAAAATTATAAAGAAAATTGGCAGTTTTACTTTTTATGTAGAATTTATAATTTATTTTATATTGTAATGTAGTTTTATACATATATATTTCTGTGTACAAAAAGAGTCTAATGTTACATGTTGCTCCTAGCGTTTATTTAAAATCTAGTACATGCGATGGACATTGATTTTTAATACTTTTCACTGTTCCATCCAAAAACTGAAATATAATGATCTAACGTATATAAGGTCTAACGTATGCATCTCTGTCGATAGATTTTCATAGCGTTCCCGCGATGTGGATCCTTCTCGAGGTGCTCGCACGATGATACGATTGCTCACGAAACTCAAAAATGTATTATACCGATAAACGAATACGTGTGTAGGTACGTCAGGGCGCGAGAGAGTGACGTTCTTATACCTAGTTATGTATAAAGTCGTGAAAACTTTTGTATAAAAGACGTGTAAATAATTAATATATAAATATAAATAAAGAATATAAATATGAATGCATATAAATATATAAATATGAAAATATATGAACATATATATAAATGAATTGCAAAGAAAAATATAAATATATATATAAATATATATATAAAATGGATCTATATATTGTATCGTAGCGTCGTGTAGAACATCGCTGCGACGAATAATAAAAGCATTATTGATGATGATGTAACCAGTTTCGAGTGCATAACGACGATATGTACGGAGTTGTAGATGTAACGCGACTGGTCTTTTTTGCAGATGTTATAATAAGAAAATATCACGTTACAAAGTATAACCAGTGTACTGATTATTTCAACCCTTGCGCAGCGTTTATGAGGTCGCAAACTTTGAATCCATAATTTTTTTCACGCGTGCTATTAAAGCCACACATCAAATCGCGCACACATCAAATAATGCATAAAACGCGTAGTCATAAAATTATCATACTATTACATTTTATAGTAAATTTAATTCTTCAATGTTTTTAAGCCTTACGATTGCTTCTTTACATATGATTTGTTTAATTATTCTGTTTTGAAATTTACAACTCTTTTCATTCATTATTTTATAACTTGCGTAACATTATTTTTCTCTGTAATTTCATGATAATTTAGTTTAAAAATGTGATTAGTATTTACTTATTTCAATAGATTTGCGAGGGATTATCTTAGGATGAAAAATATTGTGTGTGTGATTAGATTCAAATATAAATATTAAATTAAAATGATTAGAATGTATATAGATAACAATCCATACACAAGTTAATAAGTCAATATTTTACGTAAAATTTTCATCACTATTACAAAAAATTGTTTTTTTGCTAATGGATGAAAGCTTGTAAAAAATTAATTTATCATTATCTTGCAATAAAATATGGGCAAATTTGTACTAAAAAAACAATCCATATATTTTCAGTTTAAAATTTACCAAACCATTAGCCATTACTTTTTCGTTTAATTAATCTTAAAATTGCTCTGAATATATTTTTGAAATAAAAATTGTCTCCTCTCTTACGGAAAGCATGGTGAAAAATTAAACATAAAATTCCGGAAGAAAGGAAGGAAAAGAAACGAGAAGAGGACCATGATCCGGAAAGCAAAAATGCGGTGGAGAAAAGGGCAGCGGAAAAGAGAAAAGGGGAAAGAAACGAAGTGTTTTAGCCGGCGAGAGGCCGCGGGGTCGCGATCGCAGACAGAAGCATCGCCGTCACGTCGGCCAGAAATCACTCGCGCGCGGGCCCGGGGAAAATTCGCTCGCCAATTGTTTATATTGAAATACGCTCGTGCAGGAATGCACCCCGAGCACCGGAGAGTACGCCGATGTAGCTCGCGCACGCCTCTTTCAGCAACGAGCGAGGCGAGGGAACAAGAGGATACACCGCGAGGTATTCGAAAAAGAAATCGAGGCCGCACGTCGTAGTTTCCTTTTCCACTCGCGGAACCCTCGCCTCCTCGTTCGTGCGCGATACGCGCCGATGAAAGCGGACGATTCTTATTTCGGGACAGAATTCTCACGCGATCTTTCGAACATCCGCAGCATCGTATTTGAGACACACAGTCTGCATTTTATCGATTGCTCGGTCAAGAGTAAGTAACATTACACGGAATAAAATAAAATAAAATAAATTACGTTCAATATTAAATAAAGCGCGATTGTGAACTAAGAGAATTTTCTGTTAAAATTAACCCTTGAAATTATGATAGTCATAGACTTCGAAGAATTGTATTACACGTTTAGCAAAATGTAGCAAAATTTAGTTAAATTTGATAAAATTTTACCAAAATTATAGTAAAAATCTTATTCATATTGTTCCTCGATTATGACTTCAAAGCTAAATTCTCTCCATGTTATAATTTTGGAACGCAAAAGAATGATGCTCTTTAGTAGAAATTTTTATGGGATAGATAATAAAATATATTCAAAAATCTTCGACAATATTATACAATTTTAGAAAAATTAAATTAAATTTTACTAAATTAACGTTCAAATTTCCATTTCCGAAAATAGACCGGACGATAGTTTTGGAAGCAGAAATTGCCGACTGGGAAACATGTGTCTTTCTCACATTCGTGACACGTGGAGGCGGATAACGAATGACGTCAAGTACTACATATTTACAACGTTCGCGCGCATTGAGGATCGACGACAAATCAAGGCGGTTCGAGCTACCGTGGACGATCCCGTCGATTCTGAAACGTTGTTTCCACGCGGAGAGACGTCCTCTCACGATCTACGAAGGCACATACATAAATTTCAGATAAATCACGGAACAGAAACGACTCGAGTTCTCGCCGAAGTGCATGCACAGAAAGACAAAAAACGATAGCTCGGATCTTAAAAAGGTGCACCGGTAATGCAATGATGTGTTCCCGTCGAATGCTTAGAATTTCGATAAATCTAGGTGGTTGAGTGCGAACGAGACATAATCGAAGAGCCATGTGGAAGAGAACAATGTTTCCAATAAGGACATGTAAAATAAGACCCTTTTCACAAAAGGATACAGTTAATAACATACAGACTTTTCTTGTGCAAAAAATTATTGTCTCGTAATAAAATATCTGGCCAAAAGATAGAAATGTATAAGACGCAAAATTTTTAATTATCGCATTGTTAAACTCGTACAGAATAATTAAGAGAAATTTGTTGACATATAGTT
The DNA here is from genome assembly GCF_013373865.1 of Monomorium pharaonis. Classification (NCBI taxonomy): domain Eukaryota; kingdom Metazoa; phylum Arthropoda; class Insecta; order Hymenoptera; family Formicidae; genus Monomorium; species Monomorium pharaonis. Next base: position 9,232,217 of record NC_050477.1, read on the forward strand.
GAAAGAAATTTGTAATTAATTGAGTCTTATCTAATGATATTCCTAGATATACAATTTTTGTAAATAATGTATTTATTTATGAATAATCAGTGTTCATTGTTTCTCTATTTCGAGTTGCCTAGAGAAAAAGAATTTAAAAGCCAGCGATAAGAGCGGACATCGTTTGGGAACGCGTTGCTGGTTTGGCACGTTTCCAGAAGGCACGCTTCTCTCGTACCCGTAAACAAAGCGCTCTTGACAGGCACGGGGTACTTTCCATGCAGGGGGCATCTTGAATCGAAATTAATCGTTCCGCTCTCTAGACACAAGATATATTCGCGACGTTTGCGAGTGAATTATTACGGGACCCGCGTGTCCTTTCCGCGTGAAGTTCTGAGGGTACCATCGAATCGTCACTGATGACACACTGGTGTCGGGAATTAGATTTAATTCTAACGCGTATTAGATTTAATTCTAACGATACAAAATTCCATAAAAAGGAACAGAATACTTCGTATACTTATAAGAAAAGGAGATGAGTTTCCTAAAAAAATAATCCTGTAGATTCCGTAAAGTTTCACAATAATGTTTCTGTAAAATTCTTGTGTGCAATAAATTACCATTATAAAGATTAACCGATTTTAAATATTTGGTTGCAAGTGCGAAAATTTCTTTTTTTGTATACGATATAAAAATGTTGGATTTATTTAAATTGTTGATAATAATAATATACATTTTTTTCGATTTTGTTAAAATGTATGTATAATAATCATAAGAATTCTAGTACTAAACCTTTTTAACTACAATTTACAAATATATATTATTATATTATATTATTATAGAAAAATTGTTATGTCTCATATTTTTTTTTGTATAGTGCATATTGCAAAAATTATGGTATTGTTAATAAGTGAGCGTAAGGTATTTCCACTTTGTTAACCTCTTGTTAACCTCTAATAGCGTTCAAAAGGAAAAGTGTTCTTCGATAAGACCCGTTTTACTTCATTGAACAAGAAAATGTTGCGTCTACGAGGCCTCGATCTCGCTAATCATGTGATTATAAGGAACGGCGATTAATCGCGGAAATGCAGAAGATCCGCTCTGATTAGGCACGCGCGAGTTTTTAATACCCAATACCCTCATAGCCGATGATTTGTGTGCCACGTCGAACAGAATGCTTCATTCAGAATCCGTTCTCATCGCGCTCGTTATCAAAGCGCGACGAGATAAAATCCCGCTCCGCGCGCAGTCAGCTTCGAAATTATGTTTCTTCATCTTCAATCTTGGAGCAAAATATGTCCCGTTGAATATGCGCGTATCGTTGTGAAACGATCCGCTTTCCAAGAATAATCACTTTCAAAATAACACAGTGACACTAACAGAGAAAAACTTACATAAATTTACACTTAATACATTCGAGCACATTATCTGTACAGTTTGAAAGAATAATAGAGCTCCTCAAGTCTTTCAAATTCTTTTACATTTTAACTGAAAGATTTAACCTAACATTACAAATGTTAATAATTAAAACTTCAACGAAAACTATTAGAGATACATCGATAAAAGATAAAAATTCAAAATAATTTGTCAGAAAAGAGGGACGCTTATGGGAATCGAGCAATTTCAAAAAACAGGAAGCTACTCCAAGGTGAGTGCCGATCAGCTTCGGGGATGGCGAAAACTCTAAAAGGGTGGAAGGAAGGGGCGCGCGCGCAAGAGGATGCTGCCGAGATTTGGTACGGTTCCAGCAACGGCCGTGTTCGCTATATATTCCGTTTTATCGTTTCCCTCGCGAGAAGACCAGAGCAGAGAGGGGGGAGGGGGAAGAGAGAAGGAGAGATACGGTCAACCCCGGCGATAACCCCGGTGTCTGACCTTATTATATCTCGCGGCGCGGCGGAGAGCTCCTCCTCGACGATATAATTTTAACAGCGGCGCCCCCGGTGCACGCCTCGCTCGCCCATTTCTCTCGCCGTGGCCACCGAAAGAGCAAGAGAGCGGAGAGCCTTTCTAGCACGAGAGATAATGGATTTCCTGGAAACCGCGGTAGCACCCGCGCCGACCGGTGCATCCGACGGGACAATCGAGGCCACGAGTCAATGAATTTTCCCCATGAATGAAACCGCGCGCCGGCCGGCCGGGGCACGTTAACATTAACGCAATTGCGCCCTATCGTCTCGCGTCACCCGCGACGACGCGAAAGCGCTCGAACGACGAGATCGCGCTCTTTTTCTCGCGCGATTTTTCCGTAACTCCCCCGGGCGCTCATTTGTATTCGATCGCAGACGACAGATATACAGGAAATGCGCGACAAGTTTGCCGTGTCGTCACGAACAGTTTACGAGGATAAAACATATGCTAATCGTGCAAGTATGATTCATGCAATCAAAGTGGAATAAAAGTTTTTAAATAAATTAACTTAATTTTACAGATAAAAGGCGAATACATAAAAATTGCAGCATACGATACAGAATTTTACACTATGTCTTGTAATAAAGAAATATTTGTTGACTGTGATATGACAAGACATAATTAGAAATAAAAAATTATAGAAAGGTTAAAATATCTAAATGTAACAGTCTTCAAATCTATATTATCTATTCTAATTATCTAACCGCCTTAATGCTTTAAGCAGACGTTCTATTTTTTTTATATCTAAACATATAAAATTCTTTTCTTATTAAAAAAGAAAAATATTACACGATATTTGCTTCCTAAAGATGAAGATATGCTCTCTTGTTTCGTGATATTTGATAAAAAGCTCAGATGTCTTAAAACATAGAAATAATTTAACGTTTTTGCGTAATAAGCATTTAATTGAAACACTTGTCTGATTTAATAGAACCGCATGCATTCTTTAAAAGCAGTTTTTTAATATTTTTATTGAAATAGATAAAGTTCAATGTTAAGAAAGTGGATCTACTGTCTGAAATTTCGCTCATCGATTATTTGTATTTCTATTAGTTGGCATAATAAGGGTTTTATTGTATTCATATTTGAAAAAAAAGAAAAAAGAAGCTGTTCTAATTTCTATCTAATGTACTGTTAAGTAAAATGAGAGCACAATTCTACGAACGTATATGAATTAAATATGGATTTACGCGTCTCTCTCTCAGTGGCAATCAACGACTTTATCGATCAAGAGATGTATAGTTTCCGCGTATTGCGAAAATGAAGATCTATGGATCTAAATCGATTCTACGAATTTACGTATTAAGATACGCGGTCGTAAAGCGAGATACGCTCGTCACTGTAACGGAGTATTGTCGGTGTGGGCATAGCGTGATCCAATATTGCATCACTAGTAATGCGAAGTAAACAGCCGTTTTTACGTATTCCATCTAATCGGTTTAAGATAACAAATGCTGAAAACAGCGATTACGGTGCATCATTTTTAATTGGACATATTGCCGCAGCCGGAAAATCCGTTCCCATAAAAATCGTGAAAAGAGTTTATCCGTTCAGTAATTTAAGTTTAATAAAATCAAGAAAGCAAACTTAAAAATATTGTGCAATAAAAAATACAAAAGATAACTAAAAAAGTAATTATAGCGTAATACATAACGAAAAAATATTTGTGACTCTACTTTTTGAGATTTCTATAGAAGAGAGAAATATATATATTTGAATGTATATAATAGAAAATAAATATTACAATAGATATTTATATATTAAAAATTAAATAATATAAAACTACTTTTGTTACACTTATTTTAAGTGTGTGAAATGAATTTTTCCGCAAATCAAGAGCAAGAACAGCAACATTGTATTTATTTATAGTGATAATTTCTGTAATTTTGATATAATCGTGTATTTTTCAATTTAAAAAAATATAGAAATATAAAATCTATATTTTAAAATAAAATCTAAATAACAAGAGTAAAATATATTTTTAAAAAATATTTGTTAAAAAATAATACGCATTAGAATGAAGATTATTCTGTCCGCAATTGATATGGTAAAGGCTTAACAAGAATATCCGCGGTACCTACTCCCGCACAGGGATCAAAGGAATCAAAAGGAAGTCTACCGGGGAACCGCGGCCGCTGCCTTCCGTTTCTTGATGGAGTAATATGCGTTTGTTATGTTTCAATTGCCGTTTTGTCACCCACGCATCCACGGTTCTCCTCGGGCTCACTATGTTTATTGAATCATCGTTTATTTGATCATCCGCTGATTTATTTAAAATTGCTTTTAAAAGACACGTCTGCTCTTTGATAATTTCAATGAATCCCAAAATGGTAAATATTATTAGAATAATTTTAGTGAAATTAGACCACGTATTTTCTTATCAATAGTATAAAAAATAAAATCATCAAAATTATGTTGCTTTTTTATATTATTTAATGCATACGTAACTGCAATAAATGTGTTGTATATTCAACCTTAACAATTCTTTTGTAGTTGTAATATAAAATATTAAAAAATTCTTGATTCCCAAAACCTGTTGCATATATAAATGATAATAATTAGGTATTCGTTAATCTATGTTATAATTTTATTTATTATATACAATAATAATTATATATAATAAGCAAAACCAATAATTCAGAATTAATATTATTTTAGTTTTAATTGTGATGTATAAAAATTAACAATCAATATATACATAATAAATAGATTTAGACGAACACACACACACACACACACACACACACACACACACACAAACAGACAGACACATGCACGCACGCATGCATATATGCGCGTATGCACGTATGCACGTTTTAACACTTTAGATATATTTTGCACTTATATAAAACTGGATGTTATTGCCCTAGATAAAAGTGTATCATGATAACTGATTTCGTAATGTTGTGATTAAATGGAAACCGCAGGCAACAGCGGAAATAGCCATAGAATTTAAAATAGTGCAAATCGGACGATCGCATTGCCGCGAGATCGTAACAACGCAAATTTAAAGCTCCTCGCAAGAGATCGCAAAATAATCATCACAGTAACGGAACGATTGCAAATTATAGCCGATGCGGTAAGTTAATATCCGCAACGTTGCACAGAGGAACGATAATTTCCTTTAAGGACGTATGATGGAGGGCGTAGCATGTGTTTTCGATTCTCCATCGATCGTTCATCGATTGAGCGAAAAGTATCGGCGGTGAGGATGCCGGAGGATGCCGTTGCGTAACTCCTGAGAAATAAATTGCACGAGTAGGAATCGATCGCGCCGACCTCGATTAACCCTTTAACTACGCGTGCGAGTGAGTCGTATCCAAATCTCTTTGCGTTCGCCAAAGTCATTTTTCACGAAATTCTAAACGGATTTCCCGTAAAGCATTTTTTAAAATATTAATATGATAAATGTTTCATCATATGCATCATTAGATATTAAATACATTATTTTGAGTCAATAACACTCCGCTAAAATTAGAGTTTTTGCAAGTTCAAAGATATGCCCAGCCTCTCACTTCCATAGAATCTTTAAATGAAAGTTAAATTTAAGGGTTTTTAGCTTTTCAATTCTAACGATACTTACAATTATTAAATCCTCTTTTTTTTATTTTTGAAACGTTTTAATAGTTACCCGTATTTATCAACTAATAAAAGATTAATAATTCCATCTAAAATTCCATATTAAAATTATAAAATTTACTAAATTTTTTCCACATTTATTTTGTTATGTCAAATGCTATGAGCAATTAAATATAAAAATGGTCAATGAATAATTTTGTTCTAATAATCCACTATTTTATTTTTCATGTTAGTAACTCTGCATTTTAATTTTATATTTTCTCATTCTCTTAGTATTAAAATTACTATACTGTTATACTAGATTCCTATTCATCTTCTATATAAATAAAAATGAAATAAAAATGTAAATGTTTGTTCGTCACCTAAGATCTCCGTAAGTTTTTCACCGATTGCTTTGAAATTTTGACACAACGTTGCATTCGTAACCGAGAGTATTCTTATGGGATCTGATTTTGGAAATACCGTGTGTTTTAAAAATGATGGCCATAATTTAAGTGTAAAAAATAGTTTTTCATTAATATTATTGAAATTTTGACAGATTGAGACGGGGAGAGACGGGGAGAGACCGGGAGAGACGGGTAGAGATAGGGAGAGACGGGGAGAGACGGGGAGAGACCGGGAGAGACGGGGAGAGACCGGGAGAGACGGGGAGAGACCGGGAGAGACCGGGAGAGACGGGGAGAGACGGGGAGAGACCGGGAGAGACGAGTAGAGACGAGTAGAGATAGGGAGAGACGGGGAAAGACCGGGAGAGACGAGTAGAGACGGGAAGAGACGGGGAGAGACCAGGAGAGACGGGGAGAGACCGGGAGAGACGGGGAGAGACGGGTAGAGACCGGGAGACACGGGTAGAAACCGGAAGAGACGGGGAGAGACCGGGAGAGACGGGAGAGACCGGGAGAAGCAGAATGTTTCTATTGTGTTTAAATTAAGGTAACAAGAAAAATAAAGATGGCTGTTATTTTATTGAAAAAAAGGAACTTATTTAAAACAATCTTTTGAATGGATTTCTAAATCCATGACAGCTTTTAGAAAAAAAGTTAGAAGTATGTGAATAAATGAATATTAGATTTATTAAAAATAGATAAATGCTTATTCAAAAATAAAATAAAAAGAGCAACAGTAAAGCAAGGCTCTTGAAAGTTAAATAACAAAAGCAAAGAAAATTTGAAAAAAACGTAGCATAAGAATAGAGAGCCACAGCAACGCGTGGCAGGGCATAGCTAATATTATTAATAAAAATTCAGTTTCCTAGATTTGCGAATTCTAATTTATTATATCTTCGAGTGTTTAAATGACACTTTGGAGAGAGAAAGAGAGAGTCTATCCAATGATATATTTGCTGAAGCTTTTATGTATCATTGAACGTAAGTTACTAAGCACAGGCCGGGATCTGAGTAACGAACTAATACACAAAGAGCATAATTTTCATCTCCCGAGCTCTCAATTAAGCCGGCGGTTATAAGCGTACGTATGAATCATGCGAGAATCGGAATGCCAAATCGAGCGATTGTCATAGCTCGTTTAGAATCCACCGAGACTTTTAGCCTGGGCTTAATTAACGAGGTCGATGAAAGAGAACCAACACTAATAAATGCTGGAACGCTAATAATTCCCGTTCTAATAATTCCGACCACGACAGTTGCATTATGAAACACGTCGGTTGTCTTCAATTATCCAAGAATGTCATTAATGATAACGATAATAGCGAATCGATGTAGCTGGATCGTGTTTCGGTTAATCGAGAAAGATAGAGGATCAACATCTACAATCATTTCATAATTTTAATTAGCAAATGCTCAAGCGTTATTTGCGGCTTTGAAAAACAAACTGATTTTGTAATCCTACTTTTTTTTCTTTAAATAAATCGACGATAAATTTCTTTCTAGCGCTACATGTAGAGACAAGAATTTTTCTGTAACATTTCAGACGTGACCGGAACGTGTGGCATGTAGTAGTACTACAAAGGTGATAAAGTTAATGCGTAAGCGATAAAGTTGATTCGTTCTCTCCTCCTTAGGCTCTCAATTAGTATCTTTGCTCGCGGAAAGCGCGGCCGCCATCATAATGCCGAAACGACGAACGGCAACTCGCTCGCTCGCTCGCTCGCACGCTTACGTACGCGTACGCAAAGGAGGCCCGCTCTTAATGCGTGCGTGTCGGTGCGTAAGTGAGAGGCGGAGCCGTGCCTCGACGGAGGTCATAGGGCAATACCAATCACAGCCCCGTGATAACCACTCTCCTGCCATGCGGCCCGCGGATGCGTACATGAGTGCGTGCATGCATGCGTGCGTGCGTGCGTGCGTGCTTGTACGCAATCGCGAACGCAAGCATGCGTCATAGTTGCAAAACTAATTATTTCTCGTAGCGCTCTCGTTGCCGTCGGGCGTATCCTCATCAAACCTCGCGATTTTAAGAGAGGGAAGGAGAGACGGAAAAAAAAAGGAGAGGAAGATCGCCGTGATCAAGTTTGCATACGATTTGCCGAAGGTGTCGATTCTTTGCGAGGGAAACGGGAACGCTGAAGAAACTCCGGCGCGCTTCCAGGAAGTTCAAAGTCTCCGAGGCGCCTGAATCGCGCGGATTTGACTGATTATTGACGACTCCGTTCCGGAACTGTCACGTTCGCTCCGCGTTCGTCGTCGATTGTAGTTGTCCGATAAGAAGTCCACCATCCTCTCGCTATCTAGCTAGCTAGTGCCGCATCTGGCGCTAAACGCGTCCCGTCGGATTAGCAATTTTATCTGCTCGAAGATTGCCTTCGTGTTGTACGAGAAACCGATAACTATACCGTCGCACTTATGCGACCAGCAGGGAATTTCCAGGGAATTTCTATACATATTAGATAGCACATATAACTTGAATATTTTAAACATAAGAATGGACGTAAGATAAACATCCCGATGACTGAACATGGATCTGTTTCTAAAAACTTACAGAAAAATTTATTGTTATTTATATCCTGAGATTATAATTAAATTTTAATATTACGAGATTTAAAAAAGAATTTAAAATTAATAAATTTTTATGTAAGTATCTGGATTATGTCCAGTCATTGAAATGTTTATGTTAACAAATTACTTGAAATAGATAGAAAATTTAGATTCCTTTACTAATATTTTCTCTTATCAAAAAAGATGTATTAATAATCTCAAGTCAATTCTTGTCCAAATGTTAATTCTTTTCCATTTTTGGCACATTATTTGATTTTGGTAGAGATATTTGGTAGAGGATTGATCAAGTTAACACGTGTTACCATTTGTCAGGCGTAATTTATAAGCACGTTAGTCTTTTTAAAGAAAGATAGATGTAATCATGAGAACGCAATATTATACATGCAAATTTTCTACGGTCGCAGAGAATACGCTCTTGGTTTGCGTGGTTAGCAAGGAAAAGAGAACGCATGCGGAAATGGACGGTGATACATCACCGGGATCAATCCAATCGCATTTTCTCAAGAGTCAACCGCCGGCGCGGGCCGTGTCACGACTCGCATAATCGTACGATTTGTACGTGTCGCTGTGCCGCCTACCCTGAGTCGTGGGGTTTCTCTTCGAGGCAACACTTCTTTCATTGCCTCGAACACGGAATTCGCAGCTCGTTTCGTGTAATTCTACGAATAAAAGATACAGTGTGGTCATATTATTTTATAAGAAGAGATATAAAAGGACTCGCCGAGAATTTTGTCTAATACTACATAACTTAAAATCATTTTTTTCATTAAGAAGAATGAACAATATCTTCTTCAAAATCGTGCATGTAACGTTTATTTGTATATTTGTATATGATTTCTATATTATATTTTTTATTTCACATTCGCGTATAAAATGTATCATATATTACATATGAAATAATTTTTTTTTTCTTAATTCATTTATGTTATTTGTTTGAAAGTGTTATTTAACAGTTAATTTTCTTTAGTAAAGTTGACCGGAGATATTTAGAAAAATGTAATTTAAAAAATAGTGTAATTAAATATAATAATAAAAATAATTATAATAACTGTAATGTAGAATAATTAAAATAAGAATTTTCTAAGAGTTTCTTAATAAGTGGCTTTAAATGCAAATGATTTCAGCTTCAATCATTTCTCACAATATAATTCTTCTTTAAGTAAAAATGGCAAATATAATTAGATATAGATCTAGATTAGCCGTTTTGATACACAGAATTTCATTTCTCTTCATATTTTTACTTTTGCATTTTTCTCTAATATATAATAATATAATTATAATAAAACTTTTAATTTGCACTAAAAATTCAATTATAATGCAGTAGATATTATTATAAATTATATAATTAAAAATTAAAATAAAAAATTATTGTACATCTAATAAAAAATTCAAATTTATAATAATAAAATAAACTGTTTGTTGTTTTGAAAATGTATACACATAAAAAAGTTAATATTAAGTTATTGTTATCAAATGACTTAAATCTAAGCTACTAACGCCATCGTATCGGTAAAATGTAGTGAACTAGAGACCAAAACTGGATGAAAGAGGTCAGCAGCAGACGGCAATACAATTACCATCACTGTTGAAGCGAGTTGAAGTGATACATATATTTTCATTAAAAATAACAAATAAAATAAAAAAAGTTTAATTAAAATATGAATTTAATTCAAGTTAATTTGATAGAAACTTATTAATTTTTCATAATATAAACTGCTAATTATGATATGATATATTTGTTGAGTTTCATCCATGGAGTACAAGTGATATAATTAAATAATTTCGTAAAAAGATATAAATAATAATTAAAATAAATATTTCAAATATTTTTTATGTATATGTATAATAAAATTTCAAAAATAATGTTTTATGATTATATTAATTTTAATAGTAAATTGTTTCAATAAAAAAAAACATCTAAACTACTGTATTCTTTTCATCTCCGTAAATTGTCTCCAGACTGTATTTCCGCTGATAAAACTTCATGCTAAAAATTGTAAATTATTAGAACGTCATGCAGGGAACACGTACGAACTGTTTGCGCGACAGAGTTAAAATAAAAAACAATTTATTAACGACATAATTACAATAGTATATTCTGCGTGTGGAAAGCAATATTTCTCTTTTTTTATACATCCTTTATTATTTTATCTCGGACCATTCGACAATGATTCTTCAATTTAATCACAAACCTACTATAAAATATCCGCACTTGATACAGTTCGTTCGTCTTGCGTTTGTGTGTTTGTATTCTGGTCTTCATTTTCTGTCCTCAAAATGATTTGCGTGCACATTTTTAAATAATTAAAACTTTTACACGACAAATGCCACATACAACGGACATCGTGTTATAAATTTAAATGTATTTATTTCTGTACAATCGAGTGCAATAATTGCGCAATAAAATGCATTTGTACCTTTATACGTTTATATGTCGAAATCAAGAAATGGACTCCTGAAATTTTTTAAAAGAAAAAATAATACAATATTTAATTTAAGAAAGTATTGTATATAATTTATAGTCCAATAATTTAAAAAAGTGTACCTTTTATAATTTTTTTAGATTATCACCTAAATAAATTTAATAAATATTATAAATTGTAACAAATATTATTAACTATTATTTTTAATATTCAACTATTGACAAATTAATAATGTATTCGTAATAATAAATTATTATTAATTAATAAGAAACTACATTTTTCTTCTTCTACCTATTTTTCCATTGAAGAACATCTAACAGCCACCTAACTGAGCTTACAGAGCTTTCTACGAAAGGTAAACAAGTGCTTTACTTTTTTATGTGGAGAGAGATTAATTATTATTTTAAAAATTAAATATGATAGTGTTAATGATATCCATATGTGTAAGTTTCCAGACATTTTTAATTTAGGTTTGCTTCTCTATTATTTTCATATTAATGTCGCCAATTTAAAAATTCAAGATGAGCATTGCAGCATCACTGCACTCGCTTGTACCACGACAATGTTATCTAGTCACCGTAGACATTTACGACACGTGGGACTGGCCGTATTTAAAGAGTTTACTATCACTACACTTGAACAGGATTAATCGTGAAGAACTTCTACCTAATAAACGTTATACTAAGTCCAGTTTATAAAATTCAGCTAAAACTGTACAAAACGACAACGAAATTGAGCCGCGCTAATACGGAAACATTTGCGCAATTACAGTGACTGATAACAACTCGTACCCCCGAATAAGGAATTTGTTTAGTTCACACGATTGTCGAAACACACGATTTGCTTCAGTTATTTATTCTCAAGCGAAAAAATGTATTTATTTTATTTTGGTAATGCGTGTCGGGTTTTTTAAGTGGCTCACACGCGACCTAACGGCAGAATGCAGATGAGACGTAACGAAATGTGACACAATATATAAAACAGAGAATACAGTAGGAAGAAAATTTGAAAAAAGATATATTTTCTACACAATAAATTTTTATATAATAAAAGCTAAAGATGTGTGTTTATTATTTGATTCAGATTTAAATATCTCTACGATTTGAGTTTAAATTATTCAAAATTTTGGAATCTATATTTGTAAGAGATTCAAATACAAATCATATATAATGACTTTATATCATATTTAAAATGACTTTATATCATATAATCAATATTATTTTTCTTACAATATATAAATCACAATCTATATATTAATATTCAATCAAGCAATTTTTAATTAACAACAATTATGTTATTAATTAAAAGTTATGTTTCAATGATTTATTTTAACGTTAAAAACCATGATTTACACACTTCTATTCAAAATTATATATTTGTAAATAATATGAATTTGATATAATTCTGATGCTTTTTCTAGCTATCTATTGCAGTTCAAATAAATATAACGGTAATTCAATATTTGATATTTATACTAAGTAGCTTTGTACAAATTATACAGACTTAAGCATAGAATTTTTATTTAACTCTTCTGTTTCTGAACATTCTTTTTTGTAATTTTAAATACTGTACAATACTTGAAGTAGGAGAGAACACTTTTTTTTTAAACTTCGTTACGCCTCAATCCGCACTTCTAGACTTTGCGCTTTGTAAAATAATAAGTGCAACGAAATATTTATCCAAGAGCGCAATCACTCAGCGTGATACAATTCTTGATCCTGGATGAGTAATATGCAACATGTAAATAAATTTCACGATAAACTCATTCGAAAAGTGGTTTTAATATTATCAGATCAGCAATGTTAATCTTTGCAGTTTTAGATGCTCACATTTATAATAACCGAGCCACAATAACGAAATAGATAAATAATCAATATAAAATAAGTTATCAAAAAGAGAGCATTAGTATTTGTACACAGTCAATTTATTTTAAAATTTACTTACCTGCCTCAAATAAACGCGTCTTTCAAAATTTCGCGTTTGCAAAAATAATTTTTTTGTCTGTAAAAACAAAAGCAGACAAAGACTTGAATTTTAGCCAACTTAATCTAGTCTTTATGAAAATGATTGTTTACATCATTTTTGTTCTATTTATGTTTTTATAAACATATTAACATACAATACCAATCATTTACTTCAATAGGAAGATCTAACAGTTTATTATTATTACAGAATTTTCATATGTGCGCGCTCAGTACGCTTTAGCAAAGTTTTTCTAAAATAATCTCACGCGCAAATTTTATGCAGTATGATCTCAATATTTATAACATTACTCATCCAGGTATAAAATGTATTGATCAAATAATCGAAAGACGGCTCCACTCGATATTCGAACGCGAAAAAAAATTATTTCGCCTTGTTACATGCGGCCGATATATGTGCGTGTGCGTATGATTAATCGTATATGCATGATATTACATAATTCGAAAATCCTACATATACGCGAAAAAAGAAATCACATGATTAGATTTGATAAGATAGCTACAAAGAGAAGACGCGAATGTAGGAATCGAAACCTCCGGACGTGTAATCATCGAGAACGTCATTGGAAACAATTCCTATTCGGCGAGAGAAAAGACAGAAAAAAAACTCCTTGCCGAAGAAAAAAGTAACTTAACATCTATTTAGTTTGAATTAGCTAGGAGAGATCTATCGCGGTTTCTTTCATTTAAATTAACTGTAAAATTAACAACTAATCAGTATTCGTAAAATGATAAGAACACTAGCGTAAACACGAGCAAAAACGTGAGATTGGATGATATACCGTACGTTTAACACACCCGTAATGCGATTCATCATGTACGATATACAATAATAAAAAGTCGAGGATGGCAGTACAGCGGTAACCAATTAAACATCGGAGTTCAAACTGCCTTGCTCTTAATAATATTTAGTTGCCTCGTCAGTATTTACAGTGTACATCGACAATCAATACCGTTAAGTCTACTTAGAGATTTCCCTCTCACGTGTCCTCAGAATTACATTTTACATAAAATGTGTAGTAACTCGTGCGCGTACATACATCTCGTCACCATCCCGCTGTTATAATACGCTCGTTCCCTCTTTCTCGCTTTCGGGAAAAAAAAAGACAAAAAATGTACACCCACCTGACTTCGAATTCAGAGCACACCTATAATTCAACACCTAAATTTAGCGCATATTACACTTCTCTCTCTCTCTGCTAAAAGGTATCTATGTATATATATATACTTTTTTACATATATACTTATATATATTTATATATATGCACTGTTCCAGGGCACCGAAACTTGTTGCGTCGAAGGCATCTCGTGGCTATTGTTGTATCATTTATTTAGACTTTCTCTTTAAATAAATAAATTGTGATCACTTCTTCGTTTTTTTTCTTTTCTTTTTTTTTTACTTAGTAGCATGGACGTCAGAGCATCTGTACTCAATGGCGACAAGGAGAGACTAAAAGTATTCCGTAATTTTCTAACTTTCCTGCTTACACGTTACACTCGTCGTCGATTTAACTCTTAGCATAGTGCAGAAAATAGTTTTCATATTTCTTTTTTTCTACTAGCTTCATTCGCGGGTGAAAATTTTTTTCTTTTTTCCTCTTCGTTTAAAGTACTGGCTTAACTGGTAATACATCTAGGCGTTCTCTGCTTTATTTAAACTACCTGAAAATTTCATTCGGTAAACGGCATTAAGATACATACGCAGGCGGAATAGTCGTACGAAACTAATCTCTTCGTCGAATGTACAGTACAGCGTGATTGCGTGATTACTAAGTGGAGACACGCCGAAACGTTACGTGGAAGGAGCGTTGAGAATTTTTCTTTTTACACATGTACTATATTATCCAAAACGCAATATTACGTTCCGAACGCGCACGCGTGCATTCTTTTATTTAATGTATAGGTACTTCTGTGTGTATGTATGTTTGTTATCTTAAATGTTACCTAGTCTTTATCGTTATTACGCTATTTTATTACCAAGGTGCCCTGGTTATCAGCAAAACTACGAAATGTAAATCGTAAAATTGTTCACAGTGCGATCGAAAGAAAAGGTAGTATCCGGTTCCATTGAGTGTTAAAATACACGGGCGTGTGTGCATACGATTTTCTATACATCGTCATAACACACTCGCCATTTTCTTATCGTTTTTCCATCGAAGAAGTGGCATGTCTGGCTCATCTCTTTCGTTTAAACGTACGGATTTGTTGGGCTGTCTGTTAGGAACCTTAATAAGGCAACGAAGGAGCCCTGATTTTTACAAGTGTAATTTTTCTTTCTCCCTTCTTACGCCTTTTTACGGTATCTTTTAAAGTCTAGCATCCTTTATCGTGTATTCACACGGCTAAATGTTTATTATTGCCTTACAAGAGAAAGAGAGATAGAGAAAGAGAGAGACCCGGTGCTGAAAGTATTTCCCATAAGTTCAGTTTATATGATAAAATGTGTAAAATATATATATGGTTATCTTTTTATATATCAAAAAATTTCGTGCGCGTGTCGTTAATTGTCAGTATTTCTCCCAGTTTCGTGAACAAATCTAAGCTCTTAAAAATAGCGCAAAAATACATAATATTATAAAATTTCATTGCAACAACTTTTAGATTTTTAAGACATATCGAAATACGATTAATCACATATATATATGTACACAACATCAATAAAAGTGTAACATCCGCTAACAGACAAAAAGGTCCAAAGATAGCAGACATTTTCAACAACTTCATATATCACAGAGAGTTAATTATAAATACAACGTTCGAACAAAGAGAAAAAGAGAGCTTGATTCGAGAGCTTAGCCGAGCGTTCGACAAATTTATTTCGCATAGTAAAATTTCGTTGACACGCGCGTTGCATAGATAAATAAGTAATGAGAATTACGGGACCGAGTCTCCCTCCGATCATTTCCGTTTAATACCATTACCACAGAGAGCTTATTATGCTATGCTTCGCACAAAACGCATCTTCCGCGGCACGACAATAAAGAAGAATGCTTCTCGACGGGGATACGTACGAGGATCACCGTGAGTCACGAGACTTCGTTCACATCGCCTTATCGCGCGTTATCGAGCTACGCGTCGAGGCGTACAATATTCGTGTATTGTGCACCTTTATCGCTGCCCTCTTATATCCGTCCGTCTGTCCGTTTGGCTGATCGAGCTCGTCGTCGCTCGCAAATGTTGATATCCGTGATTGACGCTATGCAGCGACTATTCGTGCTCATCACGTATGTACAAATAAGAATGACTCGTGTTCGATACTTAAACCGCGCCTAAAAGCAAGACAAGTCAGCCCTCCGCCATACGCGACACCATTGCTGTCGACGACGGCGGATGAGGATGATGTACCAAGGCCGGAATTTCGATCACGTCAGCTGGCTGCTGATTGGCGACGGCACTGTTTATCGAGCAGGAAGTAAGGGGTTGCTATTTCTTGGTCGGTGTGCCCCGTTGTGTCAAACCTTCGAAGCGCTTGAAAGTGTAATTAATGAATACCCAGTCCTTGTATATTACCTCGCCGTCCTGTGGCATTGGCGCGGACGCTATAAAGCAAAACGAAAGAATGATGTGTATATTAAAGATTATCGGATGCAATGACGATAATACAGGATTATACGTACGTATCTCTAATTTTACGTCTGGAAACTCATCAAAGTTCGACGTGTCATCGATAGATCGCACCTCGACCGGTATGGCGGCTGGTCGTTCCCTGATATGCTCCCAATCGACACCACGGAAGAAGGGCGCTAATTTGAGTTCCTCGATGCCTCTTTGCGCCCCTGCGAAACAATCACGATAAAGATTAGTTCAATTAGATTTAACGTCGAGAGACTTCTCTTTTTTAATAATTCCGAGACAAAAATCCAGCAATGTACCTAATCTTCTATCGGCTTCACAACAAAATCTGATAATGGTATCTTTAGCCTCTTCGCTAATGGGAACTTCCGGTGGAAATACTAATGTTTCTCGCCAGTTCATTACTTTTCTATACGTCTCCTGCGGATTTTCACTGCAGAATGGTGGATATCCTAAAATAATAATGTTATTATTAACTTGAATCATAAAAGAGTAATTAAAAATGTTGTTACATTACTGTTCATTCTTTATAATTATTTGGCAATCAATATAACATCATTTAAATAATAAATATCTTATTACATTATATAGTAATATAGATAATGTAATAAATATTTGTGTACATATTAAAAAGATAAAAATTAATATTAATAAATTAATAATTGTGTACATTTTTAAATAATTTATTACAAATAAATTTTTAAAAATAATATCACACCTATAAGCATCTCATACATAATAACTCCCAGAGACCAACAATCGCAAGCCGGTCCGTAACCTGTTTGCAAGAACACTTCCGGCGCGATGTAGTCTGGAGTGCCCACCGTGCTATAAGCTAGCGCTCTCCTGTTTCTCTTCCAGCTCTCGGCTCTCCTCTTGCTGTCCATTGCGCCGCCACTTCCACTCCCGCATGATGTCACTGCATGAGAAACAGACGAGTTAAATCATAAAATGTTACGTAAATATTTCTTTTTGACGCGTGCAAGAAACGTCATTACTTACTGAAATCAGAAGGTTTTGCTTGACTCAGGTCTCGATAGAAATCGGTCCTATGTGACTTCTTCAAACCCGTACACAGCCCAAAATCAGAAAGTTTTATGTGGCCCCGTGCATCCAGCAACAGGTTGTCTGGTTTGATGTCTCTGAAAAATAGTGAGTAAATAAATATACGCAACTGTGTATTCTACAGATATAATATATAAAAGATTACTAATACTGGCATACCATTTTATTTTTTAAAATAACATTCGTAAATATAAACTAGAAAGATCTTCTATCAGATGGTATAGCAGTTTTTTAAATAATAATGTTTTATATTTTGTAATAATTGTTTTCTCGCAACATAAAACTAAACATTTAAAAAATTGAGGCTTAAAACTGGCATACTAGGCTACATTTTCTTTTCCTTTAATAAAATATTTGTATAAAATATTTACAAGTTAATGTATATGAGGATTCCTAGCCTTTCACTTTGATGCAAAACATTTTTTTGTCGATTATACAAATAGCTTATGCTGTTCCGCAAGATGCAACATGTAGCGCAACTATATATAATATAAAGGTTAGGTAAAATTGAATAACTTATAATCATTTTATATTGAAAAAAGCTATAAATATATTATTTCTTTCATTATCAACAAATTATTTTTATTAATATCGTGTTTGTTTTCTGAAAAATAAGCGGTGCATTTTAGGGAGCTTATGCCAGTATTGGTGATTTTCCTCTATAATAATGATACCTTACATTTTTTAATATTTATTTTTTTATTTAAATACATATATATATATATATATATATATGTGTGTGTGTGTGTAAATGTTTGTTCCTCATCTAAGATCTCCGTAAGTTTTTCACCGATTGCTTTGAAATTTTGACATAACGTTGCATTCGTAACCGAGAGTGTTCTTATGGGGACTGATTTTGGAAATACCGTGTGTTTCAAAAATGATGGCCATAATTTAAGTGTAAAAAATAGTTTTTCATTAATATTATTGAAATTTTGACACATTGAGACGGGGAGAGACGGTAAGAGACCGGGAGAAACGGGGAGAGACCGGGAGAGACGGGTAGAGATAGGGAGAGACGGGGAGAGATGGGGAGAGACTGGGAGAGACGGGAAGAGACCGGGAGAGACGAGTAGAGACGGGTAAAAATAGGGAGAGACGAGGAGAGACGGGGAGAGACCGGGAGAGACGAGTAGAGACGGGGGGAGACCAGGTGAGACGGGGAGAGACCGGGAGAGACGAGGAGAGACCGGGAGAGACGGGGAGAGACCGGGAGAGACGGGGAGAAACGGGGAGAGACGGGGAGAGACCGGGAGAGACGAGTAGAGACGGGAAGAGACGGGGAGAGACCGGGAGAGACGGGGAGAGACAGGGAGAGACCGGGAGAGACGAGTAGAGACGGGAAGAGACGGGGAGAGACCAGGTGAGACGGGGAGAGACCGGGAGAGACGAGGAGAGACCGGGAGAGACGGGGAGAGACGGGGAGAAACCAGAAGAGACGGGGAGAGACGGGAGAGACCGGGAGAAGCAAAGAATGTTTCTATTGTGTTTAAATTAAAGTAATAAGAAAAATAAAGATGGCTGTTATTTTATTGAAAAAAAGGAACTTATTTAAAACAGTCTTTTGAATGGATTTCTAAATTCATGGCAGTTTTTAGAAAAAAAGTTAGAAGTACGTGAATAAATGAATATTAGATTTATTAAAAATAGATAAATGCTTATTCAAAATAAAATAAAAAGAGCAATAGTAAAGCAAGACTCTTGAAAGTTAAACAACGAAAGCACAGAAAATTTGAAAAAAACGTAGCATAAGACTAGAGAGCCACAGCAACGCGTGGCAGGGCATAGCTAGTATGTATATATATATATGAATGTATTTAAATATAAATAAAAATATGTAAGGTCTTGATATATCATTACATGAGATTTGAGCGATAAGAATTAAAAAAAAAATGTATTATAAAAACATTTATAAATATACTTAGAATACTTTTAAAAGACTGAAATTACTGACTCTTTGTAATATAATTGATCTTAACTTAATTATAAACTTTATTTGATCTAATTATTTCTCTTTCCAAGACGGATCTTGACATAATCGTAATAAACGTACCTATGAATAAAACCTAATTTGTGTATGGAGTCGATCGCTAACGCCGTTTCGGAAATATAAAATTGCGTGCACTCCTCGGAAAGCGTGTCCTTTTTCATAAGCAGCGTCATCATGTCACCTGAAAATTACATCCCACTCGAGTTATTCGCGACGTCCAGGAATAACGCTTCCGTTTTTAGTTTTTCGCGAGGATCAATAGCGGGACTCACCGCCGGGAAGAAACTCCATTATTAGATAGAGATTTATAGGATCCTGGAAACTGTAGTACATCTTCACGACCCACTGATGGTCCGCTTCCACGAGGACGTCCCTTTCCGCTCTGACATGAGCAACTTGTTCCTTCTCGAGCATGTCCGCTTTCCGAAGGATCTTCATCGCGTACACATGTCCGGTATCCTTCTTCTGCACGAGTCTCACCTGTTCATTTTTTTTTTCGTTACGAAACAGAACAGAGTGTTTTGAGTGAAAATGTCGGCAGACATCCATGGCGAGCGATTAAAAGCGTTCTCTCGGCTAATCTCGAACTTTACGAAAGGGATTCCACTTGCTCTGCGAAGCGAGGCGAAACACTACTTCTTCTGAGAAGTAATGAGAAAATTACGCTCTCTCTCTTCTGGACGGAACTACCGCCTGAGAGATCTTCTCGCGTATTTCTGTTATTATCGTAATTATTATAACCACCAAGCAAAAGTCAATCTTCGTTGTCAGTGTTAAATCATAAAATATAAGTAATTTATATATAACATACATCCAACGAGTATGTCATATTATTCAAGATGCCGTTAAACAAAGAGAATGTCATTTATAATATCATTAATATTTCCTCTTGACAAATTAAGAATATTCGGTATTTGTTACTTAATAATGTTACCTCAAAAATGTTTGTGTACCTAAGCACACAAAGATTATGTAATTCATATATAGATTTATGTAACAAAATTATCGCAACAAAATTGCACTTTCGAAATGGAAAGAAAAGCTAAAGTCAAAATATAAAAGGAACGTACATAATTTAGCACACCTATGTTAGGATTTGTACTTGAAAAACCAATGTTAAAGTTTCTTCCGTATTCTTTCAAATTACATAAACTACTTACAACTTGTGCCATGAAAAAATAAATTATACATCGATTACGACATCGCAACTCTTCGTTGTCATTACATTGCAAAAGAAGTTTCGCTTCACTTTTTCAATCTACTAGCCCAATTTAACATCTAACTATTCTAATTTGCTCGCCCGTTAATCGTCATACATCAGCTATCGATTTTTTCTTTACCTCGCCGAATGCACCTCTGCCGATAACCTTGAGAGGCTCGAAATCCTCGACGCCAAGCCTGGACCGCTTTAGTCGGAGGAACTCTGTCTCCTTTTGGGCATGCTGCAACCTCTTCTCCTGCTTCTGCTGCTCCGAGAGGCCTTCATCCTTGAGGGACTCCTCGAGCTTCGCCAGCCTCTGCTTCCGCTCGATGTGCTGTGCTATCAGATTACTGTAATAGTTCTCCAGCGTTACCTGCAAAAGGCAAAACGCGATGCTCAGGTTATCATCATGTATACTAAGCTTGTATGTATCCTCTTCTTCCTGCAACGTTGTCTTACGCTCGAGAGTTTAACATAATGCAATCGATAATGTTTTTATCTCGCGCGCGACAAAACCACTTCCGCTGGTCGTACGCGGTTACCACGGCTGACGCGATTATTATGCTCGTCAAGATCAGGTTTGCACTCGCGAGACGTTTCGGAGCCAACATTTTACTCTTCGCTGGGACAGCCGCGTAGAGGTGAAGAATAAAAGAAATTCTCAAATTTTCTCGTGTAACCCTGTCACCTTTCTAAACTAAAATTACTTATAATTATAACAGCAAGAACTGCAGATAATTCTATTTTAATTACATTTCATTAGTGTAAATGTTTGAGATTATAATGCAAATTAAAATTCATGTTTCAAAAAAGCAAACGCAAAGTAAACAAAATGAAAGTGACGTAAAAGACAAACCAAAAATATATGGCTGATCACCTTTTATTATTGTTTTCGACATTTAATAATTTTCTATAATTATATGCATATATAAAAAAACATTAACATTCGTAAATATAGTGTCAATCCACAGCTGCAAAATATTCGTGATCTTATTTTCGTCTAATAGAACGTTAAATTTTCGAGTTTTTGTAATTTTCTCCGTTTCTAATTTCGCCGACTTTTTTACAGTTTTCTCAACTTGTAACGACCCTCTTCACGTTCTAAAAGCTCGCGCAAACATGCTGACATGGTCAACTTTTTTTTGCAACGGTCAACAATTGTTATTAACGAAATTATCGAGCATTGTCGGCAACGGCGTTGAGTAATCGCGTGGTAATTAGCGTTTCGCAGTAATTAGTGGGAAGAATTGGCTAACTTTCAGTAATTTTTTTTCTCAGGAAAGTATACGTGGTTATTAAGCAAGAAGCATTTCAAATTAAGTGGAAATTTTCGCAATTCAATAAACAATACAATATAATCAATTGCAAATATTAAACTGCAGTCATTTTATTCAACGGCTTAATATTTCTCTAGTGCTAATTAAATTAATAAGACAACGATCGTTGTCAATATAATTATTAACATAATGTTTCTAGTAATATAACATTTAGATATGTATATTTATACCAAGAGATATCTTTCGTGAGCTAATTAAATTTCAAATTTTTCAAAGTTTCATATTTTATAAGATTTTCAAAATTACCATCGTAAATATAGATTACGTATCGTTATTTATAATTTTACTCGTAACAATACAGTGAACAGACGGAATTGCGAATTTTATTACATTATTAACTGTAATCCTGAATGGCGGCCAATGGATTAAATACAACTACGCAAGAGTATATTACAATATCCATCTTATTAAAACGGCGACCATTAATTAGCAACAGTTCGTCGACACTGTTTCTACGTGCGCCGGTTAAAATTGTTTCGATGTTGACCCACATTTCTTGCTCATGCAAATGTACCTGAACACTCAAGATTTTTCGCCGAGTAATGAGAACGCGAATATTAAATTATCAGTCATAATGTAATAATTCTATCGATTTCTTCTATCGTTCTTTTAACTGATTGATTATATGACAGGTCCATACTCAATTTAGATTTACTAAGAGCTGTGTTATTACATAAGTCAATCACTGTATTATGTAACGTGTGTTTGTTATACAAGTTTCTTCGTTAAACTGTGAAAGTTAGTAAGAAAGTTTAATCAGTTACGTGCCCTCTCTTATCGAAACTTTAAGATGCGAGTATAAAATACATGTTTAAACTGTTATTTAATATAAAAATTTTAAACTGTTGGTAAACTGAAAAATTCATTTCAAAAAATAAAATTGTATTTTTAATCCGAAATAAAGATAATTTAAATTTCTAATTATCAATTTATTAAATACCTAATATTTTAATTCTGCAAAAATTTTTATAAATAATGAAGAAGTAACTTGAAAATTAATAAGAAAATCTTTAATACAATCGTATCAATGTTTTATAATATTCTGCATATTGAATTATATATTTTAAGTGCAGGATTGACAAATGGAATATACAGAACAGAAACGGTAACTATCTTAATAGAATAATCAAGTTGAAACTAAATCCGAACTTACCTTGGCCTTGGTCGCCTTGTCCAACGTGTGGCCGCTAAATCGGATCGTGCTCTCGGTAGCCGCCATTTCCAACACCCCTGCAACGAGCATAAGAAAAGAGGTCATTCAGTGTCATCCAATTTGCAGAGTTAACATCTCCTAATGCAACTACTATCAATGAAAATCGCTTGAACGAATTAAAAGGCAAACGACACCCTTGCAAAACTAGCCCACAATTTGATAACGATGTATTAAGGAAAAAAATATATTAAATATTAAATATTATTTTAAGATATTTGTTTTGCCGATTTAGTCTCTTATGCCTTACAATATAATTTCATTGATATTTTCAAATCGGGAAAATTTGATGAAACTAGGAAGTTAATCATTATCATCATTATTGGAAAACGTTGATGTTGAATATATTTAAAGAACACTCTCGATTTCCAATTGTCACGTTTAAACAAACAAGATTTAAACAAAGAATTTGCACGCGTTATAATATTAGATTGCTTAAAAACTTCACTATTTTTTAAAGATAAAAAAAACTGAATTTTTCCACACCCGCAAAAAATGACGAAGCATTATAAATGCGCGTTATGAGCAAATCATCCCGCGGCTAACATAAGCTTTGGACCGCGTATTTCCATTTGAAGGCCGACATGTGGAAAAAGTGAGAATGTCTGTCATATAATTATTTTACCCATTTTTATGAGTCACTCCACTGCAACACTAATTTTTTTCTGTGAGATATACTTGTAATAATGTTAATATTCAGTAAAACAAAATAGAATAATAAAATAAAATGTTTTGTGCAATTATTGAGTAATTATCGAGCACTAATTATATGTAGTATTGTAAATCTATTTAATTAAAAATTTTTTTAAATTTAAACTTGTATAAATTTGTAAAAAAATTTATATATACAATATAAGTAGAAAATTATATTTAATACTTTATTTTTTAATATTTAAAAAATTTATTTTATATAGGAACCCTGTATTCAAGTTTTTATTTATCTTGGGGAACTTATATTTATAATGTATTAATAAAATAATGATACAATTATGATATAAAGATATTCCCATTAATTAATTATTAATAGTAATTGTAATTTGTAATATAAACAAGATATTTTTACATTCCTATTTTATTTTCATTAGAAAACAAACTTATGAGCTCTTCAAATGAATGTTGCATATTACTTTTCCAAATGCAAAGACAAAGTATCAATAAAATATATTTTTATTGTGGTTTAATTCAATATGTTGTGATATATTGCTTCTAATCCTTTTCCTTTGAGATTTGGGATTAATGTGATTGATGACAGTTGCTTAGAGTAGCCCATTTACAACTTTTGGTTTTACACGGTTATACGCGGTAAAGTTCCTCGCGTTACTCAAAGGGATTCTCGGATGAAAGGACCTTTGTTAATTGTGCGTTTTATAGTGCCACATAATGTACAGATAGATTTACAACCGCATGTCAAATATTTGAAATAACAACGTCAACCGCGAAGAGCTTTATAACAGGTGTTAATTTGTAATTGCATTGTGACGTTATTATTCTAATAAGCTATACATCGCGGCTTTGAATTAAAATTTATAATTATAATCGTTAAAATAAAGACAATGAATAAGAAATGTGATATATTATATCATATATGTAACACATTTCATAATCTTTTAACGCAATTAATTATATTGATATCATCATATCATTAGACATAAAATCATATTTTTTTATGAAAAACGATAATTTCCTAATAATGGTATTTGTTCTGTAAAACAAATACTTACGAAATTTGCAACGAAATCTATCAAGATAGGGCAGGTCCGCATGAATACATTTAAAACAACAACGGAAGCGTCATTATGTTATCAGCCTGACTGATGGAGCGACAAATCTCTCGTCCGGCTTAAAAGAACGGCACATTTCGCAACTGCACGACAAGTGTGTTTACCATAACGCAAATGATGGTTCTTCATGAGGGACGCTCATTTCGAGGACATCGCGTAGTGTCATCGAATGAATCATTATTACGCAATCATGCGTTACAGGTATCAGAGCTACAATAAAGCCGCAAGAAGATCCGTTGGGCAGTACACAAGTGGCGCGTTTCCTTTTATAAAAGTTGCATACAAACATTTCAATATTATGCTTCCGCAATGACAGCACCGTATGACTCACTTACAGAAATTTTATTTGCATAAATATTTATAATACCAAAAAAAAAATCGCAACTTTTAGGAATATTCCGTGACTTTTATTTTATTGGTATCTATATAATAAAAAAGGTAATTTTAATTATATTTTATATAGTTAATTTTAATTGGAGAGGTTGTCATGCGTAAACTTGGTTACTTTAACGATTGTGAAATGAACAACTCTTTGTGTAATGGTGATATAATGGCAAAGTGCTAATTTGCGTTAATCTGTAACGCATCTATTTGTTTCGATACTCAATTTAATACGATCAACGATACTTGGCGAGCGATATCGATCCAACAACGTTATGAAACAATTAACTTGGGCGTTAGTTTCGCGTGTAAGACCGGAGAATTTATATGGTCGATGCACGCGAACAATTAAAATGCGATGTACAATCGATCGTTAATAATTCATGTACAACTTAATTACATCATAATGTTTCTTATGTGCGTAAATATAGCGTATTAAACAAACTTTCCTGTGATTATCCATTGCATATTTTTTGCATTAATGTAGAATTCGAGAAAAAAGATTGTTAGAATATTAAAACTGATGTACATGGGAGAATTAACTGTAGTCAATACAATTTCTTTTTTGTGAATTAATACACACGAATTTGTCTGCAATGCAGCGGAGAAAGGTTCGATGGCCCGAGCTGCAGTACGGTGGACCTACATACAAGGGTTTCCCCTTGCGGTTTATTTTATGAGCGTTGATTAGACGCGCCTGTCAGGAATATCGCGCTATCGTAACTGCACCAGACGTTAATTATCTCGGACATCATATTAATCATCGTTGCGTGATACGTTGCCAACGGACTTGGGACACAATATATTCAGCTAAAAGCAGAGGTTTGTTTGCTCGGTTAATTTGACTCGTTTTGACTTTCGCATGTAAAATGTAACTAAAAACGACTTATCTTAAAAAAAAAATCGCATGCCCTCTTTAACATCTATGCGATGTATACGTTAAATAAAAATGTTTCTCTGGGATGTTTCGCAGGATGACTAACCTAATAATTCGCACACGTAGGCATATGACATTTGTCCTTCTGCCTTCAAGTCACAAAGTGCTATTGATTGTTCTGCTTCCGATACGGATACACGCGCTCACATGTCGAGAAATGTGAAAGTATATCTATTCATATGAAGAAGATTGATCCAGAAAAGGTATCGAGAGACAGCCAAATTCGAATTAAAACCCAATTTATTGATATTATCATTTCTGAAAAGTTGCTATTACTTGTTTTCTTCTTTATTCTTACATCAAATATATAAAACATATTGAGAAATATTTGCATTATACCATCTGATACAAGACAGTTTACATTTACGTTCAAAGTTTTATTTTTAACTTTTATTTAAGAAATACTATTCAAAAACAAAATAATGTATAATATTGGGTGACATTTTTCTAGTAATTTTAATATTTGATTTTTCAATCATAACAAAATCATATCTATCATATCATGGCCGTCCATTATTATCAAACAAAACTAGAACACTAAGATCTTTCTCTAGCACATGCGAGGCGCGATAAATGACAGGGGATGGTTAGCATTGAATTGCTAATGTCATAATATTACCTTTATTTTATTCCTGTCACGATTGCCGTGTAAAAACTTTTCGAATTTGCCAGAGATCAACAAGTATCTATGCGCAAATCTATCCACATTCCAGGAAGGTTCTTCATGTCTGTCGCGCGTGGGTGTAATTCGTGTTAAGCGACAGGATGGATGTCTATTAATTGCTGCCGCACGAGTAATACGAACATGTTACTGTTGTAGAACGTGTAAACAAACTCGGTGACGCGTTTTCCCGGAGCACACGTGTACGCGGATCATGCATACATCGTGCTTATACGCCACCGCGTATCAAGAATTAATCACGATTGAAGGATCCTGCCCGATTATACCGCCATGAAATTACCCATCCTGTCGAGAAACTTTACAAACGTCAACGAATTATTCGAGATTGGATGGTACACAAAAACGTCTGAACGCAGCAAAGAGGGAATATTATTAATAACGATAAAGGTAAAGCGTGTGTTTCGCGAAACGATAAATTATCACATAAACTACGCGCTTATTCATTTCTAATCTATCGTGAATCGGCATGAATGACGAATAGAAATGTTTAGAATAAGCCGCGATAACAATTGAGGCTGTTACTTCGCGCTTAAACTCAACAAACTCGATTTAGTTCACTTTGCCTTAGCAAAAAGACGTACGCGATGAAAAACTCAATTGCCTTAAAATTTATACATAAAAATTGAACGCTAAACCTGTAAAGTGCGAATAAATAAAAAATACCATCACAAATTGGAATTAAAAGTTAGAAAGTCTCAGACTCGTATTAAAAACACGACAATTAAAAGGAATTCCTTAATTATGGACGTGATGCGTGGAACCCGGTCTTCTAGACGCGGCGCACAGCGCGCTCAGTTATCGTGACGTCACGTGATCTTGGGGAAGCGACGGGACGTCACGTGCGAGAAGAAGAATCATGTGTGTGCTCCAGGCGGAACGCAAGGGGAACCGGGTCCTTAAACGGCAGCGAAGCGTGGGTGAATTATGGGGAGGACGGTAGTGATTCGACTGTGAAGCATATCTGCAATGTCGCGCGCGGTCGGCATTCAGCCTTGACGCATATATTAAATAATGACGTTGGACGCGCGCGGACCGCTACCGATATTTGTGCGAACGCGAGATGTTTCGCGCGGTACCGGCCCATCGAATTTACGAACAATCGCCGTCACGACGCTCGAGCTTCGGCACGATCGTATCCATTCGCAACCGGAAGGATAATTTCGTCGACGGTAACTTCTTTTCTCTCTCTCTCTTTTTTTTTACAGTTTCTCGCGTTATTCCAAAGCGAATTTGTTCTTCGTTCAAATTACGATGAATAATAGTTGCGACAGCAATTTGCGAAACTTCGCACAATTCGCGACAATGAAATTATTTTCTCTCTCTCCTCTTCCCTCTCCTTTCCCCCAATTGATCTTTCCAAATAATTTCCGCATTCTCCAGATCCGCGTAACAATTCCGCGCTACGAAATGGCACACCGTTGGGACTTCTTCGTTTCCGCCTTGCGAATCTCGGTCTGAAACTCTGCTCCGGTATTTGCCAATTCGTTTCACACGCAACAATCCGTTACAGTGCCAACCGCTGATTACATTACGGATTACAATGTCGCGCAGAACCGCCCCGCTGGCAGCCATTACATCTAGTTTGCCTATTGCACAAGTATACAAGAGAGAGCGACGTCATCAGGAAGTCGCGATGAGGATTCGTCGTGGATGATTGCGGCGTACGGCGAAACTTACGTCAAAGTCCATCATCTCCATAAAGAGGGTCATGAAATAAAATTGAACGGGCGCGCTCATAGTTACGCAGAAACGCGTAAACATACCTCCCATAAAAAGAAGAATATTTTCAAGTTGCGGAAAAAGCACTCGACTAATACTTAGCGACTATTCAGCAGACAGTTCAAAATAATGTCCTATTAAATCCGGTACAAACAAACTCCTCACACATATAAGAAACACAAACCGTGAAAATTTACCCGGCTTATTGCAATTTACCTATCTTACATATATTTCTCTTTCTTTTTAATTATATCAATCTGTCGAACGTCACGACCATTCATAATCCAAGTTTCAATCATAAAACAATCATGCCTCTCGCGAATTTGTTTAAGGTAATCAATTCCGGCCTATATTTCGCTTCGGCAGCACGTTGCGTGCAGCGTGACGATTCGCACGCGGTTGTGATTTCACACGGCTCTCTTTCGCGGCGGAGGGATACGGAAAATCGATTTCACGGCGCAAAAAAGTCGACGGACCGATCCCTCGGGTCTTTCGCGAAGCGCGTGCGGCATATCGCGTGCGCGCTTTATGCGCACGACCAACCTACTTGCTTGGAGCGAGGATAACCGTAAATAACGGTCACTGCACTTTTTATCCGGTCGGACGAATCGGTGAGTGCGCGAGGAGATCGGCGAGAACGCGGAATTCTCACTTACCTCTTACCTATTTTCAACGATACGCGAAAATGGGAGTGAAAGAAGTATACGAGACGAACAAAAGTGAATATGTTTAGATAGCGGAAAGAGAGGAAAGAATTGAGATTTTTTTCATAAATATTAATAAAGATAAAGAAATGGTCTTTTAATAAATAAAAATGGGAATTTTTGAATAAATAAAAATTTTAATAAATGGGAATAATTCAGAAGTTGACGGTACATCATGAAAAATGAATATATTTCTTCCAATTTAGTTTTAAGTAGTGTTTATAAGTAAGTGGTTTATATCTACTTAAGAACTTAAAAGATTGAAATCTTTAATAACAATTAAATATTTACTGTAAATTAAAAAGATAAACGTGGCGGTGCAAAAAATTGAACGATTAAAAGAATATCTCTTAAATTCTCTAAAGCTGCAAACAAAAAAGTTGAAGAAAAATAATAATCCGATAAAAGAAGTAATTATTATATGAATAGATACATTTTTTTTATAAAAAGAGAGGAGATAAGGATTTCAATAAAAAGAGATTAATGATGAATCAATGGCAGAATTTAGAAGTTCATCAAAAGCCGATTAACAAAAATAGATTTTTTATTTTTAATTCTCTCATAGATTTTACAGCTATCCTTTAACGATTTCCTATAAACGTACCGATGCAGAATACTTTGGTGTCTCTATAATATGACGTGATTTGTTTAGACGTATAGTAATACAATCAAATAAATAATACTAAGACCGGCGGAAATCGATGTTATATAAATATATACGGAGTGATGGCTCTCATTCTATTGGTTGCCGAGGGGAAACAGGGCTTCTCTGCGATATTACGTAAGGTACATAGTTCTGGCACGGGTGTTAAGTTTCTCAGCTAGAAATGGAAACGTAACGAATGAAAATGGCAAAGTGCATAGAAAATATTTAATTTAAACAGCGTGCTTAAAGATGAGAAAAGTTATTATTCTTTGAAGTGCGATATACGCAAGAACCTCATCACTGAAAGAAGAGAAAGGAAAATGCATAATTGCAATTAGGCATAATTTGTCCTTCATTTTTACTACCGGAATTATTTGGCAGTGCGATCATTAACGCGTTCGTGTTAACTCCATCTGTCAGACACTATTGCACACCACTTTATCAAAGTTGCAGCAATTTTAGTCACTCCCGTAAAAATTACATACTAGATTACTTAAAAATTTTTAATAGCGTAAATAATTCGCGGGTTTGTTTCTTTTTCTTTCAAAAGATCGCCTTCGATCGATAACGATGTAAAATGCAGTGTGGTTTAACTATTGTCGACTCGATAAATATTCCCAAGAACTCTATCAAATTATCGAGGACACGTGTCACGATCAGTCTAAAGAAACTGCAGAACTGCAAGTATATAAATAGCGAGTAAACTATTTTAGAATGTTATACATACAGCGTTTATTTTTATATTCAAATAGCAAATTAAATTAAATTATAATTTTATAAATATATTAATTTAATAAATATTAAATTAAAAAATATTAATTGTTATAAAATAATACTAGTGAATTTAATATTATCAATATTCAGCACAATGTATCCAATATTTATTATACATATATATTATATTTAATTTTTTACTCAAACATAATAAACAATTTTGTTATTTATTATTTTTGTTTTTTAACATAATTCACTTTTTAGTAATAAAATGACGTATTAAATATACAGTATTAATAATATTTATATGTCGTCTTCCCTTTTTTTCTTATAAAAATCTGCAAGAATATATATTACCTTCGAATTCGCTCTCTTGTTAAAAAAACACAAGCAGTATAATCTAAGTCAACATATCTCTTTAATATCTGTAAAGAGCTTAGTCTCTTCTTTCAACAATCTATTAAATTATCATTACGTATTCATAAGATCATAAGTTAGGACAAAAAGACAAAAAATGCGCTCGAGACCGCTCGGAATTACAATAATTTGAATACAATAAGACGAGTAAGAACGAGGTCTAGAGCATATCGAGGTAAGATATCTGTTTGTGGGATTCTCGAAGGAAATATTAATTTTAATCATGCTCGCGCATTTCACCACTCTCAACACCTTACTATGATAGATTCGCGCAAGATGAAAAATAAAATAATAGAGAAAGAAAGCAACAAAATGTGGATGGCGAATACGTAATAACGTATAATACGAAATAACGTCGACGGGAAGATGTGAAATTCAATTTTCGACGTGCAATCTCACGATGAAAAATTATAATTGCGATGCTGATGTAATAATTCGTATTCTCATTGCAGAAAGATTGCGGAGAAATATAATTCATAATTTCTAGATAGTGTATGTGAAATGTAAAAATAACTTAATTACTTTGTTACAACTTCAAAAAAAATAATATTAATTTAATTTCTATGTGTGAAAGTTCATTGTATATTGTAGACTTTTGTTATACGTATATACATAAACAATTAAAAATGCAACATACATTTATCAATATTTGCATAATAAAAATATGAAAATATAAATATCACTACGTCAATAACAATTATATGTTTCTATTCATTTTTGTATTTTTGATACATATTCAATTTTTTAATTGTATTTGTTAACTCTATTAGATTTTTGATATGTGCCAATCTATTGATATATTAATTCTAAATTCTTTAATTCAAACACTCATGAAACATTCTCTGAGATGAGTGTATTAAAAATATTATAGATAATAATATAATTTAAAAAATTATATATTTGTTTTATTTTACATTACTTAATTTAATATCAACTTGAAAAAATTTTTATATAAATATACTCCACATACAAAGATATACATAAGATTATTAGCAACTGTTTCTAGTATTTTACTACATTTCAATAACGTTTCAATTTCGCACATGTATATCTTTCCTTATTAATATTCTAGAATTAGATAGTTCGCACAGATTGTAACATCTCTCATTGGTCTTGCTTCGAGAATACCAAATTCTTCGGCAATGGCAGAGAAACTTTGGTTATTACGCGAGCGTGTGTGTATGCGATGTGTCTCACGTGAACGGAAAGCACTTCAGGGCGAGTTGAAGTTTAATTTGTCGAGCGTACGACCGCGAATCTGAACGAGGCCGAGAGAAGAAAGGAGGTAGAAGAGGCATAGAGGCAAGAGGTGACGGCGCAACGGCTCGTCTCGAAGAACAATGAATAACATACCGAGAAGAAAGGAATGGAAAAAGGAGAAGAGAGAATGGTAGACGAGGAAAGCATCGATGCGTGTAATCGCGCGACTCTCTCTTCTTATTTCTTATTATTTTTTGTAGTCCCGTTTTAGTTCTGCCGTTCTCGGTAGACTTCTCGCCGATAAATCACGGCATCCGATGCGACTGTCGTGGGAATCGTCGGTTACGACCGGAAATGATTCGAGATAATCGAAGATCTTATTTAAACCATGCGGAATTTTTCGGAATCGCGGAATTACTTCGTCGAAGCAGCGCTCAATTTGATTCGCGATCTAGGATCTGGTTTTTACATATGCACTTTAAAAACAATATATGAAAAATAATAGTATGTACATTTTAAATGTGTTAAAAAAAAATAAAATATATAAATTTTATAATTAAATATTATTCGACCGAAGAAAAATAGATGTGGGAATTAATATTAATTAATACAATAATAGAGTTATATAAGATGAGTATCTCACTGCTGCTCACTAAATTATCATGAAAGATATTTATCAAAGTGCACTTCATTCTTATTCTTATTAAGCATCGCACGTTGTTCACACAATACTTTTTGTCTACCATTATCATTACCATTTGTCTAACGTTTTATAAATGGCATGACTAGTAGAGACTACTAAAGAACAATACAATTCAGAGCTCTGCTGAGAACTATAGATACTCGAGAAGCGGCAAGAATTTTTTTCCATGGCAATTCATAAAGATGATATATACACGATAACGCGACAATGACTTAATCGTCAATATAGTCGACGCAATCGGATTCTATTATTGACGCAGAAATTTGTTTTTTGTACTTCGAGAAAATTCGCATGAGAATTTATGCAAATACGCTCCGATAAATATCACAAAGAAACATTTTGTTAAAAAAACTTTATTTCATTTGCTAAACAGATAAAAATATCGTTTCTACGACGCATTATATATATAGTTTTAAATTACACGCTTTAAATTTTTACATTATTGTTTTATATGGACATGTTTAGTATTAATAACGTAAGAAAGATAAGATTGTTAAGCATTAGTTCTAAAAATGGAATAAAAAAAAAAAATGCATTCTGTCTTACCAGAGCCGATCGCGGAAATACATTGCAGACCATAGTCTTGTTGGGTTTCAGTTTATTTTATTTGCGGCCGACGATAGAAGCCGACTTAATTAGTTCGCAGGCACACGAGTCTATGTTTACCGCGGCTCTCGACGGGAAGGGGCGTTTAGACTGCGTGGTTACTATTTGTATAGGCTGTGCTAGAATGTCCACAGCTTCCTTCTAGAATAGAGTCTAATTTTTTTTTATTGGACACTGTGTACCATATAACCCCTAATGCGAGCATAGTAATTGTATTTAATTCTAGTTGCTGTAATATTATATAAAGACAAAAATCTGTATGGCCAATCGAACGATAATAAGCATGTTAAATCAAGAAAAAGTAAAGTTATTTGTTTCTAAAAGTATATTTTTCTGAAACCGTACATGTTTGTCCCTATAAAAATTACCAATTAAAAAAAATTATTTTTTAAATAAAAACAGTCTACATTGCGAGCTTAAGCATGTGACATTTCCGCTATATCGAAGCGCTAGAGAGAGAAAAAAAAAGAAACAGCTGAGCGCAGGATTGCTGGCGCGACTGTATTTTCCCGAAATGCCAGATACTATTTTCGCGTTTTAATGCGTACGTGCGAATTCCGTGGTCGTCTATTTCCGTAGAGCGTTTCATCGTAAAAGCGGATAATGGACAAATCTGCACGAGTGAAGTGAGAAAAAACAAAAAAACAATGCGAAGTGCGTGGAGTAAGAGAGAAAAATAAAAAGGCGGATCTCGTCAGAGATCTCTCGCGAGCGTCGATAAATATCGTTCGTGCTTTCGCTTTGATCGCGACAAAAACGTGCTCGCATGTGAAATACAAGAGTGTGCACGTACAGAAAAAACATATTCCTTCTGCTGCGTATACAAATAGCGTTCCGATCAAGTTGCAATAAAATACAAATCGATCACGTGGAAACGTTACCGCTTTCTTCCGGATCGGTTACACGCACAAATAATGCAATAAAATAAGTACCATTAAACAGGTAATTCAATTCGAAAATAGGAAGCAACGTAATCTAGCTAATCGTCAATACATCGCGCGTCGATAGGAATTGGATTTACATTTTCCGTGCAGACGACTCGAGTATTCAGTTGATTGATAATATAGTCAAGGAAGTTCAGAGACAGAAGTCTAATTCGTAATTATGACTAATGAGAAAAGCAATGACAATTGCATAATTAGAAATTTATTATTAACAAGCGTAATTACATGCAAGCGTGTATTATTATTCATTCAGCAGGTTCGGAAATTATTTTTCCAATAAATATAAATGTCCCGAATATACATATAAATGCCAATAAATATGTTTTTCACACAACAAAAATAGAAAAGATAAGAATAAAAATAGAAAATAATAAATTGAACCAATTTTATTAGCCAATGTATGTACAATAATTAATACAATCATGAGAAGAAAATGTTATTTTTCGGTCAAAGCGGATCTTGAAAATAAAATTTCACGATATCATTTATTAAATATATATTTTCAGCATCGTAATCAAATTAAGTAACTTAATTTGAAATATTAATAATAGCTTTTCAATCTATGTTTACGTTTGAAGCTTGATAATCTGCATCAGCAATTGTATGAAGCTCAAAATATACATTTGCTATTAATTAATATTGAAATTTTATTAAACACCCAAAATTCGCTTCAATAAATAAAATTTTCTATTCATGAAAAATAAAAAATCTAAAATATAATTAGAGATTTTGTTTTCATATTTCCCTAATGTTCATCATATAATTTTACCAACCTTTCGTGTTTTTCACAGATAATTTAATAGTAATATATTCAACGTTTACGTGACTCAATATAATTACAGGAACGTATTTCATTAATTAAATTTCATTTAAAAAACTTCATTAATAAAATTGTTTAATGGAGAGCATTACGTTTGCCACGTGTGTGAGAATGCGTATGTTTTGTACGCGTGTTAGTATATGATAAACGTAGCCACGTGCGAGGCGATATTCCACGGCAACCGGTAATTGGATCTAACCTAGTATCGACCGGTGAAGCATGCAAAAATAGACATTGGCCGACGACGACGGCGATGCGTCGCTAATCGTGGATACATTCGCGACGACCGACGGAAGAAGTTGAGAATCAAGACAATATCAAGACGCATAGTTTTATTTTAATCAGTTGAATAATTAATTTCGTTACTATCATGATCAAAGTAAAGGCAATTTAATAAATTGGTATACACGTCGCGCAGCACGACATAAAAAGATTTTTGCTAATATTTGCGGAAGTAATTACATTTGCGTTATTTAATAAAGACAGGTAAATGAAAGAATATTGAAATTATATTTTATAAGCAGTAGGAGGCATGGATATCTTTTTAGTTGCAAATTCTATGATAAAATCGACATTTTATTTAATAAAAATATTTCCACTAAACACATACACACACACACACACAATTACATTTAATATTCATTTAATATGAAAAAGAATAGAATACATACATACATATATATTCTTTTTTTTTTTTAATATTAAATGTTGTGGCAATTAAGTTTTAGATTAAACTTCTTATATATGCAAAGTCTAATTAAAATATACCGAGCGATAAGTTCTTTTTATTCACTTTATATATCACGCTATTAAAACTTGAAAAAAATCAAGAAAAATAACTAGTAATGATAAGAGAGCATAAAAAGATTGAAAATCATACGGCCGGAAATGAAATAATATATGACATCAATTGAAAATATGATTAATCAGACGCTATAGTAATAAAGTTATATCAATCGATGCTCAACGCAAACCATTTAGACGCTAGCGAAATTTGTTTGTAGCATTTGCGCTGTCATCTTAATTGATATCACAGACACAACGCACGGAATGTTGAACGCAGAAAATTGGAGTTCAACCAACTTCTCCGCGCGAGAGAAGCGTAGTCTGTAGTCTACAGTCCGTAACCTGTAATCCGCAATGGTAGGCAACCGGAAGTGTGTCGTCCCGCAATTGCGTCTGCGATGCGCGGTGCGAGCGGTAGATGTACCTTGAATGCAACGCGAGGATGAACTTCGACTAGAAATCGTGTGAAAGTGAAAACACACCTCAATCACGTTGAGTTCCGCAATCCTTTATGAGAGACGGTACAAATAGTAGGAGAAAAAAAGAAGGAGGAAAAGGCAGAGAGGCGGTAAATACAAATGTCAGAATTATTGAGGAGAAAAGGGAAGAGAGAGAGAAGGAAGGCCTGCATCGAATTACAGCATGCAGTGGAAATAGATGAACGCATTGCAGGCTCGAAACTCTTGTTTTACATCTTTTGCGCTGTATTTTCAGCGCGCGTCTCGTGTTATGCATGATGAAATTCGCTTGATATCGACACGTCACGTACAATCTTCATGTATAGCAAAGTTTAAAATAAAAAATTCAGGTCATTCAATTAAATAAAAATTGAAATATGCAAATAATAATTCTACAAGTTTCAGTGCCTCACAAATAAAGTTAAAATTATATATTCTTCATTTATTTATTTAATGTATTTTATATTTAAATATACTCACACACGCATTCTTATATTTAGAACAATAGCTAAAAAACTTCAAGAAATTTTGGCACGAATATTTATTAAAGTTATATTAGTAATGTAAAAAGTTTAATTCAATATTCCTCACATTTGTAACTAAGTACTACAAAAAAGGATTTTACATAAAATTTAAGATCAAGCCAAAATTTAAGTAAATTTTAAAATCAATAAAAATATTAAATTTTGAATTCAAATTTTACACAGATACGTAACAGTAAGACAATGTATAAAATTTAAGATGTGACACATATGTACTTTAAGTAAAAAACTGAACAAAATAAGATATTTAATCAAATAAATTTTATCTGTAAGTTGCTTTTATGATTATAAGTCATTATGCCATCGAGAGTGTTTGCTGCTATCTTAGACGAAATATACATATACAAGGACTAAACCTTATCCGATCTGAGAAAAGGTAACGTGGGCATCGAGATACATTGCAAGACAAGTACGATGCGCGCGATGCGGCTGTAATTGCACGCAGAGATAGTGCAGTTGCACCACTATATCTCGATGCCAGAAACGACGTAACAGAGGTGAGCATGATCATGTTCCTGTGATTAATGCTCATCTGAATTAGAATCAAGTGCGCGCGAGTTTTCGTTTCGACATCGAAGCCACGCGAAGGCGCACCACGCGCGATTGAATAATTGCGATAAGTTTTGATGAGAACGTGATTTACAGTTGCAAATAAAAGATTTGACAAATGGGATACCGTTACTCGCCGAAGAACAGTTATTAATACTGAATGCTGTAAGTTAATGATTATAAGACAAAATAAATAACTTTTCAATATAAAGTTCTCAATCATTTTTAAATAATCAAACCAAAAGTTATCAATTAATCATATGAACACATATCAGCTTAATTGTAATTATAAACGTTTATTTCCTGGTATTTAATTTGCGTGAAGACTACAGGAAAAAAATTTCGCTTGAGAATTTTTACTTAATATAAAAATCTTCATAGTTAAAACGAAGCGTACGACTTCTGGATCATGCATCTGTATCTATGCAGATAAGCTATCCTTGGAATGCATTATTCACCTTATCTAAAAGTTAAAGTGCAGTATAATGGAATGTAACAATTCAATTTTTTTCAGATTAAAATGATAATCAACTTTTTCATATCACTTTTATGCAATATAATGCAAAAATTAAAGGATTATAAACTTTACGAGATTAATTTCACGTCTTCTGCGAATACAGACCGAGTGAGACGACGAATGTACTTGTCGAAAATTAAGGCCCTCTCACGTCAAATAGCGCTTTGGCATTCCTCGTCGTCCTCGGCAGAAAAGCCAATGTCAAATTCACCCGGTGATATTAATGCATGTCTGAAAGCAATTACACGAGCGCATCTAGCCGTGTGCAGATCTATTTTTATGCAAATACATTTTGCTTAGTGTCGTGCAATGAGTTTATTTTGCAGCGCGTGTGGAGGCTGAGATGGCGGTGTAATAAATTTATGAATGAAAAGTTATTTTTAGTCCGCAGTCGTCGTTCTAGCGATTTTCTACGAGGATACGCAGAGATATACTTGAGAAACTCTTCTGGCTACAAGTTTTTTTTTACTACCACGTTATCAGCATTAATTGGAAAGTGAGAAAAATTGTTTTGTACTATTTCCTTGAGAATATTTCGATATGGTAAAAGTTAACTGTTTTTTTAGCAAAATATTTAAATTCTAAAAAAAAATAAGAAATAAAATTTTAATTAAATCAGAACTTAATTTGACTCTTGTTACGTAACAAACATTAATATTAAAAATTATATTTAATATTACAAACTCGTAGTTAACTAAATTTTATAGAAAAATTTAGCTACACAAAGATCTCATTCTATTATTTATCGCTTTTTTTACTTGCCTGTTAAAATTAAATTTAATGAGAAAACCCTCTAACAATAAGCAAATCATTTTACTTAATTTACTCAATATTTCACACTTTTGTAACTTTTCTTTTAAATAGTGTATAACTACCTATATAACTTTTATCGCATGTACAGCTCAAGCAATAATAGATGAAGCAATATTAAATGAGCAACGCGGAAATGCCATCGGCCAGTTGAGTGAAAATGCATTTCTCGGAATTACGGCAGTCATGTCGCGGATCTCACGGTGGTGTAATAAATCTTTCTTTACGAGAGAATCCTCCGGTGAATATTACAGTGTATCGATCATACGACGCCGCGCACCTGTTCGCGCGCGCTGCATTTTGCGACGGCACGATGACGACGACGTGAATCATCTACGGCGACTGTAGGCGTCAATGCCATTATCCTTATCGCTGCGTTTAGAGAGATTATTCCCGTTCGATGGCTGAGCAAATAACGACGCGATGTCGCTCGTCGCTCGAGTGCGTTAGCCTGGAAGACGAGCGAAGTGCATATTTAATGCAGATTTTAAGTGCCCGGCTTGACCGACGGCTGACCATATTGATCAGGTCTAAAATTGCATTTAAGGGAATAGTGTACTCGACTACGTGACTGAATATAAACTGTTAATTGCGCCTAGTGTTTAGCGGTTATTTACGAGATGCAATTGTCTGCTCGAGAAAGAGATTATTTTTATGTAATATTTCTATATCTATATTGGGCATTTTAGAGAATTACATTACCGGTATAAGAGCAGAAATTAATCTCTGACGTAACCAACATTTATCTCTTTGTTAATGAAGAGACTGGAGATTAATCTTGTTTTTTTAATTACCAAAAGTTACAATTAAGTTTACGGAAGATGATTAAATGGTGAGAGAATTAATATTTCTATTTATTTCACGCGATACAATCTCCATTAAAAAATTGTTTGGTCTACTTAAACAATTAAAAATATAATACTTAATATCGAAATTGAAACAAATTGTGCTACGGGAAGTAGAGTTCAGATTGCTGCATAAAAGACAAGATTTCTGCCCAAGAATAAAAAATGGGCCAACAGCCGATTTCATTAATCTCCCTCAAATTCTCGTTAACGAAGGCTGGATTCGATTTTTAGTGCCTCGTTAAAGACTTAAAGCCATCACACGGTTCCAACAATCGTCAGTGCTAACGGACATTGATGAAACGGCCGTTATCTGCTTGAGGGAACTTGATGAATCCGGCCATAAGTCTTGCAAAATACTCGTATGGTCTGCAAAATGACAAGAAATATCATTTATGTCAGTTGGTTAACCGTAAGGCGCGATGAAAGTAGTTATTTTGTACAGAATATTCCAAGAATTCTTTTTAATAATATAAACTTTTTAATTACAAAATATTTAAATTAGAAAACTTATTTAATACGTTCAACTTTAAAGATATAAGCAAATCTAAATATAGCTTTTTAAATTATATTTGTGCCTCATAAAATTTATTCCGACATTTATCTTTCACCGATAATAGTAAATTTTCATATTTATTCGTGTAATTTAAATAATGCTCTATTTTTTTCTAAACCATAATATAAATTATCTGTAATATGCCTATTATAGATAGAGATATGAAATTTAACTAAACATCGTTGAAAACAATTTATTAATCACACACTTTGTATTTTATATCATATATGTTTTAACTTTTAGATTGTTTAAAAGATATAACAATTTAATTTCAGAACATTTGCAAATAATAATCTCAAATTTATTGTTAGAGATATTAAACAAATTTGATAAAAATTATAAGAAATTGAGGTTCATTAAATTACTTATTAATGATCAAGATAACATATCACGAAGTAATAAAAACTTTAAATTAATAATACAAGACTTATAGATTTATTCTCTCAAGGTGAAAAATATTTAAAAAAATTTTTTTAATCGTTTTTTAAACGTAAAAATTTACGTGCCTTTTCTTGAATGAGATTTTTTCCTTTCTTTATCGTAATATTTGTTTAATTTAAATAAAGTTTTATGGGAATAGTACTTGTGTTATGAAAGAGAAATTTACGATAACTTCTCCATTGTTTTTTTCGCTATTAATACATAAATGGAATGTATTCTCAACTTGTCTCTTATGCCTCAGTCTTTTTCTCCTTTTTATGCTCAAGTCTCTCTTGAGACACACAAATAAATTGTTCAAGGTTCGTAAAAGCGCAATTTGGGCTTGCTCGATAATTAATTGCGATTTACCACGACGAAAGTAAGACAAATTTCGACGGCACGAAATCATCGCCGTCACAACCACAAACCAAGAATAATACAATTTGTCTGAATGAGTCCTCGTTCACGTTCAGCAGTTCTTCAATATCGTTCATCTTGTAAAGTGGAACCGAGAGAAACCGACACGATTTCGCGTCGCGTACGAACTTTTACGTTCCTGATGTGTTGTTTCGTTTCCGCCGTTCGTACTCGAGCTCTCAATCTTGCTCGGTCCGAAAATAAAAAGACGATGAAAGCGCAGGCTGCAACGTATTCTCGATATACTGGCGTATTTTCGAGTTGCTAGTAGCAAAGTAACATAATTCTGCGGCTATCGTTAAGTGACGATGAGGGAGGACAATAAAACGCCTTGATGTAAAGGACATCGTGATCACCACGAGGTTTCACGATAACTTTACCTCGTGACGAGTATCTAAGTTAATTAATGCCTATTGTTAAAATATCCTCGCGCCAAAGCGAATCAACGGCCTAATCGACGTTCGTACCCGTTACATTCGTTATGCAACGAGTGCATTACACGTGATTATCGTTATTATCGCGTTTGTTATCACCAACATTATAATCCGCGATTACAATTAATAGAGTTAGCAGTTTGAATGTTAACGAGGCGAACGCTTTAACGCGCGGCTGCTCTAACGCACTTAATCTCGCTCGCGGAATATCAGCGCGAGCATTAATTAACTTTCCGTCTCTTATGCCGATAATCAAACTCGCGCTGTTTGTCAGGAGACGGAACATTCTTTTTGTTTTTTTCGCGCGCGACCGGTCCCTCAGTTTTCACTTTCCCCTCGACTTAACCGATGGAGAATGAGGAGACGAGAGGCGAGACGGCCATTATAATGGACGTTTATCGTTAAAAGCGATTTCCATTAACTGCAGCTCGAAGCGGCGACCGACCGAAGCGGCCGACCCGCTGGGAAAAGTGAGCGTCTATTGAAAACTTTCGTTCGCTTTTACATGTTTTTTGTGCAAATCTCATCGGTTATACCATCGGCGGCTATCAAATAGGTCCTTTCATATATTCCCTATTGGCATTCCGGAAAAAAATTTGATAAAATAAAACCAAGATTATGTTTTGTAAAGTACACAATAAATAATCTTTCTAGTGTTAAAAAAACATCTGAATAATATCGATATAAATTTAAGAGAAATATGAGCAAAAAAGCGTATATATCTCAACAAAATACCTAAAAAAATATTTTAAAAATTTTAAATATTCATTGTTTGATATTTATTTTTTACTATAATTATCCATGACAAAGATATATTATACAAAGAATTGTAAATTGTATCTTTAATAAAGGATCACAATTATAACTTCTTAAATTTCAGATTGCAATATTAATTACATTAAATTATAATTAATTGTTTGAACAATTATAAAAAGTATATTTTATTAAATATGTATTATATTATTTTTTTATATTGTGTACAATTAAAAATTTATATC
The DNA here is from genome assembly GCF_013373865.1 of Monomorium pharaonis. Classification (NCBI taxonomy): domain Eukaryota; kingdom Metazoa; phylum Arthropoda; class Insecta; order Hymenoptera; family Formicidae; genus Monomorium; species Monomorium pharaonis. The sequence goes on from NC_050477.1 coordinate 9,275,007, forward strand.
ATTTCTTTTGTATTTGAATACTCAAATATTTAATGACGCTATTAACTGTTTTGTTAATTAATTTCTATATATAAAACGATAATTAAAATTTAAAATTACCGAATAAAATATAAAAACAACAAAATAATGAAATAACAAAATTAAAAATAAGTGCGTCTCAATAAATACTTAACATTTAAAACATTTAATGTCAATAACAGTTCAATCAATTTTATAAGAATAGCATAAAGAATATTTAATTATACAATTTCAATATTCATAATCATGTTATTATAAAGATGTGTAACGTAGTTGCCGTTTCTTTTCGCAAGTCATCACTTTGCTATTAAAATTAATCATCGGCATTGTTCTATTTCCATAATCTTAATATTCATATATGAAAATGCAACTAAACATTAAATTGCATTATTCGATGTACAAAAGATCCAATATTTCCATCGTGTAAGATAACAAAAATCCATTCGTAACTTTTATCATAGGTCCATCTCGGAAAAATATCTGCATCGCGGATGCCAGATTGAATGCGAGTATGACGTAAAACGGAATAAAAGTTGCCTTATGTAATAGTGTGTATACCCGTTGGATTACTTTTCTCTAGCAAGAAAGCCGAAGGTCACGATCGATCTTCGAGCCCTGTTCGGATCGGACTCGTGGAATAGGTCTTGGCATTCGCTCTTGTTTGACTTTCTCACGGATCGCAGAATCCGTGTTCAAGATATCGCGAGAAAGGACGAATAGAAAGAGCGAAAGATGGAAGATGAGGTAAAGGCGAATCTGCATGGTTCACTTTTGACGATGATTCTGAGAGAAACATTCAAAGCGTGAAAGAAGTGAACATATGTTTCTACAAAAATAATCATCTGTGTTAAAAAAAAATAAAAGAATTCAAAATATACTTTACTTTCGTTCGCATTTTTTTATAAACACTAAGCACAGAAATAGAACACGTAAACAATGTTTCAATTTGTAGAATTCACAGGAATATTACATCAAATTTAATGATGTAGAATAATTTATAATCAAATTATTTCATCAAATTATCTTTTAATAATTTTTAAATAAAAATTTTTTAGAATTGTAGTGAGAAACTATATAAAATCTATCAATAAAAGTTTATTTATCTTTATCAACAATCCTAATTTCTTAGGTAAAAAATTTTTTTTTCTTGTTCTTTTAATTTTTTGATTAAAATATTTAATATCACGCGCGACACGCGAGTTTATTTGATACTTTTATTTCATACTTTTATTTTTTTTCTTCCCTTAAAATTTAATTTAATATTTTTGTTCTTATTTGTTTTCTATAATAAATACAGAAAATTTAAATCTTTAATAAAAGCAAATTAAAATCATCATTAAACAATAATTACAATTAAATTAACTAAATCAAGAACTTTGTTTCTCATTTATTGCTTTTCAAAAACTCAATATTTCCAAACTACACTTAATTATAGTATTGTTTAATTAAGTTTTTCACTGTATCTATACAAAAACTCAAATTTGTCAACGTCAAAATTTGTCATTCAATCAGGAAACCCATTCACAAAAGTGAACATTTGCCCCGAGGGTTCGCAAAAGAGATACTCTTGCTTGGTGGTCCCTTCGTAAGCGATTCCTTAGCTTATCCTTTGCAAGAGATGGTGCATCAACGTATAGTATTCTTCGCCGAGATTTTACGACCGGTCTCTTACCTACCTTCAAACAGAACTGCTCGATCCGAACAAAAAGCATTTTGACTTGCGAAAAAACGCATCACATATTAGAATCGAAAAATTATTATGTAAGAGCAATCGAAAACAGTGGAATCAGATAACAAAATTCAATTTTTTAAAAACAAATCTTAATGAAAATTTAATTATTTTTTATACTAAGAAATTCATAAAATGTGTTTAATAAAAATGTTTTTTTTAATTTATCAATTAAATATCTTTTTTTCTCAAATATCCTATGTATATTCGTGTCTTTTCCTCCAAATATAATTTTTATAAAAAATATTGTAGCAGAAAAAATAATATTGCGATATAGTGTTTAGAGAAAGTTAATACTGACATAGATCGTTTAAAACATCTCATTTTTTTATTTCTCAAAAACTAAACATTGCAATTTCTCAGACATTTATTTTTGATTATATTGCGAAAAAATTAATTATTACAAATATAAACAGTATTACAAAAATTGCTATACCATTTTCAAAATTTCATTTTTAACTTTTGTTCAAGAGACTATTCAAAAACAAAGTATGCCAATATAAATCTACCATAGCAATGGGAAAATTCCATTGTTTTCTCTGTTGCGCTGTTGATAATTATTGATTGTTTCCATATCACAGGCATGATAGATGCTGTGTCAGAGTAATCATTTGTACATGGCGTTTACAGTTTGGTTAGTGAGACGTTATCGATTCTATGTTAGCCAATGTCGATGAATAATTTTTCGCTTCCAATTTCTACGGTCAACGACCCGACTGCATCCGGCATTTGTCGCGAGTCAAGTTACAAGTTAGACTACGGAAACTATGTATTGCGTACGAAACGTATAATGTATATCCTATGGCTTCGTGATTTATCGAGCGTGGTGTGGTGACTCTTGGTCAATCGCGCGAAATAATTGAAAAAGTTTCTTGAACGTTAATAAAATCGATACGTGGCGAGCGGAGAGGCAAAGCGTTCTATCCAACAAATGGCCGCTTTGTCTTTTGTGGAAACTAGGGCTATGATAGAGTTTCTAATATCGAGAGCTTTTGGCCACGCTCCAAAAGCTGTGGGAAAACGAGGTGTCGGCGTTTCAACAGCCGTCGATAAGACGATTTGAAACAATAACTGAAAACTATTTGCGATCTCTAACTGGAAACTGTCAGTATCAATATTGTGGTTGTCATCATATCTAACATATTAAAAACTATAATAAACTCAATAATCATTGAGATGCAAAAATACAATCTAAATCAATAAATGTATAATTTTCTAATAAATATTACAAATATATGCAGTGTTAAAAATAATACTCATATTAATTACCATCACTCATATTAAATAATACTCATATTAATTACCATCACTCATGTTAAGTAAAAAAATACTTATTATAATTCTATTTATGTTTATTTCAATGGTTATTTAATAGCTTTTAATGGTTATTATGGACTTATTTCATTAAATAATAAATCTTTTTTTAAATAAAAATACATTACTGTACATATTATAATTTAATAATTTCTTCAATGCAATAAGATAAATGCAATTAGAAAAAACAATTAATGTTTTGTTTAATTACTTCTTATTCAATCTGAATCTAGAGTAACAAAGAAAAAAATTTTTTAATTAAAAATATAGTAGTAAAATTTTAATTATAATATACATTCATAATTTTTGCCAGAATTATTTAAAAAATTAATAGCACATAAATATGTCTAAATTTTTGTTTAATTTCAAATAAATTAAAAAAACATCGATGAAAACTATTACTTTAAATATATTGACATTAATATCATCATAAGATAGAGTGAAAACAGGCGATTGTCATTCACTATGCGCCAGTCACAAAATTCTGGCGACAATAACCCTGTCATCGCTCATTTCATCGTCGACGATATAATTTATGCTTCGAGAAACTGCAGGAGAAAAAGAGGGCGAAGTCCATCGTCGGCAGAATGTTAATTGCGGACGAAAATTCTCACTGAGGATGTTTGCAGTGCAGCGTATACACGAGCTTGAAATACCGCACACAAATTCCTACCGCAACGCTTCGTTTAACGTTCATGTATTTCTTTTTTCTCGGCAATTCTTGCACTCGATATTGTGAAACGGAGTTCGTAAAAGGAAACGCATGCTGAGTTAATTCTAGAAAACAAAATGTTTTTCCACCGACAAATTTTACATATAATAAGGAGCTAACAGCCAGCAAACGTATAAAAAACAAATGAGTTTAACTAACTTAATGAAGATTTTATCATGCCAAAATTGGACTTTAATAAGAGCGCTGCCGCATCATAATTAAAATGGAGTTCTTTGTGAATTCGTAACACACGCTCTTAATTTATTTTTTATTCTGTCACCACAGAATAATACATATAGATTTTAATAAATCTAGAAATATATGCAAGAAATACTTAATATTTAAATTATAATAAATTTACACACGCGACAATAAAAAATAATAAAATTAAATAGAGATATAGATAATATTTAAAGAACAAGTAATATACGCATTAAAAAATAATGTTTAAGAGATATAAAACATTTTTTTAAAATAGGTCATGCGTAACTTTCTCCTCGAAGTTCTTAGAAGCACGAACGACTTACTCGCGCAATCGTGATCAATGATCCGTTACATAACATTCAATTTGACAGAACAGCTTTTATGTTGACATCGTGTTCCATATCAACGTCAAAATAGAAGTTAGCTGTTTGTTTGGATTTTGTAACATCCTAGTATACTCAACTTAAGGTCTCGCAAATACCCACATTAAAAAAGTGACCCATATTACGTAATATTTACTTATACTTGAAAAGACTTTAATTTCGACATATGTAATATACGCAATAGAGCAAGTGAAACTTTATAGATGTTTAATGAAAGCAGTTATGCACTCGTGTAAACGTGACATATATATAATATCTGATATTTTTAAGTTTCCGTACGTCATATTTCAAAAATAAAAGTTCAAAGGAATAAATAAGGAAGTTATTTGTAATACAAATCAATAACTTGTATATAATTAATGCCATTTTGTTTTCAATACCGTAAGTGTGATAGGATAATAGAAGAGAGATAAACTACTTAAAAAGATTAATAGATCGACACGCAAGTGGAAGCTATTAGCAAATAGATCAAAGCAATGAATTAACTGCGAGCGTCATCTATTCGGAAACTTTTCTACTCGCGGTTTATATATCGAACCAATTTGTACGTGAGGTCAGTGTATTTTTAGACACGAACGTTTCGGAGAATAGTCGTATCGAACTCGGAGATGTCCAAGTAATGATCAGTCGTCCGCGCTTTCGTCATCTTTTCGTCATTGCATGTAAATTAACGAAGAACCTGTTAACATGCTTTTACTTCCTTCTGAGGCACCAGTCTGCGGTGTGGAAGCAACTACATTCTGCTATTTCTCTTTCTCACAAATAAAGTTCACGGAAAAAAATTTGATCAAACAGAGGTGAAAATAATAAAGACAATGTATTATTTTATGTTATTTTATGTAAATAATGAGATAATGAATGGAACAATAATTGAATCATGTATATTTCTTTCCTGTGTTGCACATTATCGATCTGTTATAATATCTCATCTTTTTTGTCTTTTAATCAAAGAAAAAAAACATATTTTGTACAAGAAAAGTTAAATAAAGGAATATTGTTCTAAATTACCTTCTCCAACAATATTTTTTTATTCCCAAAAATGACGAAATTTTTCGGATAGATAACTTCGAAGCAAATTATTACTGTGCTCCGCCGAAGAAAAATTTACGAGCATCGGAGAGCAAGGTTTCATCCCTATCTGAACACGCCGTTCAATTTGTAGCTTTTGGGCTATTTGCCCTAAAACTCGTGGTATTTTCATTAATCGAAGTTATTCCCATAAAATTGCACTGACCGCTACTGATCCACTGGACTTCGTATCGGTGTCATCTCGAGAAATATTTTCACGAAAATCATCACCCAATACAATTTCATGGTAGAAATACCCTAAATCGAAAACTCTGATCTTCTTCACTTCCTTTTTTATATTTGAGAAAACATATCAATTCAAACTAGCTCTTTGTTCTAAAATAATTTCTTACTGCCTATATATTGCGCATATAATGTACGCTAATATGTTGTAAAACGTATTTTTGATTGATTGGTTCATCATTTTCGTCGATACTTTATGTATGAGGCATTTATGCTCTGACCGGAGATCAAGCCCATAATTTGTACGATCCACTTTAAGTATGCGAAGCCTCATCCAAAGTAAAGCTTGAAATTATAGGCTCGGTTCGCTCTAATTCAAAATGCTTTATATGATACCTGTCAGACTCGAAAGACGTATAAAAAAAGTCTATAAATACTTTTATTGTCGAAATAATCTTTTCGTTAAACAAAGCTTTATATTGTGGAAAAAATAATGTAGTTTTATAAAAAATCAATAAATTACCATTTATGAGATCGTCCTTCTTAACAAAGAACACAGCAATTTAAATTTAAAAATAATTTTCCTACATATACATATGCATCGTTACACACACACATACATACACACTCTCTCTCTCTCTCTCTTTTTACACAATAATGATTGCTACGTTAAAAACTCTCGATTTCTCAATAATATCAATATATAGATTATAATTTTCTATATACTAGCTGCTAGAATATATACTGGAAAAAAGCATAACCTCCTATGGTGTTGTATCTTATTGACCCCTGTCACGCATTTACATTCTTCATTATAATCTTCCTCTTGCATAAAATGAAATTATAAATAAATGAATAAATTCATAGTATCTAAGAAATCAAGCATGTGCTGTAAAGCAGCCGTCGTCCTATACGTCTGTTACGCACACACGAAAAAGCCGATCTACTCCCGGCGAAAATGGAAGTGGCACTCACGCCATGTTACTTACAAGAGAGTAGCCCGACAGCGGCGTTATCGATATCCCTGTCTTTTATACCGTCACTACGACATCTCCCCGATAGCGATATCGCTGCACGGTAACTTCCGGCAGCAAGACAGGCACAATTCCGTATTTGGGTCAAACGTAACCTGCGTGCGTGGAGAAAAACATCGGAGCTCGTATACGAGGGATAGGATTCGAGCAGATCCCTTGCCGTCATTCTCATCGTTCTCCCTTTTCCGGGATCAGAATTATTTAGGTCAAGATACTCTTTGGGGGATACTCTGTAACGAGGTTGCGAAAGAAAAACGCCTATTGTCTAAAAAAAAATCGAATCAGCATTCGCAACAATTTCAAGATGTATCAATAATGGAAAGTTCAAAAAATTCAGAGTTAATTTTATACTTATTTGCCTTTATAGAGATTGTCTTTGTTACTAGTTTATTCAGTCTTCTTCTAAAAAGTACCAATTAGATTTAAAACAAAAAGCCTCAATATTTTTTATATAATATAAAATAAAACGTAAATCTAAGAAAATGAATTGTTTCGAATAATTACGTATACACTAAATTTTTATATTATATTCATCATAGATGCTAATGTAAGTACGTAAAATAATTTTGCAAAGATAATCGAATAGATTCAGTACTCATATTTTTTAAATTAAAGAATATAAATAAAGATAACTTGAGTTTACATTTTTCTCTATCCTGCTCTCTCTCTCAAATATAGATCCAGTACTTCTTTTTTTACTTTCTTATTATTATTATTAAATAAAATTATATCAAGTGCCCATACAAATGTTTCCTTAAATGTTCATTGTGCTATCACTCACAAGAGTGTGTGTATATATGAACAGAACGTATAAATGTATCCGAATGTCCGCAGTGTATTGAGCTTGAATCCGTTGGCTTGCTAAGCCCAAATGACCACGAGGCTCAGCCACCCTCTGCGGGAGATACTCATGCTATCAAAACCTCGAATCGGTAGCGACATCAAACATGAGCTGAATGATCCCTAAATTGTATTGACGAGACAATCTCGTTTCTAAACAAAGTAACGCCAAACTCCCATACATCATGATCGATATTATGAATTCCACGAGTAGATTGTGAAGCTCGATGAAAGAAAGGTGATCACAATGGCCGTCACGAGTTTCTGTGCCACGGATACTCGGACTCTGAGTCACTCGACTACTCGCTCGCTCGCTCGCTCGCTCGCTCGACCGCTCGCATTGTGATCTTTCACCTAGCAACGCACTGGTTCCCAAACTGGACGTTATAAAAATAAAGCGACGCAAAAAAGTTTGAAGACAAATATCACGATATACACTTTGCAATTAAAAATTAGAGCAAATTTGAACTATGTTATATATAAAAGGAAATCTATTATTTATGTATCTCAAAATTTGAACAAAAGAATAATTCAAATTAATTTACTATCTCTGAAAAATACAGTAAATAAGATGTTTCTTGATACAAATCATTATATATATTTATAATAAAATTAGATGTGTAATCAAAATTTGGCCATTCGACATCAAAGGAAACGTGAAGTCGAGCGTTTGGGAACCTCTGTGCTAACGCCTTTAAAATCTCGAAGCAGCAATTCCCGCCGACTGGCACAGAGGAAAGGAACGAGGTACGCCGATCCCGATCGAGGATAATGCCCGCTTCGCAGTCATCAAGTGCGTGACCCGCGTTTCGCAACGGTTGACGCCGCGATTCATCACCTAGGAACTAATAAAGCTTAAGCATCAACTTTCAATAAGAAAATTTCAGTGAGAAATATTCATTAATTCGTTAAAACAGGAAGAAACATATTCTCTTAAATTCCTTTGAAGTCCTACAGCTTAATTAAACTGTATGATTAAATTTACAAAATGTATAAAAATTCGCGATTTGTAATGATAAAAAATAAATTCCCAAAACTTTTTTAGATTTTTTAAATTTTTTCCGCTAACAAATATCCCGTATCAAATTCGTATATGTGACAATATTTCCAAACCTTTTAAAATTAAATAAAAATTGCCCTGAGCATTAATAAAATCTCATGAAAAATCCATGTAATTTTCAAGGATAAAAAATAAATTCCCAAAAATTCCATATTTTCTCGAGTAAATAATATCTGTATTAAATATGTGACAATATTTCCGGTAACCTTTTATTATGAAAATGACCAGAATTAAACATTTGACTAAAAAGAATCGGCATCTCTTTGTTTTACGCAGAGTTATAAAGAAACGTTTTAAAATTCCCGGAAAGCTCCAATGTGTAGCCACGCACGTCGTCTTCGTAACGATTATAGTTCCGAAGAATGCGCGTTGTTCGTTCGGAAATCGCTCCGGTGAGAAAGCGCGTATCGCGAGGGAGCGAAACCGATGTCGCCTGAAAGAGAAATCAGAACACATGATGATCGCGAGTACGTATGTATTTTGCAAATCGACGAAAGCATGTGAGATCTTGGCGCGCAGCCGAGATAAACAGGCTGTTTAACGATTGACTCGTGAAAATTTATATTTTGATACCGAATTAAAACACATACGTTTTCTTTACATCAAAAATCGACACGCAATTCGAGTCTATATTATTCTTTTGCAATGGAAAGAGCAAAAAATATCTTCGTTATCATACAATTGGTATTCCGTCATGCTTGGGGAAAATTTTCTCATCACTCACGTAGGACTTTGGCCATTCGATCGACTGATTTCCGATACCTTTAAATAGAATGGTAATCAAATACTAAAAGTGCAAGTTTCTTGTCTACTTGTAGAATAATTTCCTTGCTCACGTAAGTGTATTTATCTTAAAAAAAATTATTATTAATGCAAAAATAATAAGTTAATTGTATTTATATACGCGAAGAGGACACATACTTCACAAGATTTATCGTCGCGTTCCGTTCATTGGAATGTAGTTCGCATAACGGAGCAACACGCACGCATACACGATCGTAGTGTATATCTGTAAATTTGATCTACCTTCAAGGATCTACGGCAATATGCGTGTTCGTCTCTGAATATTTACACAGAGAAGAATACACACTTTTAACTATTCTCTCATATTCGAAACTTTGACGAATAGCATTAGCACCGTCAGGTACTTCTTTTCTATCTTTGCCATAAGCAAAATATCTTACGTCACTCGAGATCGAGCCGTTGCGTCGTTATGCAGAGATGCATAATGCACGCCAGGTGCATCTGCTTTTTTGCACGTGTGATAGGTCATCGGTAGAAATTAACTTTGCGAAATGAGACACGTTTTTCCAGAAATGCGCGTGAGAATAAGCGCGATAATGTCGGTATGATTATTTCACAATTCCTATTGAAAACTAAGAATTTTAACGAGAAATGGAGCCAATTAAGAACTCTAATAAGAACGATTCGAAAGAAATTAAGAATCTTATTGTATATATTACTATTAGTAACAATTGTTATATTATTCAAGTAGAACCTAGTGATTACACATATCACAATAGGTGATTAATATAATAAAGCGTTTTAAATAGCAAATCATGTGAACGACATGAAAAATAATGAGATTAGATACCTTTAATCAATTTTCATTTAAAAGAATATGCTGGTCTAAAACTTTAAAATTATTAATTAAAAAATTTTGAAATCTGGAGAACATGTATATAAAATGTTAGATAAAAATTCGGAAAAACGATAAAATTATGAGATTAAAAAGCAGATGTTACGTGTACGAAAAGTAAAAATAAAACTTCCAAATCGTTTTTGTCGAATCTTTTTGGGAACTATTTTTATGTCTTTAAAATTTTCGTTAAGCAATATTCATAAAAATTAAGTAAATGACAAAGTAAATGTTCTTTTATCGAATAAACTAAACATATGTTACGCAAAGCTTTTTGTGCTATTAACAAAAAACGTTTCAAATAATTTTTTGTTAATTTCAGACTTTCTCCTTAACATTAACATTATTTAGTCTTCTCTATAGATTATGAGATAACCATATTCATATATTAAACGTAAAAATATAGTTTTTTCCATTTCTTGTTTCCATTAATAAGAAAACGTAAAATCAGGAACACCAGCAACATTATTATTTTTGCCAGCATACGTATTTGGTTTTATCGCTTCAAAAAAAATTTAAATTTTATCGTAACAAAAATATATGTACGTTTTTCACTTGTACAAATACATGTACATAGGTCCAAAAGCCTACTGGTTAGGGTCGTCTCATATAAAATTTTAGAAAAATGCATATTTTTTGCTCTAGATGAGAAGATATCTCTTTAAAAGATTGCATTAGAGATGCCATTTAAAAAGTAGCATTAATATTATATTTTTCAAAATATTATATTTTTACTATGAATACTACCACAACAAATAGTCAACGAAAATTAATTGAGACTGTAAACTAAAATTACAGTTCAATAATTTTTTATTATTTTGAAATCATTCCAAGAAAGTATCGCACATCCAATAGAGAGAAGAGAAGTGTAATCTATTGAAATCAAAGACAATCCATTATAAATTAAATAAAGGAAATTTAAATGAGTCCTTTCATTTCCAGCAAAAAAAAACATACTCCAGTGTCTTTCGCACAAATGAATATTTACATAATTAAGTGCGTGCATCAGGTGCAATAAAGCGTCGATGCCGATGTTCGCGGAGATCGATATTCGGCGAACCAAAATAGAGCCCGTTAAGGGGCTAATATCCCACGCCAAACGTGTTTCCCCGGCTTCGCAAGCGGTGCCCCGCCATTTCGGCGGTTGCCTCTAATTAGCGCCGTCAAAGCGCGCGGTATTTGGCGCGCACGCCGGGAGAAACGCGACGGAGGAAAATGCCTTTTGGCTACTTGCGTACCTTCGTTATCGCTCGCGCGGTGATCTCGCGGCGACGAGGCACATCGTCCGGTCCGGCGCGTCCGGTCAGCTGCGCGGGCTCGGCGCGGCAGAGGTATCCAATTTTAGCGCCTCGGCGTGCAGTCAACGACGAGGACGACACAGTCAGTGTCAGACGGCGCACTCGCGTCAGAATAACTCGCGATGCACACCTCGACTGTCCCGAGCTGCCTTCGAGGATGCACGCGCTCCAGAGACGTTTCGTCGATCTCTCGCCGTCGCCGCCACCTCCTCTTCCACCACCACTCACCGCACGCTGCTTTCGCACACACGCGCGCGCGCGCGCGCACACATGCAAACACACCGCGTCGTTTTCTTCCTTTCGTTCGATACCGAAAGGAATCACCTCATTTCACGCGAAACCCCATTGAACGACGGGTGAAGAGCCCGGAGTGCGGAGTTCTATCACTATTTCGATATTCGAAGTCGTGTAAACGCGAGAGATGCCCGACAAGCGAAGGGACAGAAACGCGCGAGTGCTAAGCGGCGACTACTCCGATTTCCTCTTCGGCACACACACGCGGGGCGCAGGGCGAAGAGAGGGAGAAGTTTGTCCCCGAAGGGTGACGAAAAGGCCCGAGAGCATGGATCCTCTCGTCACCTGATCGCAACCACGTTTGCGTTGTCCCTTTTCTCACCTCTCCTTCGTCCTTCTCTACCTTCACCACTGCGAGTAGGTCACGCTCCTCTGGAAGCTTGCGCGCACAGTGTCACGTGTCGCGATCGCGGATCCGCGGTCGAACTCCAAAGTGGTCCCCGAAAATATGTGGCACCTCCTATTTGCGCACTGATCAAAGGAAACGAGGAAGACTCGAGAACCGGGGAGTAGTGCATCAAGCTCGCGGTCGTAGCTTGGAACTCGCTCGAGGGGGGCCGACGCGACGCGACGCGACGTGACGCGACGCTGCAGGGTGCACGGTTCTCGGCCGTCTGAGCGTCGATGCGGAACCTGGTCTCTCGCGAGCGACCCTCTCGCGGCCACTTCCGCCGGCGCCGACGCGCGGCCGCCAATCGCTCCGCGCTCTCGTTCCCCACTGTCGTCGGTCATGGTCCAATGGCGAAGCGCGGACGAGCGGACACCTATGCGGCGCGCGCGATGCCGCGAGGTCCGATAAACGCATCCAGGCGTTCGAAACCAAGCCGCTCCGGGGGCTTTCTTCCGTCAAGGCGAGTTCCTCTCGCGCGCGAGTCCACCTCTCTTGTCTCTCTTTCTCTCTCTTTTTCTTTCTCGTTCTTTCTGGAATGGCCACGAGATTTGAAAGTAAGCGCGCGGATCCGGCACACGGCCGGCGGTGATTTATCGCGGGGAGCCGAACGCGCCGAGATATCATGCCATTAACGAGTCGCGAAGGGGGTCAAACGTGAAGGGCCCGTCGCTTCGGTCGCGCTTTCTAAAAATTAGCGACTCCCGAGCGGGTGTGTCGAGAAAATCCATCGATCAGTCGTCCTCGAATCACGACAGACAAATGCAACAGATAGGTAAACATGTGTTTTGTGCTGTAGAAACGAGTTAATCGAATAATTGTGGAAATAAATTAATCGTACATTCCTACGAGTAAAAGTTTGAGATATCTCGCTTGATTTTCCGAACAATTGCCTTTGTCTCTTATGACAACAACTCTAAAAATAATTACGCAATATAGATACTGGCTATAATATAAAAGAGGTATATCTGACAAGTTGAAACACGTTGATTATCGAATAAGAGTTAATTCGTAATTAGTGGTCGATAAAGCTTTCCGCCAATTTGATTTTGTAGGAAATGGAAAAGGAGAGTTTTTATCGTGAGTTTCGATAAACATATAAGTATAATTAAAGATTCTAATCTATTAAAATAACACATCGATAAATATATCGAAGACAAAGACTTTATAGAACAATGTGTTAATTCTAGAGGAATGTAATGATAGCATCTGCCGCGAAGGATACAATTTTTTATCAACTTGCTCGAAAAAAAAGATTGCGGTGTTCCTTATCTTGACGACCATGCGGCCAGTGGTGCGTCGCACGCGGCGAATGACTGAGAGGTAAGTATGTTTCCCGTTTCGGTAGAAAATTGATAAATCTTTTATCATAAAGCAAATTCGACTTCCGCAATTTGTCGAATGGCGAGCGAATATATAAAAATAAATCGCGCAAAACTGTGCGAGATTAATTCATCTCGACATATGTTCAAAGTAATGCGGTATCTCTTATCTGCTTCCTGCTTATACAAATATCGATCATGACGATACTGTGAACTGATAATACGTTTCTGAAAACGTAAAGAACAAGAGAACACAATAGATTTTTACCCAATTTAAATTTAAAACGAACCTAATATTCTTCCTTAGAAACCAGTAAGTTTAAAAGTAAAATAGCATTTTCTTTTACCCTCGTAGTTCGATTTCCCGAAGTATTTCCTTAATTAAATTAGATATCTCATTCCAAAAGAGAAGTTAAATTTAAAAAGTCGACGGAGAGATCAATAATATCTGTTAAAGGTAATTACGTAACATAACGACATACTTGAACGGTAACTCCAATATTTGTTACGAAACCGGTCGAAGTAATTACTACGTATCTAAATATCTGTCATGTAAATGTTGGGAGACCAATATCAGTTACATCGCTCCGACAAACGCATCGACGTGCCGCGCTTACCCCAAATTACTTTGATCGTCATTGCCGCTAATGACCGCCACCTTTCTCGGGCCGTGTCATGTGTGTTATGTACACGCCGTTTGCGAGCGCGGGGCTGGCCCGTGCGTGCGCCATATACGCGTACACGTGAGAATATTGATTCCACCGCGTCAGCTGCTTGCCTACCTGCCTGCTTACTTGCTTGCGCTTGTCGTGGCTCGGTTACCCTGCCGCATTCTAACCCACATTCACGTGCACCGCCACGCGGCCGCGCACAAGCTATTGACTAGGATATCCCCGTTTCGAGCTGTATCGGATTTGCCGAAGAGACGGATATCGATATCCTGAACGGGAATTGCAACTCAAGCACTTGCTTGCAATCGCGACTCGAGCCTTTCAGACACGAGCTCCTCGTTAATTTCTATAATGCTATCTACACTGAGAAAAGTATCTGGCGAAACTAACCAGAATTCTGATGAATAATCGTGTAACCAGATTTCTGGTTAATCTCACCGGATATTTTTCTCAGTGTAGGAAAGTTATAAAATCACCGTCAAACAGTTTTTCTTTTTTTTTACGTTTTAATTAAATAATCCTCCTTTCTCTCCCTCTTGTTTGTTAAATTTATCTGGTAATCAAACTTTGTGATGTAAAAAAATTGTTTAGGACCATGAAGTTATTTTGAACGGCTAGAGCGAATAATTTGAAATGTTCGTACGAATTTTACACTGCTTAAACCAGTCTGGAAATTCGTGTGGGAGGCGTTTCCGAGAACTAAGAATAATAGTCGTCACAAAGAGATAAATCGCTACGTTCGAAGATGAAAATCGGGCGAAGTGCACTTTCGACGCAACGAAACAGCGGATTGATAATGGGATCAGGCGCATGACTGCGTAATTGCGGAAGCGCGAAATCGCTTCCGATGCGCGACCCCCGGTGGGAATCGTTTAATACTTCCTTAACGGGAATCTCGCGGGCGGGGTCGTGACCGCTATTCTTTATCCAGCGTGCGCTATCCAGGCCTGATGCACAGGTTCCGTCCGATAACGTGCACTCGCAATCGCATTCAATAATGTCCACCGTCACGCGACAGTGGTACAAGCAACATTAATCCGATTAATCCGTTTAAATAAGCCGCGTCCAAGCCCGATACGCGAATCCTTTGACCGTAAAAACCTTCCTTTGTTTGCCCGCGATCACGAGGGGGGGTTCGTTCGGTACCCCGACGGTGTCGACAGTCTCAACGTATTCCGTTCAGTTATGATTGTCAATCAAATCCAGTTGCGTTTGATTCGATATTTACAATTCCGAATCAGATGATGTGTGCTTCTACGTGGGTGTAAATTTGCCTACTGCTCGATGCTTATCTCGTAATTTCACCGCAGTCAGCTATAATAGCGGTCGTAATGGCGGGCTGAAATAATTGGGCGAAATACTTCTAACGATCGTTAGACTTAAAATCCGGTTTCACCAGTTCGTTAAATTTTAACCGCAGCTTATGAATTAATGAATGTCTGGTCGCGTTCTCTTTCAAGTTCTAGTCCTACGAAAAAGCAAGCACAATAGGATTCATAAAAAGTTTGACCGTTTTAAATATTAAAAAAAATTATTAATGTGTCTATTTTTTGCAAATTTCTAAAAGGCGTGTGCTCCTCTTAATTATGTTTCCTTTTAATTATAATAGTTGGGAACATAATGGCCCTTTGTCAAAGGAAAGACGGCTGCTGACGGTAAACGAGAATCTTATGTTTCAATTTACGAGGTGTCCTCAAGCTGCTGTCATTCTTTGACCTACTTCCAGCTCATCTTTCTTCAGTAAATATTTGATTGACCTATCTCGTTAAATTCCAATATGGAATATCGTTCTAAGCAAATCTCGAGAATTAAGAATTTATCTGTCCATCTAAAATTAAGTAACTAATGAAGAGCCTACATCTATTTGTTTCGATTCGAAATATACCTGTATATTTTTACAATCCTTAATATATTTTTTAATAGCTTGTAAATTAGAAACTATGAGAACACTTCCCATCATCGTTTCGTTAACAAAAATTTCACTATAAGCTAAAGAATTTTTTGCATAATAAAAAAGATCGATTGTAGTGGCGGAACACCCTGCTTGTCGAGGGAAGTAAAAAAGTTAATGCACGTACTGCGAACGTTATTCCGGAAACATTGGCGCAAAAGCGTGAAACCCGACTCCTTTGTTTCTGAGCACGCTTGACGATCTCGAACGGATGCATTGACCCGCTCAAAAGTACCGTTCTCTAATTGCGGTGAACGCGGACCGTGAAAAGTAACAAACACAAGGTAAAATTGAAATTGATAGTTTCGGGCCACAGGACGAAGAAAGGCAAGAAAAAGTGTCGGGATGGAGGTCACCTTTTTTTAGATTTGACCTCTAGAGATCAGAAAGTAGTAAAAGCGAGCAATTAGAGTATGATCTTATTCATTTAATTCCCATAAATTTCTAGATATCTGAACAAAAACATTAATACTTTAATAAATTTTTATGAGAAATATACTCATTCTCGTATTAAAACTCAAATAACGTTTACAAAATTTAATATTTCTATCATATGCACATATTTTGCCTACTATTGCTGCATTTTTTTTTTTGTTTAAATATAACATATATAATTTATATATTTTTAACTTCAAATCTACAACAACTACTTTTTATTTGTCGTTTTACGTTTCGGAAATAAAATCAATAAAATAAAAGCGATGTTTCGTTTTATATTCGGGGTTACTTTAAGGGGTTGATATTGTATCAAAAGGAGCTAACCAATTATCGTTGGGAGGGACTGCACAAACGTGCAGTCAAAGGATTACAAAAAGTTTACATAATTTGACCGAACGTGACTATCATCCGTGGTTCTGCACGATCGCGTTTTCAGAGCGAATTGCAGGCTCCGATTATGCAATTGCTGGAAAGTTTAAAATGTGCGAGGCTAGATCTCTCGTGGTTCATTTATCGTAAGAAGAATTATACGCGAAAATGGAGTAAAGCGGAAAATGAATTAAAATATAATGCGATGTTTGAAGAGAGGAAAATAAAAGTACGTAGCAACGGATGCAATGTGATAACACGCCGTACTAAAGGGAAGAAAGCCTTCTAAATTATTTAACGTTCGGGAAAAAGTAATCAGCAAACACAATTTCGTGAATTCCATAGAAAAGCCGCTAACAAATAATTCTTCACGTACTAAATAAATTAATATAAATTAGTAACAAGCTAAGCTTCCATCCGTTTCTCTTCTTTTCCCACTTTTCCCCGTTTTTTTGCAGCATCGTGAAAAAGTATCACAATGCGGTCGCTGGACCTCACGTTATGTACTTTCACGAAATCTTTTGTTCCTCAAAAGGAGGAAAATGTAACTTTCGCGCAAACGCTGTATTATACACGCCACTTTTTAGTCTCGTTCGACGTGACACAAAGTTACTCGCGTTATTATAGTGTCTTTCCTTTAAATTCTGTCTTACAACATCTATATCTTTTGTAAAAAGTTTGCGGATGGACACTTATCGCTTTCGTGCACTAGACCTTTTGTTCCGTTCGCGTTACTCGCTTGTCTGACAATTGCCATCGGAAACTAATCGCTGCTGCACGTTACCGAATAGAAAACTGCCACGGTACGACCAACCGTAAAATGTTAAGGAATTGCCGTTAATGTGATGTAAGACGCTTCATTGCGCGTTGTAAAACGCGCGAATAATTTCAAGTTTTTGCATCGCGCTCACGTAATCAAATATACTCAAACTATAAAAGATCCAATTTAATCATTCGAAAATGTACTAAACACAATTAATGCCCTTTTAAAAATTAAAATATTTTTAATTTAACATAAAATTGAAAGCGTTTGCCTTCCTTTGCATAAAAATCAAGCGAGAAATTATTTAAATTCTTGTTATTTACCCATTTCATGGACGATTTTTTCCGGCACCAGAGCATACTGACCTGCAACATAAAAAATAAGAGTACGTCAAAATATATCGATTTAATCCAGAGATAAGCGAATCTACCATTTCAGATTAGTTTTATCAGTGGAACACAGAGTTTGATATGAAAATATGAATTGCACAAATATGGCAATATTTTCTGTCGCAATCTATAGTCGGAACAAATGGAAATTATATTACTTGTTCAGAATAAAATGATAAGCGAATATACGATTCTGAGATTGGCTTTATCAGCGAAACAACGAACTCGATATCAAGATATCGCTTGCACAAATGCGACAGTTTTTTCTGTCTACGATCAGAGATGTGAATTACTTATATTATTTATACAATATAACGTAAAATAATGCAACGTAAACGAGTAAACTGTCTTTTAAAGAAGAAATTAATTTTTTATTTATAGTAAAAATCTAACTTTTCAAAGAATATCAAATTACTAATTTCAATTTTCTAATCTCATTTTAGAGATGTGACATTATAACAAATTACAGTTGCGTAAATTTAAATTGGATATTTGCTCGCAGTTAATAATTTTATGAAATTGGCTAACGGAACCGATAACGCGAGTCATCGTCGTAATAGCCGTTAATACGACAGTAGATGATAGTAACCGAGTCAATGAAATAATATTCCCTTTAACGTACAAAGTCGCCGTCGAGTGAAAGGTAAGCTCGATGAGAATAACAGGATCCAAAGTGCTTAGCGAAATACGCGTACAAGTTGTGTAAATAAACGTTCGGCGGACTGGCTGAATCATTGTAGAAAAATCTTTGAATAAAACCAGTCTGCGTATATAATCAACTTCTACTTTCTTACATCCGGACAATTAGTGCACGAAAAGTTCAAAATGAGCACAAATTTCGAGTTCTTTTTACTGAATAATGAGCATAATTCTCTCCTCAACTTCTTTTCCACCCTCGAAAGTTATAATTATTCTAACTGTATATAGATATTCAGAAAAAAATAAGACAAACGTTGTTTCTGAATTTCACAATAATTAGTACTTTAGGGATGTAATTAAAACTTTTTTAAGTGTTTCATTATTTATTTGCAACTTACATCGCATATCTGACAATGAGTATAGCTTTAAGCTTCCAATTTGTGAAATATTTGATCAAGGATAACTTGCGTTGAAACTTGGCAAGAAATAATGCCGCGCAACCACCCTCCGTTCTGGACACCCAGTAAAACGTAGCCGGTTATTGTCAAGCGTAGCTTCTTTCCCATTGCTACCCGTGGGAATTAAGCGCACCGGTCCGTCAGACAACCGCTACGAACTACCGAGGACTACCGCGAAGCACTGTTTGTTCCTGAAGGCGGTAGTATTACTGTGCCTGGGCGGAGAATATAACGTGTTTCTTTCAGTTAGTCACGATATACAGCGCGGTTGTAACATGCGATAACGATGCATGGACCTTGTATACACAGAATAGTGTTTATTACGATGTACAGCGGCGAGTTAATGGCCAGCGGAGGAAGGATGAACCGGAACTAAAGCTAAAACTCTCTTCGCGTTCATTGATTTACTCGCATTTACTTCGGGTTAGTCGTGGAAATATTAATTACCCTAATTTCGCTAGGAAACAGATTTATCCATTAGCGCTAAAGATTTTCTCTTTGTCTTTTTTTGGGGGGCGAGTGTCTGTAACTTTGATTCGCTTTCTAAGTTCACTCGCCGAAACATGCTATTTGTAGAGTAATTCAGTTCCTGAAATAATTCAGCAGACTCGAAAGTCGAACGAGCAACGCTACTGTACGGCTGAGATAAACGATAAGTAATGCTGTGTTTAAACTTCTGAACTGTTTGGATCGTTATCGAAATCTTTATCAAATAACTCTATTTAATTGACGTTAAGTTCAAGATATCGAAGTAACTTATCGTTTTGAGAGATTATGAAAATTTTCTGAAAATAAAATATGTAGAATATTTCACATTTAAATTAAGGGACTTAAGAATAATTTTCGATTTTATTAAATATTATATTACGCATAAAAATGTTGGTTCAGAGACAAATTACTTGATTAAAGTTTCTTAAATTTCGTTTATATATAATACATCAATTCTTATTTCCATTTTCTCCTATATATGTATACTTATGTCGTCAACACATTTTATATATCTAAGATGTTAAAATTTATTATATGCAAGAACTATTACGTAAAATTTAAAAAATCGCACAATAATAAAATCTATCTTTCTACAAGATTTGTTACATGAATGTAACAATAATTAAATTAACTTATTTTATAAATAGAATATACTTTTCACACGATTTTTTTGCATCTTCTCCAACGAAAGGCTGTGGTAATAATATTAGAACACATAATCCTGTATCTCAAACATTAAAATACCCCATTCATTCATTGCACATTTGAGTTAAACAGAACAAGTCATAAATATTAAAACCTTTAAATTTAATGTTTATCTAATTATTTCCTTTTTAATTTATTTCTTTAACTGAAAGGAAACTAAGCTTACATTCAAAATAATTACATAGAGTTATTCACATTTCCTATAATTTTTCATGGTACGTGTCTACCTATATAAATTATTCTCTCACATCTCAATATCCTAGGCACGGAGATAATCTCTCTCAGCTCATAGCAACCGTATATCCGAGTCGGAAGGTTTCGACCGGAGGATCGATGCTCGCCTTCGAGACGTCAGGCCGCGCAGGAGCAGATCGAGACATGAGTACATGCCCGTGCGATCAGCTGTGCCGGATACTCGGTGGCCTCAACGAAGCGCACCACGTGTGCATTCAACCCTTCTGAGTCATCCTATCCTCTTTCTTTCCCGTGCGCCACTTCTCCCTCATTGTCATGACTCTTTTCCCAGTGTGTGACGCAATGTGTCGCGCTGAAGCCGAGAGAGAAAGCAACAGGGAGAAACAGAGAAATAGAGCCATGTTGCGGAAAGAGAGGTCGAGTCGGCACAGGGAGAGTCTTATTGATTTTTTCGAACATCTGATCGGCGAGACGGAGGAGACGAAAGATGGGGAGAAGAAGGACAGCGAGGCAAAACTGGAAGGGCGAGAAAGACGGAATCCTCGCGTTTTCTTCCATCCCTCTCCTATACGGTGGCCTTCGGTGAAGTCTTCTGCATCCCGTACCTGTGTTGCCACGGTAACAGCCTAGATTCCAGAGAAGAGTTGGAGAAGACGCCAAGCAGATGGATAACTCAGCAGCAGAGAGAGAGAGAGAGAGAGAGAGAGAGAGAGAGAGAGAGAGAGAGAGAGAGAGAGAGAGAGAGAGAGAGAGAGAGAGAGAGAGAGAGGAGAAGAAAGAGGAGGGAGGGAGAGGAAAACAGAGCGCGAAGAGGAAATGGCGAAGAGGATCATGTTACGCGGTCGCGTCCTTTTGTTCCAGATTTCCGTGCCATCCGCGGTATCCGCAAGAATTAACACGTCGTGAAGTACAGACATGTAAATGTGACGGCGTATTCAGAAGTTGGATAGGTAATTGGGTGAGTACGTAAATGAGAAGGCATGAATACATAATACATAATAGTTGAAGTTCGACGTGCATGATTAATTGCTGTTATTACTTGATCGGAACTGGTCATTAAAACATTTCCGTCGATATTTTGAAGAGATAAGGGAAATTGATGGTACTTTTTATCGAAGACATTGAATAAATATCAAAGATATGTTTACTTCTGTCTTTCTCAAAAATGCATATTTTTATCTAGATTGCATTCTGGTCTTAAGTTTCTGGTAAATAAGTTGTTTCTATCAATACTTAAAAATACCTGTTTTTTTTCCTGATTTGTACACTAATCATCGCTAATCAGAACAAATAGCTCTCGAAAAATTGTTTAATTAACAGTATGTATGCTTCCACCTGTTTGTATTTGCTAAACAAATGACTCACGTAACGTCTATCATTCCCTCATCGTTCATGCCTTTTAGTGGAACTGTATTTACTGAAAAAACCTGCAAAACGATTCAAGAGTACACGTAGACTTATTGTATAACTCTCTGCGTGTATAAAGTCACTAAATACCAGAAGTTCGGAGAAAGAGAAAGTATTGCGTGGAAAAACTGCGAAAGTCACATTATCTCAACGTTATCAACATGTACTTCTTTCTTTCTTTTACCAAATACCGCGATAACATTTTTATTCATTTTCATGATGTGCTAAAAAAAGTTGCAAAGTATGCAAAAAATGAAAGCATTTTGCTAAAATAGCATTTATATACAGTCCTGTTCTAGTAAATTATAAATATTATTTAAAAATAATGCTAATTAATATATGCCTCAATCTGTTTGAAGAAACTATAATTTATTCTTGCATATATATATGAAAACATATTTTATTGTTATTTTGATTTTTTAAATAAAAAATCTAATAAAAAGAAAGACTTTAAAAGATTTTAAATTCTTTTTTTATTTTTAATATTGATCACGGTTTAAATTATAAAAATAAAATTTCTCAGCTTGTTTTAAATCACAATTTTAGCCATAATACAAAAATAGAGAACGTCAGGAGGAAGAGAATGTCTTTATATAACAATCTATTTCATCTGTAGATAGAAATTGTAATGATTGTGACAGATCGTGGTACGATTATGACAGCTCAATCCTGATTATGATGGTTTGCATTATACAAGCGGCAAATTAAGCAAACGAGACGTCAGAATTTTCATAAATATACGATGAAAACTGCAATCGCATCGGTTATTATACGCGCCCATCAAAATAGACACCTATTCCACTTTAGCGCTTTTTCACTACACGGGAATATAGATCGCCCGCAATTATTTTCTCGCTAACCATCGACCTTTTTGCGAAAAGTTTTCACGTGAAAAATCGCAGAGCAATAAATTGACTCACTCGTAAAATCATTATTTCGTCCACGCACCGGTGGATTATTAAAAAGATCGCGAGAGTTGCCGTTTGCATCACTGCAACAAATAACGTGCGATAGAAAAATGTTTTTTTTGCAAACCATTCGGTTACTGCAAATTCAATGGGAAGCAAATTGAATAAAACTGTATCTGATTAATCCTGGCAAGCCGAAATATTTTCTCTATAAACACAGATGTGAATAAACCCATGTTTCCGATACTTTTTCGAAATGTCGGCAATTAACAAAGGTACAATATACAAAAGATGTATATTACATAATAGATAAGATTATTTACAATAATTGCATTACAATAATTGTATTATTTGATGGATATTATTATATCTCTTTATAAGATATAATAAAGTTTATTAGAATTATTTTCTAAAAGTAAATCCCACTTAACTGATAATTCAAAATCGTCATTTATCAAGGAGTTCGCAGAGGAAACATACATTTTTTAGGAGAGGTCGTCATTTTTCACGGGACATCAGCTAATACCCTACATAAATCTAGCACAACGGTAGCTAAAAATCACCGCAATTAAAAAAGCAACATTCTAAACGAACTAAGACTCGCAATAGCTTAGTGGAAAATAGGGTTGCAGATCTAGTTACAATTTTGTAACCTCGTTCCTGATTCCTCGGTCTCATCCTTGTTCCAACGACTAGCCCAACATCTCGGCGTTAGCAGATCCGTGGATGGACCTGACACTCCGCGTAACGATGGGCATCCTGCCAGACAAGAACATTTTGCATGCCAGAATACACAGAGTGCGATAATCCAACCGCTTGCACCGCGTTTCGGAAGATTTAAGGGCGAAAAAGAAGGTTCCCTTGAAACCGTGGTTTGGCTGAACATCTCTCAAATAAAAAAAGGTAACCACGTTACATAATGATTTTATGATAAGATCATAAAATTAAGAGAAAAAGTGTAGAAATTACACGCTCGATCCTTAAAAAAGCCACACATTAAAGCCTACATACTGAAAAATATCATAAAACACAGAATCCTCTTTTTACTAAACTTTTGCTAAAATTATCTTAAAAAGAGGATACCTATCTTTGCCTGAAATTTGCTTTAGTTCCTAATTATTCTCCGTTATAATTAATTTTTATAGAAAAGACAAACTTTTCAAACAAATTTAATTTCAAAAATGCAAATAGATAGCAAAGTTTTGCTTTTTATGTAATTTCGTTAGATTTTAATTTAAAGCTCAATTAGTCAAAATATTTGATACTAGAGATTAAAAGAATATTTAAAATTGTAGTCCAAATGAATTTAAAGCTTAAATCAATTTTTTCTAAAAATGAGAAAAATGTTTAGAAAAGGAGATCAAAAGTTCTAAAGATAAATCGTCAAAATAGTCAAATTTTGGCTTATCTAATCAAAACGTCACGAACTGAATGCATGTGTATTTCGTCTAACCTACACAACTCCGTATTGACGTAAAATATGAAAATTTGTGACGCACATACATGTATACTCATGTTTACTTTTGTAGCTAACAGAAACAGCGGCATCAAAGTATGTTTATGTTACCGAACACAACAATAAGTCTTTTAAAAGATACGAGGGTGTATGGTTTTGGCGTGAGGTAGGATTTGGCGGCGTGTATTAAGTTAGTCCCCACACATTAAAATTCAGTAGTTCTGATATGAGTTTCCGTTTCATTTTGAAGAGATAAAAAGTTCTCTTACAAAAAAAGTATTGTTGATTAATGGTTGAAAATTAAAATTTAAAAAAAAAGAGTGCTAACTTCTTGTCAAAATTTCAGATCAAATAGTTCTGAATGGCTCAATAGCTTAGCTTTATTTTGCGATTATTTAGAGTTCCTGAAGCATTAAAAAAATTCGATTAATTACAAAAAATTAAAATTTGTAAAAAATTTGATTTTAAGATATAATAGTTCTGAGGTGTTTCTATTGTTATTTTAACCTATTTCAAAGAGTGCTCGACAAATAAAAATTTAGATTTAAAAAATTAAAGAATTATGGACTATAAACCGAAATTTCAAAATCAGTTAAAAATGACATGTATCTGCTTATCATGTCATTCAATCGCTTTAGCTTGTAAGACTTTTCACCAGAACTCGTGGTGAGTTCTAATAAGAGACAATACCATAGTTCTGATTGAAACGGGAATTCATATCAGAACTATCGAATTTTTATGTATGGGAGTTAACTTAACAAACGCAAGTTGACGTGGCTCTGAGACCGTAGCAAAGGCAAAGAACGACTTATACTCCATTAGTGTGGGTTTTAGACGACGAAACCATTCATACGGAAATGCTGAAACGGTGTTTTATCGCGGCAGCTTGCATACCTATACATCATATGAATAGAGAAATACATTGTTCTTTTCTTATGGCACAACGCATTGGCATGTACTGTAATAGATTCTAAATATATTTATAATGATTGGTATTGGTCGTCATACGTTGCAACGAGTTCTAAATTTATGTTCCGTACGTATTATAAACTCTTTTAATAAGTTCCAAGTTTAACAATCTATCCAAATGACTTGACAATCTATCGATTTCAATTTCTTTTTTCTCTTACCACGACAAAATATATCACATCGCATTAATTTAGAATTGAGGTAATATATGTATTAAATAAGTATTGATCAATCATTAGTAAACTCTTCTCTTTCCTGGCAAATTGTGTCAATTTATAAATTTCATTAAAAAAAAGAATTGTAAAGTATCCTCATATTTTTTAATAATCAGTGATTTAGTAAAAAAAAAATAAAAACTGTATAAAACTAAAATTTTTGCTTTTTATTATTAAGTTTGCTGAAATTATGAATATTTACAAAAATTAAGAATAAATAATTATTCAAATCCAGATTATTATTCTCATTTTATTTTTATTTATTTAATAAAATTTTATGCAATAAAGTTACTTCGTATTATTTACAATAAATAACACATATATTATATAAAATCTCTTTAAAATAAATATCCATTTCTCAAATTTATAAAAATATTGCGATTATTCGTATTGCTTTTTATCTGCTGTTTCATTACGTGAATAAGGCATAATTATAATTAGATATTATACAAAAAAGAGAGTAAATTATTAAATATTTTACTAAATAAAATTACAAAAATCAATAATAACGGTAAATCACATGAACATGCAATTTTGTTAATTAATATGAGTGCAAGTTGGCATCGCGATATTATACAAGAGAGTAAATTATTAAATATTTTACTAAATAAAATAAAAAAATTAATAATAACGTTGAATAACATGAACATGCAATTCTGCTAATGAATATCAATACAAGTTGGCATCGCAATTGCAAATTTCGGTTAAGAATGCATGTGGCCAAATCGGCGACGAGCGGATTGATCCTAAGAATGTCAAACCGGAAGAGCCGGAAAGGAAAGGAGTTCTAGGTCGGCGGTTCCGTAAACCCAACGGGGGCGGCTGTAACCCAGTTTCTCGAAATGCGTGGTCGGGTTCCTGTGATGCGTCACATACTACGTACTCGTATACGTGTGACATGTTGCGGTTGAACGTATACCCGATCTCGCACATTCGCCAATCCATCATCGGCATGCACAGCCACGCGTATCGAGACTATCGAGTCTAACGTGTCGATACTTTTATTCCGATTAGATCGCTCGTCCGAGTTCGCTTTTGTTTAAAATATGCCGCGAGAAATGTAAACAAGTTCTCCCCCTTCTTCTCTCTCTCTCTCTCTCTCTCTCCCCCTCCCTCCCTCTTCTTTTCATCGATATTATTAATTATAATGCATGCATGCGCTATTATTACACGTGTACACCGGGTGATTCATTAGTGCGCCTTTCATCTGTATCTCTGATGTTTCTAAATTTAAAATAGAATGACGTAAGCAACGATGAGTGGATTTTAAACGACGTACTTTCTATTCGTCATACATTGCAAAGATATTTTTTATGTTCAATGGTGATAATTATAATAAAATATTTTATTATAATTATTACCATTGGGGAGAGACGGGGAGAGACGGGAAAAGACCGGGAGAGACGGAGAGAAACGGGGAGAGACCGGGAGAGACGGGGAGAGACCGGGAGAGACGAGTAGAGACGGGAAGAAACGGGGAGAGACCAGGAGAGACGGGGTGAGATCGGGAGTGACGGGGAGAGACGGGGAGAGACCGGGAGAGACCGCGAGAGACGAGGAGAGACCGGGAGAGACGGGGAGAGACGGGGAGAGACCGGGAGAGACGGGGAGAGACAGGTAGAGATAGGGAGAGACGGGGAGAGACCGGGAGAGACCGGGAGAGACGGGGAGAGACAGGTAGAGATAGGGAGAGACGGGGAGAGACAGGTAGAGATAGGGAGAGACGGGGAGAGACGAGGAGAGACGGGGAGAGACCGGGAGAGACGGGGAGACCAGGAGAGACGGGGAGACCAGGAGAGACGGGGAGAGACTGGGAGAGGCGAAGAATGTTTCTATTGTGTTTAAATTAAGGTAATAAGAAAAATAAAAATGGCTTTTATTTTATTGAAAAAAAAAAGAAATTTTTTCTTTAACTTATTTAAAACAGTCTTTTGAATGGATTTCTAATCTAAATCCATGGCAGCTTTTAAAAAAAAAAGTTAAAAGTACGTGAATAAATGAATATTAGATTTATTAAAGATAGATAAATGCTTATTCAAAAATAAAATAAAAAGAGCAACAGTAAAGCACGGCTCTTGACAGTTAAACAACAAAAGCAAAGAAAATTTGAAAAAAACGTAGCATAAGATATAGAGAGCCACAGCAACGTGTGGCAGAGCATAGCTAGTAATTATAATAAAATATTTAACATTTGCACTTATTATTCTCATCAAGCTGTAATATTTCTAGCGTATTTATGAATGTTATAATTACGTATATAACGACTCATATATAATATAAATATATCAGCTTATTTTCTATATTTAGATAATTTTAAATGCCAAAAATTGTAACAATGAGATAAAAAGAAAGCTCGTTTCATTTACTTACTTTCCAGTCATTTTCCATTTTTATTTATTTGTCAAAAATAGAAACATTTTCAAAATTAAAACAACAGAACAGAAAGACACGTTTTATCTATTTTTTAATTTTCCACTGTCATTTTACTCATTGAGGAAGGGAACATTTTTCAAAAGGATATTCATTACCGTCGGAGATAGATCGACTTCCGCTAAAGAACAATATTTAGCGGAAGTACGCGCTACAGAGCGAAAGTCAACGACCACACAGCGTGCACTCGCGGCTTGACAATAGGACATATTTTCATTTATAATCAGTAAAAATAATACGCGGCAATTCCTGCGTTAGAAATATTCATGACTTGCGGTTACGTCTCCACTTTCACTCTTATCTAAATTTCTTCTTGTTGTAATTTTCTTCTTACTATTCGACAAATACTTTATACACATACGCGTGTAAAAAAAACTCTACAATTGCTACATTAAAGCTACTGGCGCACAGACATCTTTTTAATTAATAATTATTTCCCTAAAATCACTAAATACTAGAAAATAAGTTAAAAATTGCAACAGTTAAATTGTAGCCTTATACAAACTTTTAAGAAAGGAAAAATCAAATCTATAAATCAAGAATTTATGAAATAATTTCCGGCAATTCTGCCGATATCCTACAGAGAGTTTAATTCAAACAATAGAATATATCGTATGCAAGATGCGACACACGAGAAATGCGTGCTTTCCGATCAAACGAGCGGATCTGCGCGGAAAGCTCATGATGCTCAGCGAAGAGTGAAAATCCATTTGCGTAGTGACCCATCATTTTGTTAACAGTTATTTTTTTCGGTACCGCTTTCGCATAGAATCGGCAATTCCACTCGATCTAGCGATTTAGAATCGCCTTATGCCAGTATCAACGAGCAAATATCCAATCTACGTGCCCAAACTGCAAGCTTGTGAATTACAATTGCATGAACGCCCGCGAGCTTATACAACGCAGTCGCGCGATATCGATGCCATAATCGCACGTCTGTTCCGCGGAATCAAACTGGATAAACAGATTTTAAGTTAAAATCACGAAAAAAGACATTAGACTTAATATCCAATAATTGGTGGAATAAAATAATTGAAATAGATATAAGATGAGAAGAATTGATGGCTGTGTGTCATCTTCATAGATGTAAAGAATTGTCCACATCGTATATATTTTGAACAGGATATAATGAAAAGATGCATTTAAAAAATAACTTTAAAATTGTAACTTAAAAATTGGAAGAAATACTTTCAGTAATATAATATCATTCTTAATATAATATTTTTCTAAGATATACCAAGATATGTAACAGAAAAAATCAAGAATAATTTTAAAAAACCAGAAAAGATCTTGCAAGTATTCTATATAAGAGTAATTCTAGATCTGGGCAGTGAAATATAGACCTAGCTTGAAGTCAATTTGGAAATACTGATTTATTGCCAACTAACTAATACCTATATGTGAATCATATCGTCAGACTAGCCAACAAAAGAAACCGAGAATAATATGCTGACGAGTAATATCGATCGTGCGAGGGCTCTTTCGAAAAGTGTTATACCCGTAAATGTAGCCAGATACTATTCTCGAAGGTACTATTATCCTAAACACCGAGTGATCGTCGGTTTCTCCACTCGTACTAAATTGTTTTCGCGATAATCGATGGTTTGCATTCCGCAGAAAATAACGCGGGCAGCGTACCTTTGTGCATCCCAGAGAATGAAGGTTCAATTTCGGTTGCTGTTCGAATTATGAAGTAGCCCAACGTGTATGGGAAGAAATATCTATTATCACCGAAGATCAATCAATATTCATAGCACAAGACTTTACGTATACTAAAAAAGAGTTTAATAATAATAAAACCTAGATAATAGTCACTAAGATTTAGTGAAATAATTTCAATTAAGTGTTCAAGTAATATAACTAAATATTAAGTAACATTTAATAACCATTTAGTTATTATTAATATAATCACTAAATATTACTAAATATAGTTATATAATATAAATTATATGTTATATAAAAATGGTTATGTATTAACTAAACATTTAATTAAAATTATTTCATCAAAAGATTGTTATATAAATTATGTCACCAAAGAAAACTGGATTGTTATTATTACTAATAAACTTCTATCTCAGTTTAATTTTAATTACATTAGATACATTTTTTTCTCTTCAACCTCAAGTAATCAATGTTCAAATAGATCCTGTTTATATTTGAAAAAGATCCTGTCCTTTGTTTTAAGATTAAACGCTTTTTGTTTGAATATTTCTAAATCCAATCTTGACAAATGAACATTATTATGAATATATAATCTTATACGAAAAAAAGTCTGCCACGCTTTTTTTTATCTTGCTTCCGTGAATGGTTTCGAAGGAAATACTGTGCGAGTTTTCCCGTTGTCGAGGATACCTTCGGTCGCTTTCACTCGTTTTTCCACTTACTTTCTACAAATAGGCCGCCTCCTCTTTCTTTGCTCATGTCGAGGAAACAGGGCCGACAAACGCGCTTTGCCGATCGCTTTGTTTTCACGCAACGACTACTTGTCAACTATACTTTAGAGAAAGAGAACGCACATCACTTTCTGCTTCGAAGTTTTCACAAAGTAAAAAGTTTCTGCATGAACTGCATTTAACCTTAAATATAGTCATGTAATTCTCTTAATGTTTATACTCTTTCGTCAAGAAAAATTTGTTCATAAATGTACAATAAATGTAATTTACATACTGTACGTTGGTTTCAATGACTACTTTTTTTTTGCGGCATTTTCTATTTTTAATGAGGCACTTTAAAAAGTAACAATTTGTCAATTTGACATTTATTAATACAAAATTGAATAATGTTGATAAAATGAAGAGATAAGAGATAAATCTTAGCGAGTAAATAATAATATTGCAAATGTGAAATCTTTAGATTATGGTTAGCTTAGGTAAATAGAACTCTGAATTAAAGCATATTTGATGCTGACGTAAGATATACGGAACATAAATACGAGATAATCAAGCGTTTATCGATACACTTACGCTTCTACTTATGTAATAGAAATGAAAGCAATCTTGCGATTATAATTATTTTAAAGAAAATAAGAGGTTACCAGAAAATTGAAGATAAATATAATTACGAATAAAATTACATAATTCGTTTAAGTCATCTATGTATATAATATAAAATTGCTGAGTAGCATAATACGAAGCAAAACAAATTTAACAAAACTCTTCAAAAATTGTTTTCCATAATCCGCTGTTAAATTGAAAAATTCCAAATATATCGAGTAATTAAAAAAAAAAAAATTAATAGCAGATAATATTTATGAAAAAAGTATAATAAGATTATAAATATAAATATATATAAAAAAGATTAAGAATTTAAGATAAATAATTTAATTTATTGTAAAATTTGAGCTAATGAAATTAAGGTACTTATTTATATACGGCGTTAGTTATCTCTGACGGCAAAATAATTTACGATCAAAGCTGCAGCTATATTTCAACATCAATGTACTGACCTGAGAGGTAGGATTTGGCACAAATGATGTAGCCGCACATCCGGCCTATCTTTGTCCACACGGTCTTAAAGAGCTCCGAGTTATACATCGATAAACAATGGTAACCGCCCCTTTCTCTGATCTCTTCCTCGATCGTCCCACCACGGCACTCACGTATTTGCGCGTCACAAGACATGTACTCTATCGTGCTGTTCCGCGAGTGTCGTTGAACCCGCGCGTGGATCCACGCGGTGAAATGTCACACCGATCGTCGCAATTTCCGATCGCAGCTTCAAATCACGCGCGAAATCATGCAAACGTATGTCCGTGTGAGCAAAGCTCGCCCATGATTCTTACAAGACGTTCACGTATCGAATGTCGATAACAACCAATATAAATCACTTGATCACAATTTATCACTTGATGATTAATCGTAATGACATAACGTGATGATTATCGTCGTTAGACCTAGTACAATAATATCATGCTATTGATCTTCTCTGAGTATTTCGGAATGTAATAAGAAATTTAGATGTGTATGTTTAAGAAATAGTTATTATTACAATATTTGATAAATTATGCAATGGAAAAAGCTTCTCCGTACTGAGAATCGTTTTAAATTCTGCACTAATAAAAAAAAGTAAAGATTTATATTTGTTCATATAAAAATAATTACTCTTGAATAATTAGCCTCTTATCTTAGTCTTAGTTTATTATAGAGTTTAACTAACGAGAATAATTTCCAGAAATAAAGATACTACAATTGCAACGTTCAACCAAAAAAGAAAGTTTAACTTATTACATTTATTAATTACATAATATTGCTTTTCACTTTTCATCTTTCTGCTTCCTGAATACTATATGTCTAATACATTTTTCGCGAAACTTTTCTAAGATCTTAAACTTTCAAATTTATTACTACTATAGTTCATAAACCGTTTTTGCGGTGAGCTCTCACTATTCATTCTGAGTTTTGTAATTTTTATTATTAAAGGTAATTCTCAAAGTGAAACTCTAAAGTATACACCATGTTCTAAGAGACTCGGTTAATAATGAACGAGTCAGAGCGAGCGGTCGAGATGCAACCAGCAGGATAAGTAATTAATTGTAATCGTTGACTCACCATTAAATCGTGTTGTATCGTGCCACGATTCTAATGGTCGCGAATTATGTCACGGGAAGCGCATTTTGTGTTCTGTCATTCATACTGATGTTCTTCGCACACGTACGGACCGTCCCTCTTTAATCAGCTGAGAAAACACGAAATTACACGTACACCCACATAATTTTCTCTTCCGACGAGCTGGCGGTGATTATTGTACTCTTATACTACCGTGCAAGACCATATTTCAAACTGTTTAAACTGAGCGACCACTTGTCAGATAAACCCGTAATTCTGGAAACTTTTCATGTAGCGCGTTTCGTAAGGCCTTTGTCAAGCGACAAATATGAAATTACCTCGTTCTTGTGAAAAACATATCGTTTCAAAGGAAGTTCTAAAAACTTTTTTCCAAATTAAACATTAAACATGTATAAAAATTAATAATAGCAATTATTTTTAAGTTACATTAAAAATATTATTAAATCTTTCAATTAATGAGTTTCACTGTAGCAATCTTGGGATTTATCTGTAAACATTTTCACACGACAATAATGTCACCGATTTCTGATAAACTATTATAAATCTATTTAAATACTGAGACAATTAAATGTAATGTATTTAAAAATGTAATGTATTTAAATGTAATGTAGTTAAAAAAGTGTAATAATTCATGTAAGATATTCAGAGAAAATATAATAATTTAATCAACCTTTCTGACTAATAAAAGATGTACTCTGATTTGAAATTTATGCTTCTCAAACATTGGCGAATTTAGCAACGTGTAATCACGCATACGTCTATTTATCAGGCTTAAGATACATACGTAGTCGTAACGTAACAACAGTTCGAACTAATAGATTCGATTAGATTTTCGATTAGATTAGATAATAAGAAATGTTTAATTTTTAACGTGTTACATTATTTGCAAAAATGTATTTCTATTCTATTTTTTCAATAATTTTTATTTTATCGCAAAATAGCAATTTCAATTTTAAGCGAATAAAACTGTGACTCAGACAGGTATATTTAGCGCAACCGGAAATCGTTTATCGCGGAGTTATAAACATTGTGTTATAAATCAGTAATAAATTGAAATCGATTATAGAAGTATGATATCACATTATAAAATAATGCCAGAATAAAAATTGGATCAATTAGAAAGATTCGCATTCGTAAAAATTTAATGCTAACTCGTCCTACATTTTTATCTCAACATACACACACACATATATATACACATACACAAATTTATTTACTACTTTAATTTAAAAAACATGTATAATTATGCATTATAAAATTGTGATCTATAACAAAATTATGGAAAAAAATTCTTTACCATTAACTACATAACACAAACTCGCTGTAATGTCCGGTTTGAAATCAAAAGCCTTGAATGAGAAAGTCAAGTCAATTATATTTCGTTAAGTGAAAACTAAAACGTAATCCAAAACATTTGAAAGTTTAATCACATATTTTCGCTTACATGTTTCAAGTTGAAATATCAAAGATGCATTTTAAAAACTAAATAAAATCTTTCATAATTTCAAACTTATTTCTCATAAGAGTAAGATTTAACAGAATTTTTAAATAAAATGCTACACTCTCTCCGACACTGAATTATATAACAAATTTACTACAAAATAACAAATGTGATACAGCTTCAAAATCATTTGAAAAGAGCAATAAACTTTATTCTTCATAATAAGTGATATATCTTTTAATATATTCAGATTTTCTGATAAATTTTTTAAAAATAAAGTTATATTTAAAGATAGTTTTATTTCTGATAAAAAGTTCATTTAACAAAGAAAAAAGTGCACAAAAACAAAAAGTAATTAAAAAGAGTATGTGTACGTGAGTACACGTTGCGTTTTGCGAGAAATGCACACTGTTGTTACGGCGATAACAGAAACAATTAATGTTTTGCTGCTCATCTACGACATGTCGAATACAGAAAGTGACGTTAATGCTCTTATCGCAAAAAAATTTTCTCTATCTGACGTTATCGAACGCCATATATTTGTATTTCCTTTAACATAACACCTACTAGGAAACGTCAAGCTATTTCGAAAGCAGCTCATACAATCGCTGTTACTATCTAACATGATAATTTTTATTTTTTTACAACAAAAACTATAATTAAAAAATTTTTTTATTTCCTATTCCAGTCTTTCTTGTTTTGCTTAAGATACATATTTATTTTTAAATTTATATTTTCATTAATCCAGAAAATTTTTTCTCTGCAAAAAATATGAAATCTCAAAATAGCAGATTTTTAAATGTAAATATAACCTGTTATTTAACAGAATTAAAATTTAAAATTAGATATAATAATTATATAAACCTTTGTCACATTTTCAGCTTTTGCGAATAATTTACGAATTTATTCTACCGACAAACTTTCAATGAAAATAAATTTTTACGTCTATTACTTAAATCATAATATTAAACTTGTTTTTATTCAAAAATTTTTATACTTTATTTTATAAGTCCATAAAAAGGTCCTTACAAGCAGAAAAATGTTGTCCAGCGTTAATATTTAACAATAAGATTCTCTCGGTTAGAATTATACGCAAAATTTATAATTTGTATAGAGAAATTTTAGATCAAAATCTATGCGCGAATTAAAACCAGATTTCATCTAGTTCCTAAATTATTTTAAACAGTAGACATTTAAATGTTACAGTTCAGATGTCAAGGCATTATTGCGAAATCAATAGTAGAAAATGTAAAGTAGATTTCAACTTGAGCAACTCTCGTTATATTGCACAACATTGTTGTTGTCATGAATATTTCGCCTCTCTTCTTTTGCACCGCATAATTTTTATCGCTGTACTAAACACATCACATGTGACGAAAAGCGAGTACATGTTGCGTAATAATATTTCCAAAACAAAATTGTTTATTTCAATTTTTCACATATTGTGCTTTTAATGTTAATGTATAATTAATGGATTGCAACATTACAAGATGATTACTATTGCGATGTAATGTGTAATGACAAAATAGCAACATCGGAAAACGCTACGATTTACTGAATTACTCAACCCTTCAATATTAGTTTATATGACTAATGTGGTGTCAAGTGCACGATAATTTTCCAACATATGTCAATAAAAATTGCTTACATATTGATAATCAACTTCCTCTAATATATCATAATCGTTCAATATTAATGTGTATTTAACATGAAATACGAGGCATATAATTTAGATATATGTAATACATATAATAAAAAAATTCTATTACTCACAAGATATTTTTAGTGATAATAAACTATTTTGTATTTAAAATATCTCTAAATATTATTTTTTAGATTTGTGACAAAATAAAGCAATAATAACTAAATTTTTGTAAATCAAATACCTCATTCTTCAATCATTTTATTTAACATGATGCCACAAATTCGAGTATTTTAATAATAATTCAAGTATCTAAATACAGCATGTAACTATTAGGTTTCAGTAAATTATTAGTAAAAAATATTACTAATAACTTACTTAAATTAAACTTAATAATTATATACTGTATTTAGTTATCTGCTGCTCTACTTAAAATTTACCCTAATTTATAAAAATTATTACAATAATATAATAATTATTCTAAGATATTAATATTAATAGCAAACAATTTCTTATATTCGCAACAAAAACTATTTAGTAATAATCTATTTAGTAAAATTAAAACAATTCTTTATAATCACTCTATTGCGCAACTTTTCGTTATAAGCGCTACATACAGAGCCAGTCCAAATGAATGCAAACATAAGTGACTACACTTGCTTCGATAAGCACGACATCGTTTGCACTGATCAAAGCTGTTTATTGTTTGTTCGCGCTCGCTTACTTTGTCTTGATCCATCTTAATAAAATCTATTATAACATATATTGTACAATATTAAATATTACGTAACAATATCAAATACAGAGGCCGTTTAATTAGAAATTTAGATCTCATTGTTGTATATAAAAAATTGTTTTATTCGCAATTCAAATTTCACTCGCTCTAGCATGAAAGGCTTACGTGTGTACTCGGAGAAACAATGTCGAAATAATCGATAGAATATTGGAGATATATTGATAAAATTTTCTTCTATAATTTTTATTTAAATAATTCTCGGATTTTCATCATTGAGTAGAGCATACCCAAATTCTTAACACACAGAATCAGGACAACTTTCGTGCCGTTTTTCGAACCGCAGCACTGTTGCGCTCGAGTTGGAACTATTTCAGTTCATATCACTTATTCTATCGGGATGCACTATTATCTCAAAGGTTGGAGAACCGCTCGAAGATTCTGCCCCCGGCGGGACTCGAAACTTTCACGACGAATTTACGTCGCGAAGTTCATAAATCACTCATCCAAGACCCGCGCTGAGAAACTTTGGTATTTGGCGTCACGACTCTTCTACGAATCAATATAAATTTTGGTTGAATTCAATTCCCATAGCGACAGGAACGGGAAAGTACACTTTATGCCGACTATCAATCGCCTGCTAAGTAAGTATAGAGATTACTTTCGCCTATCTAGACTGCGCGGAAGCCTAAGTTCAGATTACACCGACATCGAGGCACGACATTAATCGGCACGATTTGTGCGTGCGTATCGCGAGCTAAGTTACGAACCGGTCGCGCATACTCGAGCTGACTGACTGACTAACTGACTGACTGAGAGGTTAACACTAGCGCATACGAATGAAGTGTGTGGTAGGATCGGGGGACGACTTCTATGCCCACGCACGACTTTGCCTGTACAAGTAGAAAATGGACGTAAGTAATCGTGTGTGTGTGTGTGTGTGTGTATTGTGCGTGTTCGCAGGTGCGTCGCACACACGCACGTGCGTGAGCGTGTACGGACGCCAGCGTCCATGATTTCATGTGTGGAAGCACATGATTCGCGCATATTTAAGACTGATTAATTCATAAGAAACGGAAGTGACCGGTGTCACACTAACACAAATCGACTCTCTACGAAAAACGAGATAAGTGTGACGAATCACGAAACATATCATCGTTATTTGAATTCAATTTTATTCAATTTTAAGCTAATTTTAATTTTATGTAATATAAATATAATTTAATTTGATTGAATATATAACCTACGCACTTTTTTCAATTAACGTAGAATATCGAGATAATTAATTAAACTTATCGCGAGAGCACGCGGGAGACTTTATTATTAGTCAGATCAATAAATAAAAATTTAGTGATTTCCAGATAATCATGTATAGATAACAATTAAAAGCAAGATCAGATGCTGTTTCTCATTTTTTATCGTAATGTATAAGTATTAGTCTTGTGAAATCATTAACTAGTCAGAAATTCGCGTTATCTTTCCTTCTAAAAATTTACATATTTTTGCACTCTAACGAGGAAATCGATCAATCACGTCCCGAACATTGTATTCTACTTTACGCGATTGCCGACAACGATGCACTCGCATCTGATAACATACAGTATCATTGTTTTCGAATAATCTTCATCTTCCGCGCGGCGGGTATTGTAGTTCGGGCAACAAGGTTGCGGTAGAAGATTTCGAGATTACCGGGACATTCACTACGCTTTTCCTGGCACGGTGCCAACCGCACGGTCGAATCGTTAACCGGAAGCCAGAGTGCCGGAATGAGCACCATCAAGACGAAATTTGTGCTACATGCGACGGTGGCCACTCGGATGAACTCGCGCTCGCTTAACTTTTCCCTCGGACAAACGGAGCGGACCGTTTTTCTACCACAAAATTGCTATCCTTGCCGAAGTGCATTAAAGTGAATGCACAAGCAACATTTTCAAAGTTGTAGTTTAATAAAGCCGCTAACCGAAAAATACAGCAATACAGCAACATCTGCGTAATAAATGGTAATTTCCATCAAAAACACCAACTATTATAGTACTGGTATTCGAAATGTCTGAACTGTTTTTATTATATATTATTTACGGCGCAGATTGCTTCATTGCTCCAAATAATGTGTGTTATAGAAATAATTATATCTGAAATCTAAATGTATGAATATCATCGTTAAAACAATAATGCACGTCATCTCGAGGGATCATGTTCGATGGAACATTTCCTACCAGCGTGCTGTTGACGACGGTCGAGGGCAAAAAATAACATTTATTAATTCGCAACCGCGTGGCAAAGGGGCGAGCCAGCGACGTGGCTGACAATGAGTTCAGTTCGCTTGGCCCCAATCGACGGTCGCGGTGACGCCATCGATATAAAGTTGCATGCGTGTGTTGACTAACTGTACTTCGCATGAAAGTACGGGTAGTACACCTACACATAAGCAGGGTGTCCCAGAACCATCGCCGTTCCTCTTAACTACTAAGGATAACAAGAAAATGGTGGAATCAATAATCATTGAATTATCAATCAGAGACGGACTAAACTGTAAACAAAGTAATGATTTTGAAAAATTTAAGTTTCACAAGCAGAAACTTCGTTCCCAACTTAATTTTAAATAATTTTTAGTTTTATAAACTTTTATACTTATGTAAAAACTTTTATACGGATCATATTGCATAGAAACAATTTACAATAGCAAATTTAAAGAATCGCGAACAATTTCAAATTAACCGACTTCAAATCGTCTTTCAGCAGATTTTATTTCAAATTTTAACGTGATTTCAGGTTCAGATAAAAAATATATTATATACAAAAAAATTTTAATATTGATGTACCGAGAGTAAAAAATTATAATCAATAACTTCAACAAATTCTTCTAGTGGACTTTATTAGAGAGAGAGAGAGAGAGAGAGAGCACAGTATTGTCAAAAAATTAATAAAGTAAAAAAAATATCAAGACAAAAATTAATAAATATCTCAACAAAACATTGATATCGCGTATAAAAATTAATAAGTAGCAAGCGGCTCAATTTCATATTTTATTTATACACCTTTGATACGCACGTACGAATAATATATAAATTAGGCGTCTCGGCATGCGTGTACAGAATATGCTAAGATAACACTTGAACTTGTGTGCGTGTAAATGGCAAAAAGATACGTGCTCCGACATACTGTACGTAATATGAAGGAGACGACTATGACCGATGACACAAATAAATGTCGATTGTTCTCGTTATCTTCCGACCGCGCGGTGCCCGAGACAATGCGACGAGACGAAGCACGCCAGTTTCTTCCAGCCGCGCGGCACGTCGAGTGAAAAGGCTTCGAGGGAATTGAAAATCTCACTCGTAGCACTCTTGACACTATTATTTGAATTATTGTACGCGAAGTATGTAGGCACTGCGGCACCGTTAGATACGGTGCGTAAAACCAAAATAACTGTAGAGTGTATTTCTATTACATGTAAAATAAAGTCGTAAAATCTTCTAATTTTGCTCTTTATAGCACCATAAAACTATGCTATGATAAAGTAATCTCATTTTATACCGACCTAAATTGCGAAAATAATTTCGATAGTAAAAGCTCAAACTCTCTGAAAAAAATTATGATTCTGAAAGTTTATTTTTCGATACAATTTAATATTATAATATTTTAACTATATACTCTTCTTTTATTTTTTATAAAAAAAATTTATTAAATTATATTACTTTTCCTTTCATTATTTTATGTAATAAAGTTTTAATATCAATAGAGACAGATGTGCAACAAATAATATGAAATAAAAGGAAGCCCGGAAGAATACGGGTACCTAGAGGCGTTTGTAAAATTCAAACAATATCTAATTTCGTTTTAACGATCTTCCATCCTTCTTTGCGAGACTCATCATGAGTGAACTGTAACGTAGACCGGCGCAGAGAATTGAGTTAACTCTGCGCTTAGTGGTAAGTGGCTCGTTGCACTTGTAACTTTGTGACTAATAAACTTATAAATAGCCAGTGAAATGGAAAGTAGTTGCGCCGTTAACATATTTCTCCAATCGTGTTTACATTGCTACGAGTGTCGCAGTTCCGTTAAACAGAGTCTGAAACCAATTGCGTCAACCCTTTTTCTATTAATCTGCTGTCAATTAAATTGCTATAAAAATAATTCTCATTAACAACAGTATAGTACTATAATTCTTCCGCATATAGCTAGCCATGTGTGATACGAAATTCCATCGTAGATCAGGATACGAAAGAAAACCTTGTACTGAATTATTTTTATTGTCCCACCCGGCAAATAATTAATTAACATTACGACAGCAGATAATAATTAAAAGATTAATGCGTCACGTCAGCCACATTTGATCGCAGCCGGTTTGGCAAAATTGGAGCGGCTAATCGGTAACCCAACTCCAAGAGACAGGCACCCACGCGATATCCTTGCGCGACGTGGAAACGAGGCGTCTCCGACACACGTCGGGCGTCACGACGGCGGCGAAACAATATCCGCGCTCTCAATGGCAAGCCATGCTTGTCCGATTCGGTATAACACGGTCGCACGTTGTTCAGGGTCTATCTCACGCCTAGGCAAACTAGACGCACGCATCTAGGACTCGTACTTTTTAGCTATCTGTAATCTACGGATAATAAAACGCAGATTATAAAAAATTCCATAAACAATACGGGTCCGTTATCACTTTTATGATTTTTATAATTTGTAATTGCTGAGCTAGTCTTTTTGCCTAGATACACTCGACAATCTAACATATTTCTTAATTTTTTAAATTTTTATGTTTTCTATAATATCTATTTACTGTTAAAACGAAGTACGCTCTAAAATGCAGAAAGCTAATATCTAAAGATGAATTAAAGACCTTGTAGTAGAAGTAATTACTAGATTTGTTTAGTAATTACTACATAGTTTCTTTAAATTGTGTTTTTTAAATTATACAATTCTCTTTCTATTTATCTCTTTCTATTACTCTTTTTTTCAAGTTCTAATTAAAATAGTGTAATTTTTACTTTAAATAAAAAAAAAGAAATAGAAGTGTATGTAATAGTAAAGCTGATAAAGCAAACAGCTAGAAGAGAATCGTGGAGAGAATATATGAAATAAAAATATTTGGCGGTTTCGGAAAAAAGTGCAAGCTCACGGGTATTTAAAACAAGAAAAAAAGAAAAAAAAGAGAAAGAGGGGGGGGAGAGGGTTGGAGGGGAACAGGGAGGTATGCACCAAAACTTGTTGATTTATTCGGGCCGAGAAAAAATGCACAAAAAAATACACAACTGAAAATCAAACGTGATACGTGATCGATGAAATAAACAGCGTTGTAACTTAAATTACACATTGCGGAAAAAGGCATTGCTTCGATCAAATCTGCGGGAAAATAAACCGCTGTCTTTGAAACGATAAGATAAACTCTCTACTCGCGTTATCTACGAGATTGAATATATGCGCAAACACGTGAAAGAAAAAAAGCTACATGCTGTAAATGCGATCACTGAGATAAAAATGACACGTAAAAGCGAACGCATATATACTTCTCTTCGATTATCAAATATATCTGTATTTATTATAAATGCTCAACTACTATAATTTATATAAACAATCTTTTTTAAAGTTATTTTTGTTATTAAATTAATTTTCGCAAAATAAATATAAATAAAGTACCGCAATATTCTAATTAATGGACAGAATGATAATATATATATTACTGTATGATTCAAATTTCTCACAAATTTATAAAAATTAACAAAATTATTAAACTTTTAAATAAAATGTTCTATAAAAAGATTATTTCAATATGATTATCTCATTGTATTTCTTTTCATAGATAGTTCTTTTCACAAGTACATTATATAATAAATTTGGCGATTGCAATATTTTTTCAAAGACTACATTCCACAAAATGTTTCTCACGTGAAGATTCACGCTAGGGAAACTTTCACCGGTACTTAGCCGTAATTTCACTAAATTTGTATCCGCGTGTTCCCATGTACAGTATAATCATGTACCTTGCTTCAAGTAGCCTAACTGTCGAGAATTAGGAATGATCGATGAATACCTCTAGTGCATCTCTTTCTCTCTCTCTCTCTCTCTCTCTCTCTCTCTCCTCTTTTTCCTCATCTTCCTTTTGCCAGACGTACCAATCTAGTGATTGTATCTACACTGTGAGAAAATTCTTGAAATACAGTAATAATTGCTGAAGGTAAAGCAAACATTTCCGATATCTTGAAAAATTTTGTTCGTTTCTCTCTCTCTCTCTCTCTCTCTCTCTCTCTCTCTCTCTCTCTTTCAAAGAAAGTTTAATTCGTACTAAATTGATTAAAAAAAATAAAGATATATAATTTAAATAAATGCTATTAAAGTAGGTGTCACTTAAAGTTTATCTAGATAGAGAGTAAAAGAATTACTATTAACCTACATATAAAAAACTTATCTGTGACATTAATTTTCTTCGTCGTTAGAAAACCAAAGTATTGTGTATATCATCACATAATGCCCTCAATTTCTCGTTTTCTCCCATTTATGGATTTTTTAAGCAATTTAATCGTTTAATGACATTAATTATTCCGCGTTGAGTCACTGAATCGTTGTTATGTATGTCATTTTTGTCGTTTGCTCCGGCAAAAGTTATGCGAGTCTTGTGTTTCACTACATGCGGCTGTAAATTCATGACGCAATTGCGCTTTTTTTCCTTTTTGTAAATTGTAGCGCGATAACAAGGACGGATTAGAAGTCGGCGCCGATATATAACCGAAGAGAGTTAGCCGTGCGAGATTAACCGCTGCACTTAAGAACCGCTAAGAACGAACCCATTACATAGGAAGGTGCTAAATGTGGTTTCGCGAAGTGGTTCTGGCCGCGCACTCGCATCTCCGCGATATCCGGAGAGGTTTATGACGCAAGCGGCATTGCCGCCCACAATGACGAATGTACGGCTGCGGCGCATTTATCCCTCTCGAAAGTCGACGAACCCCACGGCACTCTCGAGGTCAGTCTCGAACTATGAAATTGACGAAAACCAAGTAATGACGGTGTAGGACGTGTAATTACGCTAAGTGCGATCGTTACGGCCGCACGAATGGTCGGCGTCATTAATTATTCACCGAAACATCGCCAATTTCGATGGAA
The DNA here is from genome assembly GCF_013373865.1 of Monomorium pharaonis. NCBI lineage: Eukaryota > Metazoa > Arthropoda > Insecta > Hymenoptera > Formicidae > Monomorium > Monomorium pharaonis. Next base: position 9,318,433 of record NC_050477.1, read on the forward strand.
GTTTTGCGGAGCTTCATCAGGAAGGAAACGTCATAATAAAGAGATGTCGAACGAAATATAATATTATTAATAAATTAATAATTTTATTTTAGTCTAGAAGAATAATGCGCCCATAAATCCATACAGAATTATTACTACTTACTTTTGCATTAAAGGTGTACAAAATCTATTTTGAATATGTTTCTATCACATGATTTATATGCCTTGCACCGTTCAAGAAAGCGCGCGTTTATTTTTCTTCGCGAAAGTCTGCAAGTTCGTAAAAATACCTATATATACCTATATATTACCGTCGACGTTTCATGAATTGTAGACGACCACGTTTGTATTAAATCTTTTTAATTCTCTTGAATAAAAAGAACAGAATATTTTATAATTTTTTAAATATATATCACGACACAACATCTTTAAAGAAATGTGTCAGTGTAATAAATAAATCGTTAAAATTTCAATAAACTTCGATTTATAAGGAAAGATAAACTTCTTTCTTGGGTATATTCTTGACTAAACTATATACGAATGTCCCCCAAAAATGTCTTGGAATTCCAGACGTTAACGATGTCATAAAATAAAGTGATTAATAGACGCCGACAAGAATACAAATAAAAATAAATCGCTGATGACGGTTTTATCGAAGCAAACGTTAGCAGGACGAAAAAAGAGAGACGTATTCCTCGTTAAAGGCGTGTTTCCGATATTATATATTTTCGAAAGTAGGTAATAAAATCGTTAAAGCACTTCGTTAACTACAAAGTTGAACGAATTTTATACGACTCAATAAAACCGTTATGTCTGTACAACAAAATCATCTGCGACACAAAGTGTGTCTCCTGACGCTTTTTTCATCTATAACTTCATCATTCCATTTAAAATATAGCAGTTTCTAATAATGACCGATCTCGTTTGTCAAAAATTGTTTTAACATTTGGCTTGAAATATCACCAACACATGAAACTTATGAAATACACATATTAAAATTAAAAGCCTTGAATGAGATGAATGAGAAATAAGAATAAGAAAAAGAATAAGACTTTGTTGTCCATTTTCATGTAGAAGGCTCCTCTCGCAATACTGTAACGAAGGATGAAAGGGGCTCGGATACACAGGGCACCTTGTGTGCACAAGTTGGACGACCGATTTCGACAGGCTGCAAACCTTTTATTGCGCGAGAACTGTGCACTCACGGGCGCGAGGTAATAACAATAATCCCGTAACACACGTGCGCGAAACACGCTCGTGAAATAAGTATGATAGCGGGTCGAGATTGTCGACCCGATGGCCTACTTTGACAGCCAGGACACGCACCACCATCCTGGTTAGCACGCTGGTCCTGCGGAATCAAGGTTGGCATCGTGCCGAATACGACGACGGACGCCATTTCAAACGGCTTACGACGAAACGTGAAAATTCGGTCCGTTTTTTACTGCGCTAATAAACTCGATGTCCTGACTACTTGGACGTTTCCTTGACCGAGATAATGATATACCATGCGAAAAGTTACATCATGTCGACAGTATTTCAAAACTATCGTGTTTGACTTCGGATGGAATTCTAAGATGAGAAGATCCACTTCACCAATATTTTATAAAAGGTTAAATATTGTACAGGATAAAATTAAAAAAAAATAGAGAAAAAAATCTTTAAAAAAACCTGTTAAAATTAAATAAAAAATTAAAAGTCTTATTCCGCTATTTTTCTATGTCTTTTACTGTTTAAACTTCATTTTAAACGAAAACTTGATTTATTCTTTAATAATGGAAATATACGATGCGATACAACAGAAAAATATTAAAAATTTTACAAATTTTAAATAAAATAAGATTTAAAAATAAGAATAATTTGTGTAACATAAATATATACAAAAAACTTTTCTCATAAAAATTCATACAGAAAAGAATTTTTGAAAATTCGAAAGTTTTCTGGGTTTGATATAAAATTTATGCTAAAGACGGCGATGCTAAATTCATCGAAAAATTTGTGATCAAAAATGGATTTATATCTGAACAAAATTGGAACGATAATGGAAGTAACCTAGTTCGATAAACTGAGAAACATCACTTTCTGATTCTAAGAATTTCAAAGACAAAAATACGATATCGAGTAAAATAACAGTAAATATAAGAATAACCAGCAGCATAACCTCAATAAATAGAAAAAGTTCATCATTATAACTGTATGCTAATTGAATAAAAACATAATAAGAAAAATATTTATCAGATAATGTGTATCCTCTAGTCTTTTAATCGAGAATAATTTGTACTTTGTACTTGAACTTTTTCCAGCAAATATCCTTACTTTGCTAATCTCGATTTAACGCAAGAAATAAAAATTACAGCGATAATATTCTATAAAAACGCATAATATGAATTAATATCTGTCATATGCGATATGTAAATGAAATACGTAAATGTAAATGAAACACGTATTCCGATAAAATTAGATTTCAAAGAAATTGTGATGCACAAATTCTATTTAAATATAGATTCTACCAGTATTTTTAACATTAATGTTCAACCCTATATGGGTTAATACATTTAACACTATAATTTTCATAGTAATTATTTAAAAAATGACTGTAAAAGTAAAATTAAAACAAGCTAACATAAGATACAGATTTAAATGTTTTCCTTAAATTAATCTACTTTTTATACATATACGCCTTCTTTAAGTTTATTCCATCAAAGTAATCTAATTTTCGACATTTTGAGTTCAATTTAAAAAAATATTATTTTACTATTATAAAATAAAATTCATGTATTAATGCATACTGATTATATATATACTTTAAAGTTTCAACATAATTAAAAATATTGCATTTAATTTAATTGTTGCTGTACTGACCTAAATATAGTTAAATATATCAAATAAATCTAATAGTTTTATTAACTTAATTGCAAATGATAACACAATCAGTCAATTGCATTATTACAAAACCAAGCGAAGTTCAACAAATCGAGAGAATAAACGGCGTAAAAGTGATGCTGAGAGTAATCTCGCGGCGATTGATTGCGAGCAGACGAAGTATGGACCACGATGTATTCAAGTTCCGTGCTGTAATGGAAAAGCGAATTGAAACGTACTCTCCATTATCGATATCCACGTATCCATCCTGGTGAATTCGATATGACAGTTAGCAACGTCATCGTGATATCGAAATCGAATACATATGTGTATGACTATGGTCTCAGTAATCTTTCACCAACGTCCGCCAATTCGATCGCGAGATAGGTCGACCGACCAATAATACCCATCGCAAAATATCGACAGAAAAAAAGACATACGAAATTTTTAAGGGTTTCAATCGATTGCACCACAGTTGCGCTATTTTTACTGTTCAATACTTGCAATCAGAATTGATGGCATTTTATTAAGAATGAATGAAGATCAAAGGAGATCAAATTAAATTATTAATGCACGAAGCTGAAACTGTAATATCAATCAACTCCATTTACATAATGGAAAAAAAGTGCAATTATGTATCAAAACATTCAATTCGCAAAAAATTCAAATGTTTTTAAAAAACTAACAAATATTTAAGGAGTAAAAGAGTACAAAAGTAATTTTTTAAAAATTAATATAGTAAAAACCTAAAAAAATAATTAAGAAAAACATAATGGAAAAAAGAAGAGAGAGAGAGAAAGAGCATTTACCAATTTCAAATATATATAATATACATTAATCAATTTTTGATTACATATCTTGCCAATATAGACACAACATATATGTTCAACAAAGTTACAGAACTGCAATTTAATCTTATTGTAAATGTGCCTTGACCTGTATGATTTTAAGTATAATGATTCGCAGATTTCACGCAATTATTTAAGCATTAAATGAAATTATGCACGCGATGCTAACGTGAAATTATTAACACGATGTTCTAATCAATTTACAAGGATATTAAGGTGTAATTGCGGTAACAAATCACGAGAGAGAGGTAACCGACGGCAGCGTTTTGGCTTGGTAAAAGAAAAGTCCGTGTTTTACTTTATTATTATCAGGGTTACCGTTAATGTTACCGGTCTTACGGCGCTATGCCGCCCTCGTCATGTCCCTGATTCTCCATTAAAAAGCGCACATTCAGAGAGTAATGACACTTGACATTATATTTCTATCTTTTATGCACATCCTTTTTAAGAAAATTATTAATATCGAATAGTAGTAAAATAGATATTTTAATAATGTATCTCGAAGATTAATTAAAAACAGATTAATTATGAGAGATATTACTTATCACGATTAAATTAATAGCAAAATGACAGCGTATATAAATCAACATGCTGTGCGTTCCAAAATTATACTTATTATTTGAACAAAAATATGGTGTATTATTTAAAAAATATATATAGTTGCCTCAAACAATACTTAATATTTAGTAAGTAAATACAACGATTTAATCAATTTATTGACAATCAATTTTTAAGTTTCCAATTTAAAGACAAAAGATCAATTATTCTGAAAAAAATCGCATATTGCAATGCGCGCGCGCGCGCGCGCGCGCGCGTGTGTGTGTGTGTGTGTGTGTGTGTGTGTGTGTGTGTGTAAATTTATTGTCACTACGAAATATTTAATACACGATTGTGAAATAAATGCATTCTATCACATATTCTATTTTCTCTCTTCATTTCTCATATCAATTAATGAAAAACGAACGATCTATCACCGATTCTCTGTTAATTAAATTACTCAAATTGATGATCCACGCTTTCAAAATTAAAAATTGGCAGATTTTAACTGATGAGAAACCCGAAGCGTGTCGCAAGGTACATCCAAATATGAACAGTGAAAAAAAAACCAACTCATGTCCCTTATCATTTCAAAGTCTACTTTCAACGATCGAATATAAAGTACTTACAAGGAATGACTGTCGCCGCGGCACACTTACGTATCGTTAATTGTGAGACTTTATCGCACTGTTCGCAAAGCGTAAGGAATGATTGTATCAGACGTCATAGTACTTCACGCGGTTGCGTCTCAAAGGGTAATGCAACAAACCCGGAGGACAATACACCACGCATCGGCGAGTCTCACTATGTGAATGATAGAGCGGCGACCGTGTGTATCGTAACGAAGCGCTATACAACACAAACATTGAAAACAAACATCAAATGTTTCGTCGAAACATGGCTATTTAATGCGTTGTAAACGTACGAATTCTGTATCCCTCGTGTTCCCGATTCATTATTAATATGCGTAGTCACGATACATCGTAGTTCTTTATAACGCACTGTAAAGTAAACATATATACCGAATATCCTATCTCCCGCATTTCAAATTAATTATTAATTTATACACGGTTGCGGTCATCTGTTCTTTATGTTACTCGATATAACGATTCATGCATCACTGCGTGTTTTCGGTTCACGGAATAAACGAACTGAACCTCAGCGTTAAATGCAATACGAGGTGCAATCATATATTTAAGATAGATCTAGTACACAAGCAAATAAGTAATAAATTCTAACTTTTATTTTCCGATTAAAATAAAAATAGACATCAATTTTTTAATCTAAATTTAACATTAACAATTTTTTTAAGTGAAGTAATTAATTATACAAATTTTCATTAAAAGAAAAAGTTAAGTAATAGAATTTGCATAAATGTTAGTTATTAACTTAGTTAATACAGTTGATTGTTAAAGTTTGTAATATCTGTGTATTAGACAAAATTAGGACAAAAAATCAATATTATCTAATACATGAAAATCAATGAGAGAAACCTAACTGACACACGTATAAATATAATTATGAAGCCCACAAATTGTATTCTGTATTATCCAACTTTAATCGCTTATAACTCAAGGAGTATCACGACTTCGATACGTTCATATTAAAATTTTTAATTCTACACTCAAGAAAAATGATCTTGCAACTTCAACAAAAATTATATGTGTAAAAATTAGCTCAGATAGATAAATAATTAGCAAATACTATGATATGTATATGTATTACATCTAATCAATCCAACTGATAGAAGCAGAATTTTCAAATTTTATATGTAACAGCCAAAATTCTAGCAGATACAAAAATTAACGATGCATTTTGGTTGTGATATCAAGAAATCTATATCAGCAAAAAAAATTTTTTAGTGTAAATGATCTTCAAAATATACGATGTTAAAACCTAATCTTTGGTAATTGCAGGATATCTTATGTCCTATACTAATTCCCTATGCCACTTCCAGTATCATATTGCATATGCATTCGAATATGTCGATATTAGTTTGAAATTCACGAGAAACTTCGCAACGGAGCTAACGCAATATCGAGGTAGATATTAGTGCATTTTCAACGAGAAGCTGTGCTGCGTACTGGTTGAAAAACTACAGCCGAGTGTCAGTTGGCAAGGGCTATCGCAGTATCCTGCGTGTTTGCGCATTTCACACGCGCGTGAATGCACGAGCACATATAAATGCCCCGTGCGTGCGCGTCGCGTTGCGCAAGCACGCGCTCATTGCGCAACGCGGCGAATGCTTTTCGCTATGAACAAATAAGCGGGATAGCCCCGTTAACCCGTAATCGTTAATCTTACGGAGTAACCAGTAAAATTGGAAAACATATCGCTCGTGTTCGTGGAAACCAATAATGACAATTATCCTTAACAATGAAAATTAGCAAGCAATTCTAAGCCATTTAATAGATTTATCCGAGATTCAACGTGAAGTATCGTACAATATTACGTTTTATTTCATAATATTAAATTCCATTTTTATAGCAGTTACGATATATGAGGTAGTTTCATAAAGTTAGGCAGCTTTTGCGCAAAATGAAATATTGCAAATGACGAAAATGGTGGTGTATTGGCGCGAATAAAAATAGCGGCACTATTCAGTGCGATATTACGTCGTATATATATTTTACATTTTGAAAGTTTTAATATAAAAGAAAGTTACGCAGGGGAAAATAATCGATCTAGCTATTGAGATGCGACTTCCGTATTTTCACCCCGTATCGAAGTGTCATTGCTCGTAGCAAGCGCTCCGAATCGATTAAATCTCGTCGCCTCGCGAGTATAGTGCGGAATCAATACTCGAAGAGAGCACCTCGTTATTCTCGATTCCAGCATATGGGAATACCGTTTCGACGCGAGAGCGTGTCGCCTTGACCTAAAAATCCTGCCGCGAACATGGACATCCGCGTTTTAACGCCGTCCGCGCGGTACTTATTGCCGCTCACCTAATCCATAATTCCGTCACGCATCGAGCTTTGATATGCCGGTTTCATACTCTCTCAAACATACGCGCCGACGTCGAGATGCCGAAATAGCAGCTGCGTGCCGCGGAATAATAATTAATAACCGCATCTCCGTGTGCGCAGATATTTCTTCTGTATCAGGATTAACTCTTTACTTACGACACGTTAGATTAATATATCTTTCACTTTGATAATTTAAATTGAGACGGATAACGGATATAAAGATCGACCGTGAATGAAGATATATACGAAAGAAAAAACTGATGTGTTCGTAATAAAGTCTCAAGACATCATTTCGTTCTTTAATTCTCTGACTCATTCTCAACTATAAATTATAAGAATAATTAAATCGTGTAATTATCTTTGTAGTTGTCAAACTGATGTCTTCTTTTTTTCGATAATTAAGATATGCATGCGTTATATATCATTTGCCTTCTGTGCAGAAACCAATATATGTCATAAGTTAATAAGAAATGTTAATAACATTTTACTATTTAATAATTCTTTTAGCAAAATTATTAGTATTATTAATCACCATCTTTTAAAATCTGATTAATAAGTATGCGCATACATTTGCGGTTGAAAAATCAAAACAGTGGCAGTGTAAAAAACTAAACAAATATTAGTTTGCGCTGTACGGCAGAAATCATTTTATGTAAGACAAACTTGACTAAACTCTATAAAAACTTTTGCTTTATTGCAAGAAATTGAGTTTACTGAAGTTTTAAGACTTTAGTTTCATATATTACATTTCACATTTTTTCGTATAAAGAAAAAAATATATATCTAAATGGAAAAATCTATATATAAATAAAGAAGGTAATATCGATAAAAGAATAGTTTAGTATACTTTTATATTTAACGGGAATTTTTTGTAGACAACAAATTAAATAAACAAAAGCCATGAATTTATCGAAATAATACCACTGCAACTATAACCATCTATCAATAAAACAATTTTCATTACTGTCAGCCTAAAATTTATATAACGATTATATAATTTTCCTGTACGTAAAAACGTTTCTACTTGTTTAGAAATTTTAAAAAATACTGCTCTCAACATAATTTCATAATCAATATTGTGTTTAATGTCTATCTATATATATTTCAATCTATATACATATACAATAAAATATATTTGAGTAAAACCATATTAAAATATATAGACGTTTTCAAAACAACCTTACCAATGATTTATAGAAAGCGAATAAAACATCCAAGTTAAATTAAGATAAAAGTCAATAGGAGTGGCGCAAAACGGCTTCCAATCCTTTTATTCCCGCATGCTTGCCTCGTCCAACCGATCAGATTCCAACCGATTTTTCCACGTGAATACAAGTGCCTCGATACTGTGCGACGGAATTCACCAAGCGTAGAGAGAAGGCGAGGGTTATATCGAGCGAGTGATTGCACCGCGTATTCACGTGCACACTCGACTTCCCGATACCAATACCACATACATAGTGTCCCTGAGCTAAATACGGAAATTTGTTTAATAAACTAGGAAATAAAGTGACATTGAGTTATCATTAGGAGGGTAACAGAAATTAAAGAGGCATATCTAAACGTAATACGAGTACAGCTTACAGTTTACGTTTAATCCATAAAGTAAAACCTTCGCGAAAAATTGCGAGTTTAAATTAAACATATGTCGGACATGTTACACCGAGAGATTACAACGTATCTTATAAGATATATTGCCAGGATACGGAAGATATATTATCGGTCAAAGAGTCCGTGAAGTGGAGGTTTCTCGGTGTTATTTCGGGACACCAAATATCTCGTAAAACTGCACGTACATCAGCTTGTCTCGAGGTGAATGCAAAATCGCGTGACTAGAAACTGCGAGTTTGTTTGATGCAACATCATTTTTCAGGAATTTCCTAACATCGCATGAAAATAGCCCGCAGCATCGATATTTTCATTCATTCAATAAATAAAGAATACAACTTCTTATTCGTCAAAAAATAGCACTGTTCAAGTACATTTAATTAAATATGCAATGCTTGAAAAATATAATTTAGCCTTACGAAACCGAATAAATAAACATATCACAGATAAAATCGAGCTCATCTTTCGAAAATATCAAATAAACAAAAATGTCTAGTGAAATCAATATTAATTCTTGACAAAATTAATAAATAAGTATTATATATAATAAAGAAATCAATATTTTCGATTTTTTTAGACTTTGAGAAATCTCGTATAATTTGCGAGACGTCAACAATATCGCGTTATTCTAAATTCTGTTTTACTCGAAACAATATTCACGCAACAATACTCACGTACCAGTCATTACGTCGGTGCAAGGATCAAGTAATATACGCGATTTTTATTCTTGTCTCGCGACCGTAGCAATCTCAGAATACGAAAGCCGAGTCAACAAAGAATAATTTAACGTAAAATTATTTAAGTATACTCGAAAAATCTGTTTTAAAAATTCAAATGTTAACAAATAAAATTAAAAAATAGCTAAATAATTTAAAAAATAAGAGGAATGCTAAAAAATAAGAAAAAAGAAAGAACAAAAAGAAGTAATAACTTTGACAGTATTTCTGTAGTCAAATAAATCGTATCAGAGATCTATGAGAATTTATTTTAAAATATACATTATATATTTAATATATAAAGAATTTATATATTAAAATATATAAAATATATAAAATATTAAAATATATAAAAACTATTATTTAAGCAAATAAAAATTATTTTAACTCAATTTTGATCTAACACTGCTTATAACAATATCGTCTTATAATAATAATGCAATTAAAAAATATATATTTTAAAGATTAATCAAATTAAATATTGGTATTCGTCTCTTTCAACTTGCACATATTAAATTTCTATAAAATTAAATCCACTAATAAATTAATTAGGGAAAGAATTTTTTAACTCAAATCGGTCAGGGACATTCTATATCATTATGCACTCCATATTCCGGCTGTTATATATACGATTGCAAACATGCACATCCGGGTCGTATAAATTGCGCGGTTCATCGAAAAAGAGAGGTATACAAACTACTTTATAAATTCATCGTTCTCTAATTCAGAAACGAATGGCTCACCGCGTAAAAACATATTTGCCCGGCGGAAGGCGAAAGGGGACACAACGGGTGTAAGGTCGATCGCCTTAAAAGCGCGTGAGAATTTAAGACAGATTTGCGAAATATGACGCCGTAGCCTTGGAATATGCCACGCGTGCTTTCTGCGCTACAAAATTTATCGCAAACGCGGGAGAAAGGCGACAGAACAATGCGAGTCAACTCGATCGTGCCTATTGCTGCATGTCCGGCGAAATCTACGTTAAATTTATAAGAAAAGGCAATAAAAATCTTACACGAAGAAAAATTCCGATTATTCCAACATGTATAAATTCTCTAACATAAAATTGAAAAACAACTCCGCATAAATTCTAAGTACCTAAAAACACGATAAAAAATATCATAATTTGGTCTTCAGTTTATTTTAATTTAAATTTAATTAAATAATTATTTAATTATTATGCGGTATAACTATTAATTAAACTTGGAACTAATATTTAAAAATATGTTCTTATATTTGATTGTATTTAATTATATGTACTTTTATAATGTAAATTCTGAGTATTTAAAAAAACTAATAATAGCTTCCAAATTTATCTTTTTAAAGACTTGCTAAAAAAACTTATATGTTCTCTTTGGAGTAATTTAAAAACTTTCTAAGATGAAAATGTTTATGTGTCATTATCGTAAAATGTTACTTTTGCTTTAGTACATATTTTGCTTAGTACATATTTACGATTTGTATTGTAAATAATTGCTGTGCCATAGATATATTGCATCTTATCAAGTTTGTTGTAATTCTAAGAATCTATCATGCATATCAATTGTTTGCTCGCATTATAAGTCCGCTAACAAGCGATATAATGACTTTGGTCCTTTAAATGCTAATTGATACCACGAAAGCGACGATAAAATAGCATTATTATAGGCTGCCGTAATATTACGAAAAAGGAAATTAACAGCCACAATATTTTTCTATGTATTGCACGTATCGGTTAAGAAAAATCACGGAAACTCGTCACGTATGCCATCGTCATTCACAATGTTCGTTATTTAGTATGAATTGCAATTCCACAAGCTGCTAAACGTAGTAAACGGTATGTCGTGCACACTTAAAACAAGCGTGCAATATTAATCAGGCATAATTACTATTATCTCATCGGTGCTTCAAGTAAAACAGTTGCAAGTTGCCTTACTTGCGTAAAGAGGAAATCGAGTGTTTTAAATAAGCCTCTTATCCCGAAAAACTATTTTACACAAATTAAACTTCTAACATTTAAATATTAAGACGCGCCAATCCTTTTCAGAATCAAATCAAAACGTTTTATATGTAACACTTTATGTGTATAACAACGTAACGTTGAAAAGCATATAAAATACTACGCGGTTCGATTTTCCAGGTTATTTTGAGATTTAAAAGTAACACATCGCGTAGATCCTGTTACCTTCTTCTAGTGCCAGTTTTAGTAGAAACCTCTTTCTTGCGTGGGAACAAGAATGAGACTTTCGAGGGTACACGTCGTGCCTCGTGGAGAGCGAACGATAACTGGACGTATCGGTGAGACAAGTCACGCGCGCGCGCATGAGAGAGAGAGAGAGAGAGAGAGAGAGAGAGAGAAAGAGAGAGATGGAACAGGTCCATTAATATTATAGGCAAGGCGGAGAAAGGCTCGATGCGCTAGGACTGAGAGAATGATTTTAATTATTTGCTTCTTATAAAACGACGGTCGATGCTGATCAAAATTAAAGCGCTTTACTCTACTGCATTCAAGATAAGCAGCGGTTATCGTCGATTATCGCACTAGAAGATATTAGAAATAAATTCCATAAACTACATTTAATTCGAAATAACATCCGGTCTTCTTTGAATTCAGTCTCGTCAACCAAAAGAAAGTTACACGTTACAAAGAAACAAGTTATGCAAATAAAAATTAAAATATATCGAATGTGTTTCACTGTTAATGACGTAAGTAAGTTGCTTGTGAGATTCCAAGTAGGATCTTCGACATGAGTTGTTTACAATAGCTTTACCTTCAGATGGATTTACGTGTTACGAAACCCTGTTTGGTAGGCGCGACTCGTGAGTTCTATAAAATTTCCGAGATCAAGACGCACGGAATGCCACGCGGAAATCGAGCTAACGGTGATCCTACCCACGTAACGAACTGACTCGGTAATGAGTCGAAAATTATTTACTTGAATTGTTTGTTAGAACATCTCAGAGACTTGAGACAGACATGCGTAAATTATTTGCTGCGTTTCGAAACTAACACGTGACCCAAAACACATTTGAAAATTCGCGCTTTAAATAAAATTTGAACAAAAAATAATAAGTAACAAATTAAATAAATAATATTAAAATTTATCTCTGTGCGATATGTACGTATGTGATTTGCATATTGTGATACAGAAAAAAGTTTTTACGTAATTTTTAGCAGTAAACTCTTGCGAACCTATTAATTAGATATTTGTATAATTAAAAATGATTTATTAAAAGCAAAAAATAGAGCAAATGAGAGATATATGAAATGAAATATATGTCATGTTTTTCCTACGTGTGCCCTTTTTCAGACAAACTCATTTGTGATTCCACTTACACACAGGCAGACGGCGCCCCGATTGTAGTTGGTCATTGCACTCACCTGAAACAAAATATGCAAAAGTCCAGTTAATAAAGTCCTGACCTGCATGAAACATTAATGAGGACTTCGCTGAACTATCGAGGATCGATAGTAATCGGAGAGTTGAGCTTATACCGGCGGACCAACGCGTATAGAGACTAAAACGCTTTTCCCATTAACTCATTCGATCTCAACAGAAATCTACAAAATCAAGTTACTTTGTCTCACGAAGTTTTAATTGCCAATAGAGAAGCAAGCCAATAATTCAATTAGAGACCGATTACAGATGCTATCCGATAGAAAAAAAAGCAATAATACAATTAAGTCAGAAGCTCACTAAATTAGTATTATAACATCGTTCGAGAAATGCAAAAGCTATTTGAAAAGGAAAATGTAAGAGATACATCTGTATATATAATCAATTAAGAGAGAAAGTTTTAATTACTTTGAGCTAATTATTTTTCAATCATAGCTTTAACTTTTTTTTTCCTCAGCATAAGAAAAAAAATTCTTAATTTTCTCTAATTAAAATAACTAAATAAAAATAATAAAAAATACATTTTAATTTATGTGTTTCCTTTTTTTCATATCAAGTCTAATAAATTACAATTTTGTTTTTAATAAAAAAAGAAAATGTTTTACTCAATTACCATCTTAGGTACATAAGACATTCCGACATTATTGTTGTCAATTATAATAAAGAACCATTGTCAAAAGATAAAACTCTGCGTAAAGGTTGCCTTCATCTTATGCCAATCTTTCGCAAATGGCTGAAATATGTAATAAACAGTAGGTTCTACTAAACTGCTCGGAAATCTCGAGTTGGCATTGCGACGCGCCGCGTTTCCCACACGATTTCATTTGACGCGAGACGCGCGCGTTATTAGCATATTACTACATTAACCGCGAGAGTGAGATGAAGGCCGGGGTTACATCGAGTGGGTGGACAAGCAGGCAAACGCGCGCACTGCTCATTGTTACGAACGCTATTGCGAAAATTACGTGTGCGCCACGGTTACCGCCCATGTTCGTGTCCAGTTGCCCGCTCAAGCGGAACCAACGAGCTCTCTGGTAATCTCTGCTTGCTTACTCGCCGATATCTAAGCCGCCACTAAAGCTATCAGTAACACGACTATTCGTTGATGCGACGATAAGAACTCGAAGAAATCAATATCCAAATGCGATTATATCGCATGGACATCTGCCCGCTCGTATCGGCCTATCCTTAGATTTCATTATTCTCCTCGATAATATAGAGAAAGGTTTAGAGGACAAAACGTGCGGAGCGTGAAAGCGTGTTTCCTAACAGGGAACGCTTTCGTGAAAAGATTTCCCGAATCTTCATTGAATGACGGAATGTGTGTCGCAAAGCAGTTTCCGCTCCTACCAAAAATTAGACACTTCTTTCCTTTGTATCAACGGAACGCATTGCAAAATGCGCGGCATCGCGACCATTATCTCCTCTCCTCGCCAGCGAGATGTACGCCTCGGCTCGCACGCACAATGAGCCGGCACGCCGGGTATTTTCCCGCGGGGTGCACACACGCTAACCTGTCTCGTGCAATTAACAACAGTCGCATATACTTAATGTATTCGCGTGGGTGGATGGTTACACGTGAATCCATCCGCCATCGTTGAATAGCAGCCGCAAGGAGACTCGAGCTTTATTAATGGAAAGTTCTAAACACGCGATAATAGTTATCAGCATGTCCAGCGTATGGAAAGATGATCACCTCTAAAAATACCAAATCCCTTTAAAAAATCCTTTAATCTTTCTATATTACTTTAAATAATATTTACATGTTAAATCTATTAATTTAAACTAATTTAAATCAATTTAGGTTTCGAGATTTTAATTCACCAAGTTGAATTGTTTTCTTTTTTTATGTAGGCGAATGTAATCAGATTTAAAAATACTGAAGCTAGTCTTAAAAAAGACATGAAGCCTCTTTTCTGCAATTCTAATTGATTTTCTTACTTGGCTCACTTTAGGTTATTAGAATAAATGTCAGTTTGGCAATTGACCATCCAAAGTATCGTGATTAATACTGCATGTTGTCACAGTTTGATAGTCGTGACATTTTGATAAATAATTAAGAAAAATAATTTAGAAGAATAATTCAGAAGATTAATTAAATATTAAAGTTTAAGTAAAAATTAAAGTTAAGTTGCAATAAAATGTTTCATGTATGGATTAAATAAAACTATTACATAACAAAAATGTTTTAACCACAATTAGAATTAGTTAAGTTGCCAACAATATAAGATATAATTAAAAATTTTTTTAATTAAACAATTTTTTTTTAATTTTTTAAAATCATTTTTTCTTTTTAATATATTAAGATAAAGTTTGAAATGTTACAATATCTAGAATTTAAAATATTTTTAGAAAATTAATAAGTGAATATTAAAGTTTAAGTGAAAATTTTCATCTTATTTATATTGTACAAGTATGCATGAATATTTATGTAAAAATTAATGACTCCTTTTAGGTTTTTATGCTATAATATACATGTGCGAGGACAATGTCTAAAAGTAATGACATAAAAAAATAATTTATTTAAAATAAAATCCTGGAAGAATTTTGTTTAGTCCGAAGTATTCATGTGTACGAATATTTATAAGTTTATCTCATTTTTGCATATAAAAAATATATAATTATTTCAGACAGGATCCATGTGTTGAATTATATATAATATTTAATAAAATTGTAAAATTAAATGGCGTGCGATTTGCGCGCAATATGTCATGTTCCAATATTATTTCAAAAAATTACAAAAAATTAAAAATAAAGTTTTTTAATGTAATCTATACAATATTAAACATATGCGTTATAAGAAAAAAAATGAGATAAATACTATTAAATCAAGCTTGATGTAAAAATTTTTGTCCAGCAAATGTCAAATTTTAAAGATGAAATATCATTACAGAAAAATACCCTTTTAGAGATATAAACAACAAATAAAACAATGAAAATGCAGCATCCGAAAAAGAGAATTTAGGATCATATATAATGCAAAAATTAGATACGCCTGATGCTACAATATCTGTTGCGCAACTGCAGCACGAGCCACCTTCACTTCCTAGTGTTATGCAACACGCGTGTTTGTTCAGAGAGAAAATACTGGAGCGTAGTTGGTATTGAGATGGGGTTCCTGAAACCCGAAGTTACAACAGTCTATTGCAGGACGTATTATTACGCAACTCAATGATCACTTTTAGAAATGATCCTCTATTCTGTATTTTTCACTAATTCTATTTTACATTAAATTTTTATTTATTCCATGCCTATCAGTTATTTAAAAATTATGTTGAATAGTTTTATTTAATCTATACATGAAACATTACTTATCAAAGTATATACTGTAGTTACTCTAAATTATTACGTGTGACTTTTCACTAAAGTAGAAATTAAATGATATCTTAGATATCAAGTACATATTATGAATATAATAACATACAGTATATGAATTTTCAAACTAATGTTAATCAAGAATAAATTCTATTATTAATTATATTATTCTCAATGCCATGTACTATTAAATATGTAATATTAAATTGTTTAGATTTGTATACTCCGGGAGAATCAATAAAACAAAAATTCAACAAAAATAGGATTAAAACATTTTTCGAAGAAATTATAAATATCGATGAGAACGTAATCAAGTAAACAAGTCTTCCTTTTTTTTTCCAGAATACATTACTTTAAAGGCCAAATGCAAATAAATTCTCTGACGTTAGTATGTTCGTTTATCATAATATGTTGAAAAAAATTTATCAACGTTTTAGTAATAATAGATATTAATCGCCCAATATTTCAATGCTTGTATCAGCTAGACAGATACAAATCCGTTAGTCATCGCGACGAATAGCTCAATGTCATGACTTGATTGCTCACCTGACTCGGTGAGTCTCAGCCACTGGCGACAGTTTCCTCGATCCGCATTTCCGCGCCACCATTTTCCGCGAGCGACGTTACGTCCCGCGTGCGTGATTTACGGTATAATCGTGCGACTACACGAAGCCAGTCTAACTCGGTTCCGCGGCTTAGCGTCCCGTTATGAAATGCAACAGCCTGCGCCATTAACGAGCACGCATCACCGTATTCACAAATTTCCACTCGTTTCGAAAGCGGACACAATTCTCTCCCGTAAACGATAACGATGTCTTCGGTGCAAGGCAAATGTTCGTGATTTAATTGCATTTTATTGCAAAAGTGATTACCGTACAATACTAACCATTAAACTTTATACAATAGCGAATTAAGTGTTCATTTAAAATTTAACGATACCAACATGCTAACTAAAGTAAAGTATCAATCTTGCATACTCACTGACTACCAATGAAAGTTATAAATATCTCCATTCAAAAGGCAATCAAAATTTCTTTGTAAAGAAAAGATTCAAGAATTTATATTAGACATACCTAAAAATTTTGAAAAAATAACACTTTGATTTATAAAATGCTTATAAAGATTGAGTGATCCCTTTATCATTCATATTATTTCTTATATGTAATTATTTTTCAGCAAAAAAAAACAAAAAAACATAAGTTTAAACGTAATCATCAAGAAAGTAAGAGGTACACCATTGCAATAACATCTATAATGACGTAATATGAAAACGTAATCAGCGAATCGTGCTCCTATATAACGATAATCGATATAAACTCGTGATATATCATAGCTTGATTCTGATTCATTTACTCACTAGGTGACGTAAATACGTCGATTTCGTAACAACAGGCATAAGTTAAAAGATTATTTAATCATGTAGCACCATATATCCGACATAAGCTGGAATGTACATTTAAAATTGTTTAAATTTATTTTATTTTAATAATTTTATTTTAAACTTTTTGAATATTTCTATTGTAAAACTTTTAATTTTTACATTTATTCTATTCTAAAAGGAAATAATTAAAATAATTCATTCCCTTCGTTAACATTATCTTCTGTAATTCTGTCTATTATCATATGTTATTTTTCAACTCAAGTGACAGAAAGAACATAACTTCTTTACAGAATAAGAATTGAACTCCTCATTATTCGACATTTCTGTCTTACATATTTGATAAAAGAGCCGTCGTGAACGAGTTATTTCTGTTTCGCCGAGACACTCGGCATTGTGGGATTCGCAGAGCAAATAATGGCAACCAGTGTCGACCCGTTATCCTTCCTTCGCACTGTAACGAGAGACGGCGGTTTCGCAAACGGCCGGCGCACCATAAGAGCTCGCCCGAGAGGCGCAATCTCGCGCGCGCGTACGTCGCACACGCGCGATGACAATGGACGCTTTGTCCGCGACTTGGCGTTTACAGATTGCCAAAGTGGACCTCGCGAGAGAGACAAGGAGTCGCCGCGGATTACAAATAACAGCCGTTCACGCGTATTCCTTGACCTCGCGTGGGAGATTGCGGAATATCACCCTCGAATATTTTCCACGCATGGAAATTGTATGTTACGACACTGAACGTTAATTACAGCATTAAAAAATACGTATTTATTTTTTGTCACAAAAAATTGTTTTAACTATCACAGAAAAAAATTAAAGATGTATTTTTAAATAAAACAAATATTTCTTAAAAAGAAACTTTTTTAATGCAAGTTATACAATAAGTTATACAACTATATAAATATGTAATAGTATTTTATGATATTAATGTATAAAATTAAATTTAATAGTACTTTACTTTAATGTCCGTCAACTTTGAAAATCATAATTTATTCAGTGCTGCATTATGTGAAAGCTTCATGACGTAAAATCGATCTTCCGAAGAAATAGAATATTTACAATGCGCCATGCGCGCGCGCGCAAATTTACTTATAAATAAAATAGTAAACTGACGAAAAATAACATGTGTATTAATCTAATTTTAAATGTATATATGTAGACGGCTTATATTTTTTTATTATTAAAAATTCAGTAGTTAATCTATTTCCTTTATAAAGCAGAAACACAAGGCTAAGCTACTACTTTGGATACGATACGTGATAGTAACGGCTAGCAAAAGAGGTCAGAGGGTGAATTGCATTAAGCTTAAAAACCCGCGTCCCAGAGAGAACGGGTCATAAAAGTAACTGGTCTCTGGCGAACAGTTAGCAGAGTATATCAGCAGAGCTAGTAAATCAGTATAAGGGAGTCCTTAATCTTAATTCCATTTGCTATTTAATTCAATTTGCCTGCACGTTTTTACAATACATTTTATGTGATTAATAGATTGTATCAAAAGACGATCGTCTTTTGACATGACATATCGAATGTCCAAAGAATTCTCAATATGTTAAGTCTTTTCAATTTGTATTCAAAAATTCTGAAATTACGCGACTTACATTCTATATTACAATCTTTTCAATTAACTTCACTGTCATTACGACAAAAGATATCATTTCGTTCTTTAATTATGTAGATTATATGTAATATAAACGTACACGGTTACATTCGAGTGGAAACTGGATGACGGGCGACGCCTCGGCGCAACGAAGGAATTGCAGGCAGTCGCATCCGTTCGTTTCCACAATCGCGTGAAAGTCCTGAGAGAGGCCATCGGCTGTGTTAATCTTCGCACGAAAATCGCGTTCGACGGGACCGTCCTGAATTTCGAAACCGTCGTTACGCGCACGTGCCTCGGAAATGATTACGGTTTCGCTTTCTTGCCGAGTGCAAATCTCGAAAGGTGACGTCTCGTGACACGGGTGGAACGTGACGCGGCACAATCATTCGATTTCCGCGTACTTGTCAATGGTTCAAAATTAGGATAGTGCCAACCGCCATGAATCAGGTCACATATAATTCAAAATGTATCTTGTATTTATATTTCAGAGATAGACTTTTATCTAGAATGGTTTGACCATCAGATAAATCAAAGACAATCCTAAAACACAGCATCATTCTATTTTTATCTATTATCCTAAAACATAAACTATTTATGAAGAAAATACATAATTCAATTTTTGAGAATGTCTAATTCAAAATATTTTTTCTCGGAAATAAACTTATCCAATTTGATCTTGAGCATTATTAATAAATCAATTGTATGACGCCGTGATATTATCTAATGATGATACAATTACGATTACTACTTTTTTATAATTTAATAATATTTAAAATGATTAAACGCTTTAGACAGTTTTATGCAGCAATTATTGCTTTATTTGTGATATTACGACAAGATGAACTGCGGGGAAAATGCGATTATCATGTTATAATTAACTCAATTTACGTATAAAATGAATAGAAATCCCGGAAAAAGAGAGAGGAAGAAAATGTCGGTACGATTGAGTTTTTCAAGGAAAAAGGAATAATTCTCATTGAATAATTTTGCAACGGTCTTACGCGAACAAGGAAAGGAAACGACGGTACGGAACGTCATTGTTCTGATCGAAAGGATTTTCAAGGAAATCCAGTCTAGCCTCGCGGGGACGAACCTGCAGCGTGTATTTTCCTCGAGATACATTAGTCACGCTCGCACGCGGGGCGGCGAGTATCGCGAGCGTGCACGGGGAACGGATGTGTGCACGCGCGTGTACGTGCAGACTCGCGAGAAGGCAAACGTTTCGTTCACCACGACAGTCGCGATGAATTCTTTTCCGGCACCTGCGTAATTTTCCTCCCGGTAGATTACGAGGCAATGACCCCGCTGCTCCGTGGCGTCCCGATAGCGGTTAAACGGCTGCAGGAATAATCAAGCCGCGTCGCGTCCGCGTTTTACATGTTAACACCTCGTGCGGGCTTCGCTCTCTTGTCGCTGAATTACCGCTGGATTACGGTTAGAATTATTACGCAATCCCCGACCACCGCAAAATCTTTCGCGATCTCAATGCACCGACGAGCATTAACTTTGCCTCAAAACCTCAAACGAGAGTCTGATATTTTCCGAATAAAATCTCGATACGGCAAACATAAATGTTACGTACATGTTAATGTTATTTAATTTTAGGATTGCATCAAATCTCCAGCGAAGAAATTCGATTGTCTTCAAATACAATCGCCTGCAATTTTATGGGAACAAAATAATAACGTTAAGTACTTCAAATTACTCTGTGAACATTAACTCCTTCTTATAAAAGTACGCAAACAAAATGTACTTAATTTAAAGTTTCTTATTACATTCGCCAACATGCATAACCAGTGATTTTATAAAAACGCCAATTTATAGTCACTTTCTCCTCAAGCGAAATGTCTCTGAAAAATGCTTTCCAACTATGAATCGACCAAAATTTCCAATCTTTCTTTTAATCTTTAATTACACACATTTTTTTATATAAACATACCTAATTAGTATGATTAGTAATTAGTATGATTAATCTATAAAAGAAATTTATAAAATCTATAATATTACCCTGTATTCAATCAAATTTTAACTTGAAATATTTCAAATATAAAAATGAGATTGCTTATCGTTTGGAATATTTTTCATGTGCAATTTTTTCCTCTCAAAAAATGTTGTAAATTTAGGATTTCGTTCAAAGTATTACATGTATAATTCTATACATTACCATAATTTGAGATAGTAAAACCTCTTGAGAGATTTACAGAGCCTGATAAATTAATTACGATTGAATTGAATTCGTTTTTATATATATAGTAATGAGAACCAAATTGCACGCGGGACACGACAAGTCGCGGCGATTGCACGTGACCTCGCCTACATCTCCGTCTCTCGTGTGTTGAATGGGCACAATGCCGTTGACGCGTCGTCGTTAAAAGGTCTCACGTGTACCGTATTTCTGTACGCTTACGTTAACACCGCAAAAGAGTCGGCGAATACCATACAAATCGGCTCTTTCGTCAAAACTTGCATGCATGTATGCAATGCACGCGGTACTTGTCGCACAAACGACGTCTACCGGGTGTGTCATCGGCTGGCGTGCTACCAAAATTTCGAAACGTTACGACACGGCGACGAAAAGATCGGAACGTCGCGACACCGACCTCGAAGTGTGTTACGTTCGCTCGTTTTAGCGCAATCACAAAAAAAGTCACAAGAATCTTTTTTTATAAAAGGTAATTAAAATTTGAATATTCCGTATCTGTTGACAACAATTTTATCAAAAGTAAATTGGACATAAATTCAAAATTACTAATTTCCTATTTGTTTTAAAATTTAATGCTAAAAAAACTAATTTTATTAATTTCAGACTTCAGTGCATAATATGTGACAAAATATATTTTAAATTAACTTAAAATAGATTCTGTATAAAGAAAGATTTAATATAATAGTATTTTGAAATAGTATTTTAATTATAAGTTAGAGTGACTTCTCTTTTCACAAACGCGTCTCTAATTATTATTAATTAACTTCTGTATACATTGATATTTTTAATGACAATATGTCATGACGTTGAAATTCCCTTTTTCAACATAAAATTGATATCAATAATTAACTGTTTTATCGCAACAGTTTGGATTGCAGAAACTATGACAAGAATGCGATGAACAAATTCAAGATACAATCCATTGGCTCGTTTCGACGGTAAGAGGTCAGTCAGAGCGACGCGACAGGTGCGAATGGCAGCCGACAGGTGACAATGTGCGGTCGACCTGATCGAGTCGAACGTGGAACGTGCTTTAATTACCTGGCCGACCGTTTCCGTCCGAACTAACAGCCGTCTATATCCGAAGATTACGAGTTTTCACAATATAAATGCAAAGATAAAAATATCTCCGGATATTAGTTGTCAGACATACATAATAAAATAAACGCTGATAATTTATTGAACTTCGCGAATTTATATACATTCGGCGCAAAGATTTCTCAAAACTTATGCATGTAAGATACAAAAATCTAAATTGAAAAGCATAATATAGAACGCAACAATAAGCTCGATATAATCGCATAACTGATGCCATTCGATGTATACCTATACTGAAGTTATAAAGAATAGTTTCAAAACAAATTTCAAGACAATAACATTTTTACTTCGGATATTATATAGCGTGGAAAGTGACAGAAAAAAGACGAGTTCATTTTTTATTGAAACAAAATTACTTTAAAGAATAACTACAAAAATCAAAGTCATGTTATGCAAGTACCGAACTTCCTTTCTATAAATTTTCAAAAGAATATTTCAGCTGAGACGAACGCTGGTTGAATTCTATATACGCTCCTTCGCGTCGAAGTCAAAGAATCGTTCCGTACAGCACGTCTGACCGCAGCCTACTTTTAACGCATAGCAATCCCCGTCGCGGGCGTCGGCTAGCGTGAAGATCCTACAATTCCATCCAGCAGAACACAATCCTGTTCCGATCTCCTCGAAGGAGGCTCGCTCACTTCGGCATCGCGATGCTACGCGACATAACTCTTGCGGCGTGCATCTCTTTTCACGCGAAAAGGACAGAATGTCGATTATTATTGCGAATGTCGGCGCGAAGTGGCGGCTCGGCCTGATTTTACCAAGTCAAGTTTAATATTTATTTATCGAGTTCACGGTTCATCCTCTTTCCGGCCCAGTTATCGCGGCTCTGCCGAGCTGCGTTCACGTCACGTCGCAAAAGAACGCCAATCTCGGGAATATCGTGCCGTAAGAAATTGTATTCGCTCGGTTTATTATAAAAGATATAAACAACGTCATATTTTGCACTATAAAAAATTATATTTACAATTTGTTTAAAGCAATATATACGTATACAAAAAATTATCATGCTTAATTTCCAATATCATCTAGAAATCTTTGTAACCTGTGCATTTTTTTAAAATTGTATATTTTTAAATAGAATCGTACAAATAAAGTGATTATTGATTTACTTTCATATTAGTAATAGATTGATTGAAATGAATTTTAATGTTTAAATAACACAAATATCAATTTAATTTTAGATATACGTTTTTCTCTCGCAATACATGATTAATAAACTGTTATCTAATAGAGAAAGTGTCATTCCCCAAGTAGGGAAATTCGCGTTACGTTTTGATAAACTATAGCGGAGTTTATCGACCCTGTTGTTATTGCGAGATTCGAAATCGTCTGGTTTGTTCGCCTGGTCGTAATATACTCGACACACGTGTGGGCTGACTTATCGAATCCTGCTCGCAATCGCACGATTTGTGTTTCGTCACGTGTACGACCCACTTGAGCTATGAAATACGCTCTAGAGCGAAAACGTCAGCCTGAAACGGCGATTTTCAACCGTCAATTTGCGAAGCTAGATTTTACATTGAGAAGCAAAATCCAATGCATTAATTGTAGAGAAATTTTTGCTGTTTAAGCAGCCATGAAAGTTAATGCAACGATCTTTTTATTACTTTTTACGTTTTAGAATACCTCAATTGCAAGACAGAATTATTAAAAACAATAAATGGTGTATTAAAAGAAAGTAAAATCTCTAAAAGTATTAAATCTCTCATATATATATATATAAAGTAAGTTAAACAAGCATATTACTTGAAGACAAAAGAGTAAGTCATTTACAACAGAAACTGCAGATTTTGCAAATTTTCTTTGCCTTTTAAATATCCGCAATTATTCGTAATTATAGATTCAATCCTAATTTTCAAAGGTGCTCAACGAAGCGCGCGGTAAAATCAATGCCGGTCTTGAATGTGGCACGTGTGCTATACGTGTGCTATACTCGGTTCCACCCGAGGAAGCAATGACTTTGTGCGAATTTTAATGCCTGCGTCGGTGGTAGAGTCCTCATATAATTTTACGCTTTGTCGATAAAATTTAATTAGGCGATTTCTTTTGCCGCCCAGCGGAACTTCTGAATAACGCGCGGCGCGTTAGATATACGATATCAATTATTATTCCTCACGAGCTATATAAACGTGAAACGCTTGTTAATGCGCCGTTAGACATTCGATTTAGATTTCACGAGAGTTACGCTACCCAATGCGATTTCTCAGGATCGAAGTCAAAACAGTGAACATAAATGTTTGGACACACAGATTTCAAACTAAACATTTTAATTATATATTCTGTGTGCAAGATCTAGCTTAAAAAAATTTTTTTTTTAATTAAATTTTTCAACTGTATCAATTTTTTATTTCGCGCAATAGAACAGTGCTTCAGTAATAAATAGATAAATATTAGATTAATAGCTACAATGTTGAATTAAAGATCGAATACAATTTTGAATAGAAGATCGAATATATTCATGTATATATAATTAATTCTGCAATAAATACTAAATGAATGTTTAGTAGAAACCATGAGACGAATTGTATAACTGTTATAAGAGGACAAAAAATCTAATACAGGATCTCTCAAATCTCGGTATAGATTCATAAGATTCAAACACCTGGTACGTCGCGCTACGTGAAACCTGTTCAACCAAAGTACTCATTTGTCACTCGTTTTAGATCTGCCGGTTTCTTTGTTCAACGCCATATGGACGGGACAACATCAGCAACGAGCGGCCGCGCGCGCACATTATGAAAAGCAGAAATCCGTGTAAGAGAAGAACCGTTAACGCGTCGCATCGCACTCGCGCGGGTATACGTACATATAAATGTGTACACTCTCGCGCTTCTCCTCAATTACCCATTACTACTACGCGCGCGCATTCACCTCGCGCGAACACGTTCTTTTTATTAACGGCAACTACCGCGCGCACGTATGATGCACCTGCGATGACTAACAGTAACACGTGGATGGGAAAGAGAACGAGAGAGAGAAAGATAAGACGATTGGGCTCGATCTACGCGAATTGAGACAATCGCAAGTTGCTCTACCGGTTTGCCACGAATCTTACATCCACGGTGTATAACGCCACGGTCGATTACGGTATGTCACATTTAACAGTTTCCGCAGATAATGTCAACGATAACATATGTTGTAAGTTATTAATAACATTGACGATCCCCCCTCCTACCGTATATATAGGAGAAGAAATATTAGAGATAGAAATAGAGAAAAAGATAATTAATCCTCTTTCTAAGTTCTGATATTTTTTAAATTACGATTTCTGCCGGCAAAAATAGAAATATGCTTCTAAAGAAAAAGATAAAAAACGGAAATTAAATAACGTAGATATCACAGAGCTTATATTGTGTCATAATATTTAAATAAAATTATTTAAGCAATAATAAATAAGAAATTTAACTCAATTTAATTTCAATTGCCTGTAAGCATGTAATATTTATAAAAAGATTTAAAGATTACGATAGACAAATAATGTCAATTTATTTTATACATTAAATGTCACAATGATGATTACAAAAAGGAGTACTTTAAAAGCCAAAAGATGAATATCGTCGCGCGAATATCCTCTCCACTTGCATTTCTTTACCTGTCTTGCCTATCGGCGGTTGCCCCAATCTGCTGAACCACCTGAAGAATCTCCTGGCCGTCGTGGCCGCCGGCGGTCTGCAACCGTCCAAAATAACTACGCCGTTGTTGTTATTGTTGTTGTTATTATTATTGGACCCTCCGCGATCCGGCGGCGCCGTCCTGCTGTAGGGCGACATCCAGGCCGTCGTCGTGCTCTGTATGGTGGCACCCTTGACGGTGGTGATGGAACTGGTTATCTTGGCGCCCGGGTGGGGCACCCAGTCCTCCGAGGCGACCGGCATTTGTCTCGTCTTCTCGTCGGACGAGTCGAAGACGAAGCCGCAGAATACGAAGGTCATTCAAAGCCGCTTGCCGCCCTGCCGCACTAATAATTAAGCCCTCTCTTCCGGAGGGGGAGGGGAATTCCCGGATTCCCCCGCTTCTTACCCGCGACGAGGATCCTTTAAGAAATATGCGTTCGACACCTCGAATACACGTCGCTTACATCACGCTGTACTGTCGCGATACCACGAACCTCTCGGAGACTATCGTGTCGAAGATGCTCTTGGGATCCTCGCGGAACTCGGACTTGCGGGTTTGATAACCCGCGATTTACCGGCTTTATCAGTGTCAACTCAAAATACCCAAAATACCCCCTAAGGCTCGAAGCCTCAAGCTTCAAGCACGAAATATATTCTCACGTCCCGCTGAGATGTTGACTGACCGTTGCTCTCTCGTGATGTATTGTCGTTCGCTCGCTCGCGGAATCTCGAATCCCTTATCGGCAACGACCAAATGTTATCGCTCGCAACGTGCGTCACCGGGTCTTACGTAAGGGCAGATCACTTTAATTGATTCGAGCGCGCGCTGCGCTCATCGACCACGTGCTCTTTCTCTCTCCCTCTCTCTCTCTCTCTCTCCCTTCTCTCTTTCTCTCTCTTCAACTTGTTGCGCGTTTAAACGTACCACCCGGTGGTGCTCTGGAAAATCGATCAGGACTCCACGAGCCCGGAAGAGTCGCGCACGTTGTTCCGGAACTTACACCCGCGATCTCCGTAACCGCCGTAACATCTAAGATTCCGTTTCCAAGGATAATCCGATGGAAGCGGTTTTAGCGGAATCGGCTGTGAGACGACAACGGTCCACTTGTTGAGCCTGCGAGACACGGCTTGCGAGCGATTCCACCAGGCACCCGTTCTCCAATTAATCCAGGATCCTCCTCTTATCACGGCGAGGCCAAACTTCCTTCAGGACAGAATATTTCCGCTAAGCGGAATCGAATCAAGCGAGGGATTATTGCACGTATCGGCTAGTAAGTAATAAGTATAAATGCTATTTGGTACGTTACAAGGTACTCCGTTTCCACGTGAGGCTGCAGCCTCACAAAATAACAACACTAAGCTCCGCGTTCATCACGAAAGAACTCTCTCTCTTTCTTTCTCGTTACTGCGACTACGCGTCCCGCGCCATCGAACACCCGTCTATATACGCGTGGCGTGACCACGACGTCGCACGCTGCTACACAACAGCCGACACTTGGAGGTCGAGGTTAGATATATATATATATATATGTAATTTCTATTTCTTTCTCTTTCTCTTTCTCTCTCTTTCTCTTTATCACCGCCGGTCGTGCTCGGTCGATCACGCAGCTCCCTCATTACTTGCGCATCGCCGCGCCGCGGAGAACCATCATCGCCGGTGCGCAGTTCATTCGCCCTGAACGCGAGCAGACGACGACTCCGCCGGACAACGGCGGTTACGATACGCTGCGTCTTCCTTCGGCGCACAGCGAAGAACGAGGAACGCAGAGATTGCCCGTGGAATTTCACTGTGCTCACGTCTCCACGATGAGGAGCAACAGTTGCGTCGTCGTCGTCGTCGTCGTCGTCGTAGTATCACGTCATCACACTGACCGCTGGCGAAATCAACATATCACACTCGCGATAAGAACACCATCCGCCCTAACCCATCCCGAAGAGCGCGAAGGACGCCGATTGCGCAACCCTCGCGAGGAACACGGCGCGATTCTCTCGATCTACTCCACTCGAAACTCACGTCCGCCCGCGCGTACGACGGAGCAACGCACAGTGATCTCGACCACTCTCGAAGACCGGAATCGCTCGCTCGCTCGCTCACTCGCTCGGCTCGCTCCTCGGGGGCTCGCGATAGACTCCGCGCGGCCAAACGCCGCTTCCCTCAGCACCGCTGACGTACCACCTCGCCGCTCTTTCCACCACCTTCGTCACCACGAGCCGACCGCGACGCGGCTCGCGCGCGTCGCTCGTAGAAGACTACCGCTAATTCCCCCACCCTGGGCTTTCTTGCGCTGCCTCCCCCTCCCCATTCCACGACACGCACACCCGCGCGCGACTTGTAACTTACCACCGCCACCAATACTACCTGCTTGATCGCTATCCCCGCTCGTCCCGCACGGGGCTAAGCTAAAGGCCCGGTTACGTCGCGCGCGATTTCGAGACTCGATTCAAAATTGATCCCGCAGTCGTCGGTAAACAAATCTCGTATATATATATATATATATACAAACGCCAAAAGCGAAATCGTACGAACATTGAATACAGGTAGGATGGATGTCCCAATCACTGCCGCTCTTGCCGGTTGTGGCATAGGAATAAAAAGTATGAGAGCGTTATGTATCGAAAATGTTTTAATCCTGAACTAAACCTATCATGCAAATACATAATGCATAAATGTGTGGCAATGTTGAATACACGAACAGTAAATAGAGAGGTAACATTAATATTCAAGATCTCAAACTGGTAATAAATTCCATACTTCATAATTTTATTTCTTTCAAAAAGTATGAGAGCCATTATACATTAAAAATGATTTTATGTTAAACTAAGGTTATCAGAAAAACACAAGTAAATGTGTGGCAATACATAAGAAAGCTATATTAAATATGTACAGTAATAATTCAAAGTATTCGCGACATTGATTGGCAGGACTAGAGATAATAGATTTATACCTTATGTTTTTATTTCTTTTATTATATTGAAATAATGAAATCAGTTTTCAAGCTAGTTGCCTTCATTCTGTGTACAAGTTGTGTTGAAGTTTTTACTTGAATAATGATACAAAAGAAAGTTTATTATATATTTAAAGAACAAAATACACATATAAGTGGTTACTACATGGTCAAAGTGGCAGTAATTGGGACAGTTGCCCTATTGCTCAAGAATCTTCGTTTGTGATTGCGTACATTTAGAATATGTGAATATGAAAAAGAGAAATCTTCTCTTGGAAGCAGAAATCGTATGAATGTGTAAATCTTTTTCCTACTTTCCTCCTCGTCCGTGTTATAAACAGTGAAACATTGATGATCAATCGCCAATCAAGATTTATTTAATCCGCGCACAGAATAGACGTTACTTTCTGAATTATGATTTCTATGAAATTTGTCAGTGATCTCAATCCCCAACGTGAAGTGTGAAACGGGCTTAATCGTTTCTTTATCTTACTGCTCCTTCTTCCTATCCTCTTGCTCTGCCTGCCTATATGTTCATCTCTTTTCCTATCCGTGACTAGACCGGTCTCTCGTGAATACACACACGGTACACACAACCAAGCATACCTAATACTTCCCCCTACCACACTACACTGCCGTACGCGTCTGTTAGACTCGCCAGGTCGTCAGGTTGGTAGGTTCGCCCACAAACCTTTTCGAATCTTGTTTCGTTTTCAGAAACGTAGTCCAGAAAATATATCAGAAAAGAAAATAACACGCACAAATGTTAATAAAAGCAAATCTCTAACTCTTCCTAATATCTATTTATTTAAAAATTTTCATAAGTTTTTGAAAAAATATGGACGGTGGACACCAAAGAAAAAGTTTGACAATAGCTATTAAATGTTGAAATAAAATAATGCAAAATAAATATTTGATTAATATAACCAAAAATGTTATTTTCTTAAATATGTAATAAAAATATTTAGTGTTACTAAATTCAATTACATTCACATTTATTTAGTTATAAGTGAAATCATTTTTAGTTATATTAACCGAATATTTAATTATTTCACTCAACATTTGCTGGCTATTACTAAATACTCTTTTCCTTCCAGTGAATTGGCTAGAGACGATGCGACGAAAAGGCTATTTCAATCGTGTATCTGCTTCACATTGAGTATCGCGTGGTATTGTGCACGACGTGAGAGAGACGTAGGCGGTGCAATGCAAGTACACGCACATGTGTACGTGAACACACGACGGGCCGAAGAGGAGGGACCGAGAGATCGAACCCGCCGACGTTGGCGCACCATGACTGACACGAGAGTTGCTCTCTCGCGTGTCGTGTATGCGTGCATGTATACACGTGTGTACGCGTGTGTTTTGTATGTGTGTATGTGCGTGTATGCGCGCGTACGACTCGGTTGCATCCCCACCTTGGTGTACGATGCACCAAGGTGGTTCTACCTGCGCGCCATGTTCGAAAGTTTCTAAACACCCTCGACCCTGTCCGCGCACTCCGCGAGATCGCGTGCGTGAGAGAGCTCGCGATTTAATCGAGTAACAAAAATGTATTTATAGTAGCTGGACAATCTCCTTTCTTTCATCTCTAAACGCATCGGGAATTGGATCTAACGCTTTCGGTTCCGGCGCGTTGACTTCTCGATTCTTCGTTTTATCTTCGCGCGAATAGCCAACTCGCACGGTTGAAACGCGACGCGATAGCGCGAACGTTTTTCCCCCTCGGCTCGCCGAGATCGAAATGCGATTCATATTCAACGAGCTGATGGCGTTATCGACCTTTATTGTATCCTCGATATTTGCCATGAGGTCCAATTTATCGGCGTTCTAGGAGCGTGACGTTCACGCGCGTTGGTCACGTCCGCGTTCTTAGAACCGGCCAATTGATTCGCTGATAAGTCTAAACAGCGATTCGACATGTACGATCGATAAATGATCGTACAGCTGGTTGCTAACTGCTGTGCGAGGGAAAATAGGGAACAGAACAACCCGCACGGAACGCCAAAGGAAGAAACAAAGGTAGGCATGATGATGATACGAGTAAAATAGAACAGGAATCTATTGTAGGCTCTTGAACGCGCGAAGCATTTGGAAGAGCGCAACAAAATTGAAGCATAAATCTACGCAATGTAACTAATATATTTAAAAAATAATAAATATTACATGATAGAATACGAGATTCCAATGACAAGTATAAAAAAACAAATTGAAGACAAGAAGAATGTAAAAATAAGCAAAAACGCAAAACTGCGAATGTAAAATTAAAGGTTGTATATAAGCGCATAAACGCATAAGTGGAGAAAGAGAAAAATAAGGAAGAGAGCAAGGCGAGAGAGAGGAACTCTCAAGGGTTTTCTCGGTAATTTCTTCTTTCCTGTACTGTTGATAAACGGGTGAACGTCGCATTCTCGTTGAAAATGGAAAGTCGAGGCAATTATTATTCGGCCGAGCGGCGTAACAGAGCCCGTTCCAGAGGCGAAGTAAAAACAGAAAGCGTGTCCGTGCGCGAGCGCAGCGAGACTTCACGCCCGCGTATGGTAGCTTTTATGCCCGTCGTTTCTGCTACAAATGACGGAGGAAGAGAGGAAGGAGGATTCGGATACGGACGTAAGTGACACGTTAAACCTCACATTACCGCAAATGCATACGAACCACAGTTACAAAGAGTTCCATTACAAGCAAATGTTTCATAGAAATCAAAAGCGAAACGTGGAAAAATGCCAGGTTCTCCAGACAAACTCTTTTTTTTAACTACAGAAATATTACTTCCTAATTATAAACTAATTGACATATATGTTAAAACATTAAAAAATATTTTTGTAGATACATGAATACATTTTAGTTTCAATTAAAATTTGATTTCTAAACCTAAAAAAATTATTTCCGTTTAATTTTTTTTTACTTCGTTAATGAAATATATTAATATTTTATTTTAAAATATTATTTTATTTAAAAAATCTGTTTTGCGCATTTCCGGATTTATAAATTTACATATGCAAAGGTTATAAATTATTAATTTACTATCTTAATCTTGTGTTTCTGGTAAAGTGTAATACACATACACACACACACACACACACAAAATATATATACATATACATATATGTATGGTACACCTCACCAGGGGGGGGGAGTATAAATATTTGAGTATAATTGGAATGATAATGAGTAGATTAACACATTAATCTATTAGAGACGACGGTCCGTCTAAAATTTCCTTAAAATTAACAATTTTATAATAATTACTCTTATTAAAAAGTCGCTAAGTAAGAGATTAAATAAATAATAAATTTTAAAAAGTGAATTGTAACCTAACTGAATAACATACAGAATACAACCAATGCTTGATGCTGAAAGCTCGATACCAGGAACGCACAATTTCCCAAATTGCGAGGATTAGAACGAATTTCACAGCCATTAGGTTGGAAATTTTCCGTTCATTCGCTTGGCTTCCGCGAGATGTTAATTATGATAAACCGATTACGCGTACATGGTATTCACACACACGCACGCATACATGCATCATAGCCAGACGATTAGTAATAGCGCAAGTAGGTAATGGTGTAATCAGAACGTCCCCGGGGGCACTGTCGCCGACCTATCTTCACCTATTATCGGCATCCTGATGGGTTAGTCGTTAGGAATCGACCGAAGCGGCTGTCGAGCGCGGTTTAATTATTTACGATCGATTTCCGATGCATCGGAAACCATCGTGACATCGGAGCCGCTGGAAAACAGATGGAACAGACCTTCCGTTACGATGCACTGACGAATTATGCCAAGAGGTTGCCACCGGGACAACGCACCCAATGTTTTTTCGCGCGGCATCCACCGCGTCTGGGTAAACGAAGGCGGAAATTTATAACATCAGAGCGACTCTCTTCCGTAGACAATGACCTCGGTTTACGACACGTTATCTTAAGGCGGGAGCATAAAGCAAACGCATTACATCTCCGTGATAAGCGGAGCATATCCCCCAAAAACCAGTATTTTATATATCATGTAATGTAAATATGTTCTTGGTTAAATAATCAAGGCGCCAGAGGTGTCTAAAGTCATAAATGACTTAAGAGAAAAAGAGAGTTCTCTCTCAATGAATTTAATTTCGAGGCTACAGAATAAAATTTTTCTTTCATTTTTAAATTTTAAATCAATTTTGATAGAATTAATTTTAATTAAAATTTAATTAGAAACTAGAATACTAAAAAATCATTTTAATTGTGCATATTAGAAGAATGTCGTCCATAACAAATATTATACACTTTGTAATTTTGTCGAATATGTTCGAATCGGAAAGAGAGGCCAGCAAATGTTTACCAGTAAAAATATTCAAGTAAAACTTACAAATGCAAATTTTACTTCTTACAAAAAACATGTCATTGGCGTACTCTATCGTTAATGTCAAAGAATGCCGTATTCGCGTTGGTATATGTTAATACAATATTATCACAATTTATCTGATGTTAACGTTGATATAAATAAAATGGATTATTCGCAAGTAAATTGTATGCATTTGTGTGTGTGCGCGCAAAGCATTTATAAGTATATTTTTATTTAGATTCGTGTATTTTAGAACATACATTACTTCTACATATTTTCTTTAGTATTTTTAGCTATAATTTTCCGTAATATTTTAAAAAGTCTCTACATTTTTTAAATCGCTTTAAATTTAATATCTTTTTAGTTATTAAAACACTTTGTAAAATTGCTTTCGTCACAACACATTGCATTTTTTATCACTGACGTGCCACAACCATTATACGTTCATTTCTTGATAACGCAATAAGTGATATATTTCAATGCGTTTGGCCTACCCTTATTTCTCGCATCGTAAAATCTCTGTTTAAATACATTCGTTCCATTTCTCGCTCTTCAATCGTAAAATCGGTGTATGCTCTAACGCGTGATATGTCTCTTT
The DNA here is from genome assembly GCF_013373865.1 of Monomorium pharaonis. Taxonomy (NCBI): domain Eukaryota; kingdom Metazoa; phylum Arthropoda; class Insecta; order Hymenoptera; family Formicidae; genus Monomorium; species Monomorium pharaonis. Next base: position 9,352,409 of record NC_050477.1, read on the forward strand.
TTCTAAAACGCGTAAACCTTTTTATTCGGTGAATCGTAAAACAGTTATTTTCTACAAGCCACTGCTTTACCTTCAAGCCAAATTATTACACCTCGTCTAACGTTCACGGCAGGCCATCGAATTATTACCACGTAAAAAGTCCCCCCAATAAAAAGCCGATATTTTTTCCGCGGTGTAGCTAAGCCCGGGCTTGTCTTATTCACGCTCGTAAAAGTGCATATTAAAAAGGCCAGAGGGTGAATAAAAAATGAGAATCCGCGCTCGTGCCTGCGCCGCGTCGCTCCGCTCGTACGCTTTCCGAGGTCTTATCCGCGAGACACAAATTTCTTTTTGGGCATACACAAGATAGCAGAGACAGCGTGCATACACGCCAATCGAAACAGGATGTGGTTCATGCTGCTGGCTGTCTCGATCGGCGAAAGGATGTGTCCACACGATGCGTGCGAACACAATGTTAATAATGAGTATTGTACGCGCGGAAATTGCTTACCGCCGACTACACGGATTATGCGAGTGACAAGAGAGTGTTTGGGGGAAAAAAAAAAAAAAAAAACGTGAGTTTAATGACTTTCAAATAGAAAATAAAATTAGCTGTCGATTACGTAAAACGCGTTGTTTTCATACTACCAAGGATAGATATGTATATGCGTTGCACATAGTATATATGTATACATATATTTAGAATAGTAATGTGGAAATAGCATACACAGTACTGACATTTCATGAATGGTTCAGTTTAGTTACAGTAAAGTTTACGATAAAATTGACGATATGCGCTACACTGTTAAGACACACACACAAAATATATATATATATATACATATGTATGTATCTATATATGTATGTATATACATATATCCGACACGAGATCTCGCGATAACAATAAAAACACGCGCAGATACGATTGTGTCGCAAGTTGAGTACATATAGGAATACTGCGCAATATGTTAATTAGTCGACCCTCGTAAATTTGTAAACGAGGTTTTAGAAAAACAGTATATTGTGCGCATCGTAATGCGGTCAGATAAATATGATTAATTAAAACATTAATAAAATTATTAATATATCAAGATTTATCATGAATGCAAAATATGCAGTTTGTTACAAAACAATATTATAATAATTTGTATTACTATTCAAGTAAACAAAGTAAACTTAGATATTATTAAAAATGACGATAGCATTGAAATATTAAAGTGCAGAGAGAATCGGAAAGTTTGTGTCTTTCCGTAGAAACTTGGCAAATTTATTTCTAAAGTCTACTGTTGATGACTAAGCGAAAGAAGTTAGCGACTGCTAAGGAAGACAAATAATATCAAAGTATATGACCGTAATTTTAATTTTGCACAAATAAAAAAAATGCCGTAGAAACTTGATGAACACAGACAGTAGAAAAAAAAGAACATGAAACTTTGACTTTACTTCAAGTAAACAAAGTCAGCACGCAATCACCCGGAATGATGATAATAGTTAAATGTTTTCTTATTCTGTTTTGATAGTCTACGTACACTTTGCAAACTTAATCTTCACTTATTAAAATAACTAAAAATATAAGTTAACACACAGTGTTACGATTTTATCCCATCAATACTTCATCAATCTCATCCACGAAGTTCGTTATTAGCTCGAGTAAATAAATTAAGTTCTCGCTCTTCGATTTCTGCGAACGACGACGACACTGAGAAAATAACACTGAGATATCTATTTCGATAATGTATATGTCTAAAGAGTACTCAATGTATTTGCTGTTTCGGCACAGTCGCCGACGAAGGCATAACGCAAATGTTTATGGCCGTGGTTATTGAACGCAGTTTATGCAGCGAGTTCGACCATCCGAAGGTGAATGGCATCATCATTTATACGTCAAGATCGAGCGAATGACGTAAGAGAATGAGAACTCTCATCTACTGATGGCTCGTAAAAAAATATATCTCCAACACTTATCACATGCGACGAAACAACGTATTGATTACTCGATTATCGTACTCCAATGTTATGGCTTCAAATAGGTTATTATATATAAGTAGCCGCTACATTTTCATTATAAACTCGAGAATTTAAGATAACCTCGAGATAAGATTCAAGGTCCCTTTAGTTATTAAAATTATTTTTAAATATTACAATTTTTATATTGATTTTGTTAATCCATAACGCGCATGAAAATAAAATGGGGAAACAGTAATTTGCAATATAGCAGCAGAGATTTCGTGGAATAATAATTAAACATATAATTACAATTCTTTTTTCCACATTTTGCCATTTTGTCCACATTTGTCATACATGTGTATACGTTATACACTTTCTTTGACTTTTATTTCAATATGATTAAGTTAGTGTATACGTGACTTAAGAGATATCCCGAATGAAAGATAAACTTTTATTGCCAATATAATTGCAAATTTTGACCTTTTAAAATTTTAAGCCTGTTTCAGTTATCTTAAAATAAGATAAAGTTGTAGCCACATTTCAAAAATAACGATATTTATAAATAGACATTACTTAAAACATATTTCGCAAATTTTCAACTCACATAATTTTTCTATATTAAAAAAAAATATTATTTTCCATTTTTCTTTTGTTTCTTTCATTATTTCTCAATTCTTAAATAATAAGAGCAATTGTATGTGCATAGATCTCAGACTGTTAGATCATAGAAATCAGGGCATAATAATCAAGAAATACATCCGCAAAGAATTCAATCATAATATGCAAAGAATCGATAATAAAAACCTAATGGGAAAAGTATAGCGGTTCGCGAAGATTCATTTCCGGGTCGCCTTGAAAGTGAGTATATATCGGGCGGTAATTTTGAAAATTGGTCGACAAACAGTTGGGAATAATAACGGAATCGTGGATACGCGCCAAGAAGTTACGAGGACCGAGATAGGGGCCATAAGGCTCAGGATAGGAGTACTGAGAGCAACGATGGCAATCTCAAGGCGGTAAGCCTCAAGAAGTAGGTTAACAATCCGTACAATTAATGATTTCATTTAATAAGGCGCCTGTCTGAACGCTCTGCACAATTACCATCGCCAGGACTAAAACTTCGTTATACGAGACTTCGACCTGCGATTGTTGATCAAGTATACAAGATTTTTAGAAAAAAAGCAATTCTTCGTGGCAAAAGTAAATGAGAAAGGCAGAATAAACTTTCGGATCACGTGTACAAGATATATATTTACATGTACAAGAATTTAAATTCTTAATGCAATCTTAATGCAATAAATTTATTTTCAAAAATCAAATAACTAAAATTCATTGCTTAAAATATACATATAACTGTTTCACGATATCCGGATAAATGCTTACAAAAAGTATTTTGTAATTTGTTTATGTCCAATCGTTTCTAAAATCGTACATTATTTTTTAATAAAAATGCGACATGTATAAATGTGATAAAGGGTTTATTAGATTTCAATTCGGGAGATTTTCAAATAAAAAAATTAAGCAAATTACTGGTTTATTTAAAATTTAAAAAATAAAGAGAAAACATCAAAAAAAAGTATCTCTAATAAAGAAACATAATTATTATATTTACGTATTATGTTATTTATTCATATCTCTAAAAATTAATTTTCTATTATATTATAAAAATGCTTAATTTTTAATTTTCAGCAAAAATTCTTTAAAAATTGTATAAAATGATAGAAACTTGAAGTTTCAAATTGATTAAAATATTATAATATAATGATATAACGATTATAATATAATTTAATACAAATCTTCCAAATATTTGAAAAACTAAATTACAATTTTATTTAACGTTTTTCAAAATTTTAATTCGAGCAATGATCAGCCTTGATTTCTGTAAAGTCAATTTTCTGTAATAAAAGACTTTTATATTATAATTTTAAAAAATTGGAAACAAACTATCGGAGAAAGAGAGAGAGAGAGAGAGAGAGAGAGAGAGAGAGAGAGAGAGAGAGAGAGAGAGAGAGAGGGAGAAACTAATGGTGTGACTCAACAAATTTTATCATTCTTTAATGTAGCGTGAATTAAAAAAAGTTGAAAAACGCTGGAGTATACCGATCGACACGATGCCGATCGTCTGCGGCATAACGATGTCGAGTAATTAGCGATAAAGTTAATAGACGCCGGCGTGCGTGTAAAGTCGGCGCCAAGCAACGATTCCGCGACGATTCCGCGGGTTATGCAATGCATTAAGGGACAGTGGCCGCCGTGTACGCGAATGAATCCCACGAGCACGCACGTTCACAGCCATGAGCACGCACGTACGAACGCACGCGCGTATACGCGTGTTAAGCGCGTTAATGATCACCATCGCGCCGATGGCGGGGCGTCTTGAATATCTTATTAAACGGCCGTGCGCACGTTTCGCCCTCGCGACGTGTTTCGATGCGTGAGGAGAACTCGTGCCACGCGTCTCGCCTCGTTTCTTTTACGAGCGCGCCGACGCCGTTAAATTCCACTCGCAACATCGATGGCAGGCGCGACAGAAATTGATGCATAAAACCGATCTACATAGCTTAGATAGCAAACCGTAATCTGTACTTTCAATTTTCCCATTTAAATACATTAGAAAATTATGGCGGTCTACTTTGTATAATGGATCCGTTTTCTCAAATAAAAGAGTTAATTAATGATTTTTAGGAGCTTCGAGCAAATAATATCAAAAATAATTTTATATATCAAAAAGAAAAACAAAATCTAGAGAGAATATCTCGAGTTTTCTTTTCTTTAAAAAGATATAAATTCATTAAAAATTATGACAAATATTTTTTGCAAAAACACATTTCTTTGGGAGGAATAAACAGTTTTTTTTTTTTTCGAGAATATAATATTTTATGTTAAATACGAATGTAAAAGAAACTTTTTGGACTACATATGGACCGGTTGTTCCAACTTCTTGGTAAACTTACCTATCAGATAAATATGTGTCTGTCTTAATTTATTTACTTAGAAAAAAAAGAAGATTGACACAAACATGCTTACCTGATAGGTAAGTTTACGAAGAAGTTGGAACAACGGGTCCTATATCGAATTTCCCGAGGGTCAAACTCGATTCCGCTAGATAAGCGAGGGAAGATTAACGATTGTACGTTGCAGAAAAGAAAGTTGCGAATATATTTGCAAGGAAAAAAATTGAGATCTGACTGCTGAAATCTAGCTGCATAATCATCCGGAAGTAGTTTCTCTTCATATCAATGTTTTCAATGCCTCAGTCTGAGCGCAGATCATAAACGAGCAAGTATAACAAATTGCTGATCGAAAACATGTATGCTAATTTTATGGTGATCGCATATGAAAAGGAATCCGAATAACAATCATTAATTAATATTATATACAAGTACCTAATACTTTTTTACAAAATAAAATGTATACAAATTATTAGAGTATAATACAAATTATTATAAGATATATTAAGTAAATAAAATAAGCAGTAACATAGCATATAACATTCGTATATTATTACCCACTTATCTATTAATAATTTCCTTGAATTCAATATGAAATATTCTATATTCCACCAATAATCTTGCATATGCTTGATCGATTGAAACGTCTTACATGTTATATCAAATTACATTAAGTAAATTTTGTTTAATATTTTATCATTCTATTTGCATTATAAAGTAAGTGAAATAATAAAATAAGATATGCATTTAAACTTTAATTCGCACGAAAATGCAATTTAAATCTATTGATTCGAAGAAATATTCGACAAAGTGCTTTCACATAAATATTTGATATTTTCATAGAATCTCTAAAGAAGTTAAATTAAAATGAATCTTAAAGTTCGATATATATTTCTTTATCTCTTACATGTCAATATTTGTGTAATGCAAGTAACTCAAGCAAATCTATTTTTTCTTTGACAAAAGTAATTATTTTCTTTGCACAACTTTATATGTTCTAAAATTTATTAATTAAGATTCAGTTTTCATGATCGTGAAATCAATTGTTCTCAAGTTCTAAGAATCAAGACTACTTTATACTGGAATTTTTAATTTGTAATTAGCAATAACAATTATTAATTTACTGATAAAAATTATTTGTATCATACTTTTAACTATCGGAAAAGCAATCATAGCGCTGCAAAAAGAAAAGTGCTGCTCACAAAAGTGTCCTAATGTAAAACATACACCGGTTACATATGTCGCCGCTGTGAGCATATGGCGAATTTTATAAGAACTCGAGCGTTCAATCATTAGAATTCACGCTCGATCCAGGACACCTACAATAGCACCGCGAGCAGAATTTCATAAACTCTCCCATGTGACTGGGACGCGAAAAACTTGGCGAACAAGAGAGGGCGGGGCACATTTGGCAACGGTTCAAGGGACGTGACCTGACTAAAATACTGCAGTACTCCTCTACATATCGCGTACTAGGTGAAAATACCGCGTCTAACGAAAAACGGCCGATTTGCCCTCAGCAACTTGCGATATCGTAAATCTTACTATCGCGTTTAAACCGTATTACGAGGCAAAACGTGACCTAGAGCAACACAAAAGTGGCGAAAATCCTCATCGAATTTTTTTCTTGTTTTATGGGGTTTTTTATTACGCAATACAAAGATTTCCTTTTATAAATTACGTTCTATTATATCAACGTAAAACTTTCTACATAAATGTATCTTTAATCGCGAAAATTTTTAACATTTTTTTCCGTCACGAAATTATAATAATATTTAATAAAGTCTAATTATTTCTGCATAATATTTAAAACTTTTTACAATATCATATTATAATGTGAAACTAACAACCCGTTTAAATATATAATATTCCATTATTCTTATAATTGTTTCATAATTCTGAAATGATACATGGTATTAGTATACAAAAAATAAGATATATCTCCATTTTGTACATTTGTATATTGTACCATAAATATACTAAATGTTTGGAAAAAAAAAAGTAATTTTAATGATAATATAACTAATAAAAATTTACATAACAAACGATATTAATTACGGACGATGTTAAATGAGAATATTAAAAAGATACATATAGTATGAAACTTTACTGGCACAGCCAGAGTTATTTCAATTGCCTGATAAACTCCAATGTATATGCTCCCTGCATCTTCAGCTACATAGATTAACAAGGTTATTTAATTCCACGCCATGTCCGAATTTACATTTTTCTCGTAAACCGGTTTTATCATGCTTCGAAATATATAATGCTAATGTCCTACACAAGGAATACACGTGAAATATGTGCAAAATGAGATACTTATCTTGTTTCTCGTTAATCCCACGAGTGCGAGTGATTTTTCGAATGGCCGGGTCTAGCACTATTGTCGGAAATGACTCGTTATGTAAACGTAAACAGTTAACGCGAGAAATTTAGTACACCTGCCTAATGAGAAAAGCATTAACGGACCGTGGATTAAGGATTAGTCGGAACGACGCTCGCGGATGCGTGCGTAATTTTCGAAGGCATTCCGCCGTCACCTAAGTTGCTCGATGAAAATTAGCGATGCGATCTCGCGAATATGCCCGAAGGCAGGATTTCCACTCTGATAACGTGAACACGATAAAAAATCATCGTGACAGACAACAATGACAACAATACAATAGCGGACGCGTAAAGTTCGCTACTGTTTTCCGAGGATGTGCCATGGAACGGGTCAAATGAGTACGCTTCCGTAAATCTCTCTTCCGCGGCAGTTTCTTTTTTAAATCGTACACAAAGCATCTCGTTCATTTCTTCGATTTCAATTAGATCAGACTGAGCACACAAGATTCTGCGTATTTACAGAAATATTCATTAGGCTATATAAGTTTTATTATTTAATAAAGAACTTTTACGTGAACGAAATAAAAACGTTCACGGAAATGTTACCATCTCTGAAAATATTAAATTAAATTTTAATGAGACATTGTATGCAATCACGCAATTTAAAATAAACATTAAAAAATTAAATTAACAATTCACTGTAATTCTGCAAATAATTCGTATCACTGCACATAATTTTTCGACTTGCAACTTGATTTCTATTAATAATTTGCAATCCATCGTTCCTTTGTTCTGAATTTTACACATATCGAAGATACCTATATTATCAACGATGGCCAAGGTAAAGCTGTATGCAATTTTAACATGTAAGTCGATACTCATAGAATATTATTTATAATGTTTTCTAATCTGTCAAATATTTCGTTTTTTCGTGTGCATTTTTTCGATATGAATATAACTAGCCTCATTAATTAAATAACAGCATGATTATTAGAATTTTGAAAAGAATAAAAACATGAGTGAAATATTTCATGTATTTAATGTCTCTAATCTCACAAAATATTTCGCATTAACGCATATTAAAATGTATCGCAAACAGAAAAAAGTATGTCATGTAATCAATTAGCACCTTTCTACATAACATTTTGCTTCGTAATATATTTCCTTATCTCTTGTATTATTGCTAATCTACATAGATATCTCATCAAATTTAATTTCGTCATTATCATAATACTATGTACAAAAATAAATCTAAAAAATACATCTAAAAATATACCTATAGTATTAATTTGATTTTCAATTCAAAATGATTTATAGTTGTTACTATAAGATTACTATCAATGTTTTTATTGCAATGCACATATGCAATTTTTATAGCAAACAATTTGACAACACGTAAATTGAGCCAAGACGAGGGTTCTTGAACGTCGTAGAATAGGAATATACGAGGAGCGAATTTCGGAACATCGATTTTCGAGGCAGGGCCTAAAAATACAGCGATGCAATTTGGATGAAATCTATTTTGCTTGCGCGTATCGCACGGTTTTCTCGCGACTGTCGAGAAAAATATTCACGGAAAAATATACATGCGCGCACATCCTCCTGCCATTCGCCGGTTCTTTCGCAGGAAGTCGCGAGAACAATGGTCGTTATATAATGCATTCTGTCTCGCGTACGAAACGTCGTCGATACCTTTGTCTCGCGTATTTACATTTTTCCCTTTTCCTTCATCCCACAAGAAAACGCGCTTGGAATACGCGTCGTAGAAAGCGTTGGAAAAAAAAGCCATGATAAGGTTTGCTAGGATTCCATTTTGACGAGATGATAATTATCCATTAGAAATTATTCTATAATACATGCACATATGTAATTGTTATTTTATTTAATAAGAAATATTCTTTCTTGTTACTTTCTTCTTCTGCAGAATTGTATAAAAAAAGGAATCATCCATGATGCAAAGCATAGATTTTGTGAATTTATAGAATCTGTCATGTATCAGTTATCATGGTCACCAGGTGAGAAGAGCGACATAGTTTCATTCTTTGATTTTCAGAAGCGATACTGCATACTGCAAGGGGAAAGCGACGAGACAATGTCCACGGAATATTCACACAGACGCGTGCCGGAGACATCGATATTCGCGGATCCATATTTCGACCCAGATTTGGCTCGGTTACTATGTAAATTGCCAGTACAGTTGGAGAGGTCCGGTACAGCACTGATATTCTTTTGTTCCCTCCGCACTCTACGCTAACTTGTTGAGAGATAGATGCTCTGCTGATGATAGTGCCAGGTCAGAAACGTCGCCTCGTTCTCTCGGCCCAAGAAAGGAGTTATTGACTATAATGAAGAGACGGAGGTGGAACAAAGGAAACGCGTTGTTGCACGGGGCAGAGCTAAGTAAATAGCAATCCGCACACGCTGCTGTCCTCGTGCAGGTCACGTGGTTCGAGAGATGGCAGAGAGGAACAGCTCTTGAACTTCCATACAATCGTCTCTGATTTTAGAACGTTGACTACGGCTAATTGAGGAAACGTCCTCTTTGATAACTGTACGTTCACTTAGGTGAAATGTATACAATCGTGTGTTGCATTGAGAACAAGATAAATCCTAATCCTTATATGAATTGGAATAAGAGGCTCACGCTAATTTCATACGTTCGTTGTATTCGACGTAGATAATCGTAAAAGCTTGTAAAAAATTACAAAAGCTTGTGAAAAATCGCAAAATTTATGCTAGCTTTATATAAGCGCGCTTCTAATAAAATTAGATTAAACTTTCTTTAATCAATTTCTTTCAGTTTATTTTAAAAGGAAAAACTGCTGCGTGAAAAACTATGCAATCGTGTAAAGTGCTCACTTTAACGCTTTTAGAGGAACTTTGAGATTCTAACTGGTAAAGTACTAGCGTCGAGATCGCGACAAAGATTGTTAAAAATTATTAAGGTAACGTTGAACTTGGTAGATATTGAAAATACACTCTTTCCATGCAATTTTTCGCGACAACTCATACATAGACAACGACTTCAACGTTTTGAGATGCAATATGTTTTTCAATAATCTCCATCACAAATCACCTGCTGCAAACGGGATCTCGTATATATATCCTCAACTAACGGTCTGAGAAAATGAAGGATCAGTAACGTATATAAATGATAAATTCAAACGACAGCCAGAGATGCAACCAGAGATACAACCAGGGATTAGTTCCATCCATCTCTTTAGGGCAAATTAAATGATTATTCCTTGACTTGACTTGATAAGTTTTCCGATATAAAAATCACCTCGTTACAATTATATATCTTCAAGATTTTCGAGATTATAGCAAATGTAGGAACAATCATATTATTATTAGATATGCAATTTCGTAGAATAAAATCCTCTCGAGTGAACTTAACAACATATAACTTAATAAGTGTACCAATATTATAAATGTCAATATTTAATTAAAATAGTTTTTCGAAATATTAAAGATTCGTACCTCCTTTATAAAAAGGTACTTGAACAATTTAATTTTGATTCAAGAAACGAAATACATATCTCGCTCGCAATGGCAAAATTAAAAATATCAATTGCTGATATATAATCGTTGTACTGATAGAAAAATCAATAGCAACCAATTTAACTGAGTCATATTCAACGCCAAAGATAAACAGTGATAAGATTAATTTGTTTATCTTTCTTCCCTTCTCCCACGAACATATTCTAGTGTTGTTTGAAGTTCGCGAAGCGTAAAGTGTCATTGCCATATGGCAATGAATTCAACTGTCTAGATAACGAAAGTATGAGTGTCAGTTGACATAGAATGATTCGATGTTATCGACAGCACACAACATATTGGCTCGATAAAATATTTAATATTAAATAAAATATTAGTTTGAAAAACGATAAACGAGATTAGCTCACAAAAATTTTCGTAATATATGATATATCCTTATATATTATTTTAACATTATTTTATTAATTAAATCAATTTGAATATCAATTTCAAAAAATATAAGAAAGAAGAAACGGTCTCAAAAACGAGCAACAAAAAGTTAGAAAAATTAATTAAAAATTATATAATTATCATGTTTATTCTCAAGTCACGTAGATAGACAAACTAAGAGAATAACATTTCAACGTAACGACGAACAGTTTCGGACTAACTTGTTCTTCTTCATCAAATCTCTACATATCGTTAACGCATGTAGAGATTTCGAATTATTATCACTGTTTCTGTACGCTGAAGAAAGACAAGTTAGTCCAAAACTGTTTGTCGTTACGTTAAAATGTTATTCTCTTAATTTGTCTATCTGTGACTTGAGAATAAACATAATAATTATATAATTTTTAATTAATTTTTCTAACTTTTTATTGCTCGTTTTTTGACTGTTTTTCTTCTTTCTTGAATTTGCTTTGCATATTATGAGCTTGATTAATTAATATTTAAAAAATATATATTATTACAAGATATTTTTGTTCTTTTTTAATGTGAGATCGATATTATATCTTAACTCATGTTCTAAAGGTAATTTAATTACAAAGGAAACAAAAATATATAAACATAAAAAAATTAAACTTTTCTAGAAAATACTGAATACTCCCAGCAACATCAAGATATTTGACAATAATATTTTTGTCGATATCAATTTATTAAGTATTAATTTTTCCTCAGTTCTCTTCCTCGGTTATTAAAGACTTATTTCCGTAGTACGGGGTATCAATTAGTATAATTAATGACACGCAGATTTAGCGGAAGTATCAGTCGTTAAAATTGAATCAATCTAACTCTGACTGGCGAATGCGAATATGTTAGAAGCATCGCTGCACTTCGGGGAACTGCGAGTGGCATTGGTTCGCGTCGTAGCACGACTGCACATACGGCTCAGTCTCGAGTACGTGGTTCAATGGACCCCGCACGCTGCATAATTCGCGACTTGCAAAATTACGCGTTTCTGAGAACACGCTGCGTGTACAACGTGACTCGATAAAGACACGTTTAAAGCACGGCTCGCCATGCACGTTCAAAAGGAGCATTGCTAAGAGCCGCATCGAAGACGAGAAAGAAGGGAGGGGAGGTAACCGGGGGGAACCCCAGACGGGAGAACCATTTTCTTCGTTGAATAATTAAGACAGTTTGGAGAAAGCGATGCACGCCTATATTATCATCTCGTCGTCGCTCATTCGCTGTTCATAACCGTATCGAGATTGGTCGCGTACTTAGTGCCGCATTTTCATCACAAATTACCTACATTGGCAAGACGCAAAATTGAATGTAAAGAAATAAATGTATGATCGAATCTTCGCGGCAAATAAATCGAAAAAAAATTGTGTGTGTGTGTGTGTGTGTGTGTGTGTGTGTGTGTGTGTGTGTGTGTGTGTGTGTGTGTGTGAAAAGAGACAGAAAGGAACAGAAATAAAATGTAATATGTAGCGCGTGTTTTATATCCTAATTTGCAATACGCGATACTCGTACAGCTTAATAAACCTCCAGTCGCGCATACAAAAGCCACATTTTCCATACATAAAACTTATCTTCTGCATTTACGATGCGAATATACCGCGAAATCCTCGAAATATTTTCGCCCACGGTAGTAGGAAAAATCTTCTACGAAGGATATTATCCTGAGGCTCCGTGTGGACATGCACGGTCGAGCACGGTGGCATTGCACGCATGACGTTACATCGCAGTTGGATAAACCCCATTGAAACTTGACGTAGCGTTGGTCGGACAGGACGTTGCGTCGTAGCAACGACGGTACGACTGCGTATGTACGGCTACGCAATGAGACTATGGCTAGCCGACGGTAGATTCAAATTAATTATGGCAATGACATCGTGCCGCAGTGCACCGTAAAGGAAAAAGGATTACACGAGACCGGAACTTTAATAACGCACCATACCAGCGTAAAAAAAATGCACCTTATTGGAGATAATACTCCGCTATATATTTCTATAGCAGAAAACTACTACTTGAAATTGATTTGAGATACAAAAATTTTAATCTCATTAAAGCATTGAATGGAAAAATTCTACGAGATTTCGATAGAAGCGTATGTATTATAGTGTAGCAATAAAATCAGCATGAACGACTTTGGACCAGCTCTGAATTCAGCTCGAACCAGCTTGGACCAGTTTAGCCTACTCTGAACTCAATTGCTATATTGACGATTTAATTATTAAAACATTCCACAGCTAGCAATAAATAAACAGAGCATTAATTACACCGATCCATTCGTAATTTTGGCTCAGATATCCTCTGGAAATATTTTTCGAATTACAATTGTTATTGAAAACTGGTATGAAGAAAAAACGTTTGCGCAGAAACCAGAAGCGTTAAAAATATCGAATTTATTCGAAACTGGATGACCTCCAAGCGCTCCATTGTTGTAAAACCTCAAATCTCTTATACGAGGAACGTAATTACATATTTTTTCAAGGTGAAGGCGAATTCGACGATTCGAAACACGTTTCGAGCGCATTACGCGGAAGAAGAAAAGCATATGGTAAGGCACTCTACGTCCTGTCCATCTTATTACCCTTCCGCGATCGCAATCTAATACGGAATGAAAGGCAAGGTAAGGCACTGTTTTACGATGGTCACCGTCGAGAACAAGTGGATGGCGATTTCATCGTGTCGCGCTGCGAACTTCCGCGACAGGACGATTAAAGCGATTAATGAGCGAATTCTTTTCGCGTGGAAACGAAGCCAGACGGAAAGTACACTGACTTTAAACAATACGAAAATTTGAGAGTAACAATAATTTTAAAAATTGAGAAAAACAGTAAAATAATTAGTCTTGCTTTTATAAAATTTAATAAATTTTAAATTAAAATTGTTATTGAAATTTTCATAGAATTTTCACATAGAAATTCTTTATTTCAATAGTATTGATATGTGAGTATAATGCAATGGTTAGTTTGTCATACAGAACTTAGACAAAACCGAATTTCTCTTGTCAAATTAAGTCTTAATAAATATCAAGAAATTTATATCATTAAAGTTTTAAAATTATTAAAATACTTACTTTTCAAATAATAATTTTTATTTAAATTAGATATGTGCATTTGTAACGATTATGTATAATGTTTTTGCGTTGCAGAGATAAAGTGCATCGCAGTATATGTAGGATAACACCCGCGGGCAATGTCCTGCATCAAAAAACCGATAGGATAGGGACAAAACATACGCTCTCGAGAACAGCTGGAGAGCAGCAACGTGACTTTCATTCTTTGCGCTTATTCTTATGCAGCACGCGAGCGCTGCACTTGAGTGCACGATGGCACAAATCGGCCAATCCCAACACGAGATTTTTTATCCTTTTTCCTGCATCACGCTCAAATGTCGTACCAAAATTCGCCAAAATTGGGAAAATTTCGTAAGATACAACGTACGATATCTCTATAAAACGAATTATTGCGGAAATTTAACGTTAGAATTTAAATCCACATCTGAATGATAAACCGTCACGCTGACTCTCAATGTGTTTTGGTTACGGTAAATGTAAACGTGCAAACTCACCTTCCTGATTGGGATTGTTGGTATTCGGATGTGACGAAGTCAGGGAAGACGGTGTCTCGTCCTCAGCGACGCCCATCGTCGTAGCTGCCGTTTGCTGATGATGTGTCTCCACTTCAGTCGCCTCTTCACACCTGCGCATTAATTATGAGATTTTAAATAACTCCGATCTTATAAATTGGACAATAAAATAGCTCTTTATTTAAAAAAGTTATATTAGGCATTTTATAAAAATCTATTTAAAAATGCGTTTCTCTCATTGCGCGGTTTGGCGTTTACAAAAAATTCTTTCTAAACATTAATTATAATCAATAGTAAAACTTTTTTTCTTAACGTATAGTTGTATAGTTGTATAGTTGTATAACATCTAATATAACCCATCTTGGCATCGTATAAATTAAAATTTAAAAAAAGAATAAACATAAAAAACTTGTTTTCTTAAAAAAAGAATACACTACGATATTTTATAAAAATACAACAGTATGTTATAAAAATAAAATACAATATTAAAATGTTTTATAACTGCAATTAGATTTATATTTACTTATAACAAATAATATAGCTCCGCGTTTTGCGCTATGTGTATATATTATTACATAAATCAAATATTATTTAGTTTGCTTTACAAAATTGTAACTTCTAAAATATGAAATATCATATATTTTATTGCAACACGTGCAATGCGACGTGTGTCGCCTCAACTTTGCTTCCATTTGCGCATAATCGTGTTGTATTGCGTTGCCTCGAATGTTATTTGAGGTACTTTCGTATTAGGTTTGTTTGTTCTACTTTGTTTTCTTTAAAGAAAATAAATACGAAAAATGTTTTTATGTTATCATACGGTTCTACTTTTTTGTTATTGTAAATAAATTGTACAAAAACACAAATTAAGAATAAAATACAATTCATGCAATATTTTTATAAAAGTAAAACGGCTGATCTGTAAAAGTAAAGCTTTCACATTTTTTGAAAAACTAATATAAAAATGGAGGTATACGTAAAACTTAAAAAAATGAAAAATAAATTAATCGTGAAATTATAAAAATTCAAGACAACTGTCGCTAAGATCAATATTAAAAGTGCATCAGAGACAAATAGAAAAAGAAAAAGGGAGAGAGAAGTGTGTTTATATAACATAATATCCGTCCCCATAAAACAATCAACAAGCGGCCAATAGAAATCGAACGTCGCGATCGTACCACGAAGATTTCATGCCGATGGTCGAGCATCGTTGCATCTCACCACATGCACCTACGCGTAACCCAGCGTACTGCAGCGGTCAGAGAGGCATTCATCGGATCATGGCTTCCGCCAATCTCCTTCCCGCTTCTCTCTTTTCCTCTCTTTTCCTTTCTTTTCTTCTCCTCCTCCTCTCTCTCTCCCTCTCTCTCACTTTCTCGTTATCCATATTATCTCTGTGCAAGGTAGGCGTGTACGCGCTCATTGTCGCGGTAATTACGCACGTGCAATTACGTGCGCAGGCCGGTGCGTCCACAGTGCGGATTAGTGCACACGCAGCGCGTCATGCGTACATCGGTGACGCCGTCATCCAGAGTGCGGTCCAGTCCGCGAAATGGAGACGACGACAACGACGCGCGGCTATAACGGTATGTTGAC
This sequence comes from Monomorium pharaonis, assembly GCF_013373865.1. Taxonomy (NCBI): domain Eukaryota; kingdom Metazoa; phylum Arthropoda; class Insecta; order Hymenoptera; family Formicidae; genus Monomorium; species Monomorium pharaonis. Next base: position 9,368,728 of record NC_050477.1, read on the forward strand.
CTCCGACGCCAATTGCTGCTTGCTCGCACAGCACACGCGAATACGGACACACTGCACGCCGGGGAATGTGTGCAACGCACACTGGCTTTTCGGATGAGACACGAGCTATCGATTAATCGGCGAATGTGCAGTGTAACGAGAACGGCGCTCACTTTTCCGCGACATACGAACTCGTAATATGCGCGAAAATCAAGTGAGTCGTATAATCATTGGTCACTTGATGCAGAGAAACGCAAATTTATTAAAACTGCTGTACTCGATTTAATAAAAAAAAAACCGTACAATATTATTTATCTTCTCTGATAAACTTTTAGAAGTAATAAAACCATTTATTATTATATTTTTTTGTGTAAAACGCGCACGCAAAGATAGTCTTTCAATAACAAATTCAATAATTCTTTTAAAATACATTTATTAATCGACCACTCAAATTCTTATTTTAAAAAAAGAGATTTGTATGTAAAATTTAAAATTCCTTTATTAACTTTATACACTTATGTATGTAAATCAGTTTAAAGCAAATTCTTTTGTTAAGGAAAATTTAATTAATATTATTTTAAACGCTCTTTTATTTTTTAGTCCATATCTTTGAGTAAGTCCACAAAACAATGACAACTTGTAAGACTAACCTACACAATGTGATCTTTACTTCCTGCTTCGTGCTTTTTGCCTTTCCGCGAACTATATATTTTATTAACAATCGTGTTTCTTGTCTCTTTGAGAGTCTTGTCAACCTTTATCTCGCCAATTACGATAAGACAGTGTGCAAAAAGACAATAGGCAAAAGGCAAGAAACAGGAAGCAAAAAGCACATTGTAGATTAGCCTTTAATGTCAAGTACAAAAAAACGAAATAATATCGTATGGATATTTCGTACAAAATAATATTAAATAATATTAAAATAATGTTAAATATCTCGAAAGAGGAAACAAGGCCAACTAGCGTTCAACCTTGATGTTGTTTGGTAGCATGCAACCTCGTACACAAGGCCTCGACACAAGGTATTGGCATTCGCGCGTTGAAACTTAAGTCGATAGATAGCAGTCGGTAGATAATCCGCTCTCAGTCCGCTCCGCGGATGTGTCACCGTGTTACTTATCGAACACGATTAATTCCCCTACGGACAATTACTTCGACTTGCGTGCAAATAACCGTTTCTCACAATTAACGATTATAAATTCCGTGCGCGAAATTTAAACATGTCGCTTAAGAATTGGGAGAATAGGAAACGATTAAATATTGTTTCATTGTAAATAATATTCGTAGCAGTAATTTTTTAACAATGTTTACATTTACGAATGTGTTTTGCATTAAGCTTTAAATTTTTCCCTGTTTTGAATGCAATTTGTTCATCGACTTTTGGATTGAGAGCGCAGGATCATATATGAATCACTGAATATATTGAATACTTCGAAACAAACAGATTTCGTTCGTTGTGCTAATTTGCGGAATTCAGGGATAATTATAAAGCTTTATTCCTATTTATTCCGCATTATTTTCGTGATCGCATTTTGATGTCGTCGCAATGTAAAATAATAAAGTGTGCATCGCGTATGACTAACATCGAGAGTGTCGTGGAGATGATTATTCTATGACGATGATTAATATGCGCGATCTTATAATTAAATGTTTTTACGTGTGTTGTATCGTAACGGATGCTTTTGATAAGGGAAGATGATCTGAGAATTTCAATGTAATCACAACCCCATATATCATTGCGCATCTTATCTCGGTGAGTGACATCTTTTATTAAGGTAATGGATCTTAATAAAAAGTTATATCAGATACTATGCATAAAATTTAAAAATATTACAAATAATGTAACAGCTGATTTTTCGAAAATCAAAATTGTTTATTGTATAGTATTGTTCATGCTTGACCGTTCTATATAATTTTAATACCACAAAAAAAATTATTTTCAGATTTGTATCTAACAAAATTTTTCGATACTTCAGCAAAATCTTGTTTATAGAGAGATCTATTATCTTAAGAATTTAACTCTACAATATGTCAGCTAAAAGTTCGAAATTTGAAAACTGCAAGTTTCTTAAGTCTATTTTATCTTTTGTTTTTTAATAAAAAATTTTGATTATCCAAATTTTGAAGTTACAGAAAACAAAGCAATGACAAATTTGGCTATTAACGTTTGTTGTAGCGAAAATAGCTATATCTTAATGGAATAATTAATAACTTTGAAACGAGAAAATAGACCCAAATAAGTGTGCTTTCCAGCAAGACACAGTGTAACACAGTGTCCATTAGTGTGAGAAAGAACATGTCAGTGTGTCTCGCTCACACTAGTGGACACTGTGTTACACTGTGTCTTGCTGGAAAGCACACTAAATTACATCGTATGTAATATTTCGAAGTATTCCATAACAATTGTATTGTATAATACTTTAAAAGCAGTATACTTCATAACAATAATTATTTGCTTTTTGCAATTGGTTGAGATTCTTTAAATTTCTAATTAAAATGTAACTATTAAACCATCTATTTTAATATAAAAAAACTTTAATTTTAGTATCTCATTTAATATTTTTTAATATGAGATACATGTAACAATTCAATACGACTAAATACAGGACTGAGAGTTATATCGCATCATGAAACTTTCCCCATCTCCTTTCAAGAAATCGACGATATACAATGACTCACTTGCACGACCTTGCGAGTGAGAGTTAAATATAGTCGAGTTGCAACAAAAAAATATCACGCGCATATTCATCTTATGTACCAGTTCAATAGCATGTTTAATCTTTTTTTCATTGTAAAAAATGCATACCAAGACTATTCCTGAACCTTTCGATAATTAATATATCATTCTTTAAAAAAAATTATAGAGACATAATTTCAAGCCAATTAATTTTCACAGAAAAGAAATTAAAAAATAGAAAAAATATCAAATCTCAGCGAAAAACTCCTCTATCTCTTCTATTTTATTTTTGATGACTGATAAAAGACAATTATAATTATGTATAATTATGTATAAATGATTAAAAATTGGTAAAATAATATTATAATTTAACATTGTGTTAATAAATTATAATCAATAAAACATAAATAATTCATTGCAGAAATCAAATATGCTACACACGATTTGCTTATGCCAGATTATCGATAAGCAGAGGTAGACGAGTGTGTGTGAAGTAGGCACCTCAACTTTCTGCACCGCAGGTTTGCTCGCGAGTTCTGTTTGCATCCGCAATAGTTCTACAGTTCTTGATAATTCTTAGTAATAGTTCCGCCGAAATAATATAAAAAACACAAGTTTGAAAATTTGGAGTGCCACGGGAAAGTTAGCACCTCATATTTTCAAACTTATATTTTTTATATTATTTCAGGAGAACTATTGCTAAGAACTATTAAAAATTGTAGAACTATTGCAGGTTCAAACAGAACTCGCAAGAAAACTTGCAATGCAGAAAGTTGAGGTGCCAACTTCACACACACACAAGAACTACCGAGAATTATCGCTAGAATTGTCGTAACTATTCAGCACGACACCTTTACTCAAGTGTCGTGCTGACTTCGGACATAAAAAAATTATTTGCAAACGTTTAATCGCCAGAACTCTGTTTAAAAACGATATCAAAGCATAGAACTATACAAAAAGACGAAGCTCAAGCTATCGCGACAAGTCAAAACAAGCTACAACAAACTAGGGGAATCGAAATCAAAAGTAAACGCTAAGCGCGAGTCGTGATTATTTTGCTATCAATGCGACAAAGTTGCACGTGATTTTTTCCTAATAAAGTCGCGTAAACAACTTTGGTGCGATAGATTGCGTTTCGTTTATAACGAAGAAATGAGAGAAATCATATTATGTTAAATTCGCTTGATGATAATTTCGCGTTCCTATAGAACTACATGCATGCGCATTATAATTTTAAAATAAGTGAATCTCATTTATAGTCGCAGTGTACAGTCGCAGTGTTTTTCCCTCATTTTACCATGCTGAAAATTTAATAAAATAAGTATACATATAAATTGTGTGCTTCTTTATACTTTATTGATTTATCTATTTTTTAATTTTTAAGATATCGCGCGCGTGTGTGTGTGTGTGTGTGTGTGTGTTGTGTACAATATATAAACATACAAAATTTAAAAAATGTTACTACAATTTATCTCCATTGTTGCACATAAATCTCGATATGTAAAATCAATAAATTGCTAAAAGTAAAAAATAATAATTAAAGATTGAAATGCTTCTTCTTGAATATTAATTTGTAATAAATATTAATTATAGAATATAAATAAATTTAATAAATCAGAAGCTGTTGTTTTGCTTAAATTGAAACGCAGGCAAGTAACGATCTGTTTACTATAGTGTGCATACTCTGAAATCAATGTTCTCTAGGCATTCAAAAACAGTTTGCGAGACCATCGTCTCGTTCATATTAAACAGCTTGCATTACAGTTTGATAAAAGCAAACAGTTTTCTCGTAGTGATAGCGAACATTCGTAAAGCCGCGCCATAGTGGACGCGGTTTAAAAAGTTTCTAAAAAATGTACTGTACAATTTTTTTATTCGCAAACACCTATAATAGCATAATAACTTAATACGCGAGTATCCTTGCGTAATAATGTTGCCACGGTCACGCAAATTGATTAAATTTCCCGCTTCATTACCCCTTACTCGTGACAACAAATACTTACTCCATCGCATTACGCAAATGACGCGAAATTATATTAATTATAGCTACAAAAGAGTCGTACTGTAGTCGTATTCTTAAAACATGAATCGAGCAATGGAACACGTAGGCCAGCACGTAATCGTTGTCGGTTTCCCATCACGTCTTTGAAAACGCTCGCAGAGAGAGAATTGGCAGAGCATAGCTGTCGTAAAGCAGCTCTCTCTCTCTCTCTCTCTCTCTCTCTCATTCTTCGTTTCTTATCCCACTTTATTCTCTTCTCTCATCCGCGTGTCGAGACTTCAGGTCGTTTCTCTCCCGGCCAACGACCGTCCACCTTCAGTTTTGTATCCCTCTAGACAGTGCGCGCCTTATACGTCGACAGGTAGATGCAACGTTTGAGATATATACGCGTCCAGGGTGGTCCGACGATAAGGGCGGCGGATCGAACAGAACTCTCTTCGTCGCTTAGAGCTGTGCTTCTGTATGGATCATGCTTAATCCTCATCCGTCTCTCCGGGTCTAAGTCCGAATTGATTAAATTGAACTGAATGAGTCTGATGTATTTGTGGCATCTTGTCGGTTTAGTAGACAACCGTATTAAATGGAATTCGTCAGTATTACGAATATTACAATCTATAAATATAATATAAATGTAATAATGCAATTTATAAACTTACGTTATAATAAACTATGAAAAAAATGTATTAGTCGCAAACCTTAATAACATGATAATTTCATAATAATTATAATAAAGTAACAATATATAAAATATAAGTTCACTGTATAAAATAAGTTATATTGCATGAATTTATATTACATTAATTTACGTTACATTAATTTCTCACGGCTTAATTGCAAAGTAGATAAAAATTAATCCAATTTAATCATCCAAGAGACAGATAGGGATGACAACGGATAAGCAAAGGTATGTGAATATCTGACATGTTCATATTTAAGGCTCGTCAAATATAAATGTCTTTTATCGAATGTTTCCCCGTAATAGCCCCTAAAATTATCCACCCCGTTTGCATCCTTCAATTAGCTTTCCAATTGCTCCCTCCTTGTATATCTTGCATCTTATAGTTCTCTGCCATATCCCGTGCAACACCTTCGCAAGAGCGAATCGTGGCCCTGAGAGGGAGCGTGACAAGAAGAAGGTGAAGGGAACAAAGGGGTGAGGATAGAAGTGGCGCAAATGGAGGAAGGGGAGGGGGGAGCAGATTGGCCCTTTGCAAAAACCGGCCAAAGTGTCGGCCAACCGGTTTCGCGCGCGCATGTACCTGTCACGTATACCCCTTTAAACCTGTAGCAGCGCTACAAACACAGAGAGAGAGAGAGAGAGAGAGAGAGAGAGAGAGAGAGAGAGAGAGAGAGAGAGAGAGAGAGAGAGAGAGACAGAATGAAGAAAGAAGAGAGGAGATCGACACATGTGTGTCGATCATACATACACATAGGTCGGATGGAGCAGTGGCGTGCGCACTAACACTGGCGCGCATGCACGCGCGAGCGTAGGCGACGTCGTTATACGGGGTGTCCGAGAATTAGCGAGAATTAGTGGGGACGGCCAAGTTCTCCCTGGAATCGCGGGAGAAACTCGGGGTCGATTCCCGTTTGCGAGAATATTCGGAGCGCCGATCTTGGAGCTGTTGCTCCAGTCGCTCGACATGGAGAAAGTGAAAGAAACAATCCTCCGAAATAATATCGGCGGAGTGAAAAATTCCGGGACACGCTGTTCAGAGCGAACTTGACACTCGCGCAGACTATGCATTTGAGCTTCGATCGTCAGAGAGTATCGGAATTAAAACTGCAAAGCATCGATTAATTCTCACAAGAAGAAATGTGCGTTCCGAGGAGCAACGTGACCACTCCGTAATTTTCGGGCCACCGTATACGTGCACATTTACAAGGTGCGTTGCACACGTACATTCCAGTGCAGGCTTATAGAACAACGAACCGGTTGCTGTTTATAACAATACCGCCGACGAGGTCGGTCCGTGCGACGTCAACCGAGAGAAAGAGAGAGAGAGAGAGAGACCCTTTCTCTCGCTCTCCGTGACAAACGAGAGGGAATCTCCGTAATACCGCAACAATCGTGTACTTACATCTTAATGTACGACGGTGGACCGCATTCGTGGGCAGGAAGGAGGACGTTCCGTGGCTCCGGTGTAGATATCCCGCGACCGTCGTCGTCGTCGTCGTCGTCGTCGTCGTCGTCGTCGTCGTCGTCGTCGTCTCCGCGCGGCCGCCGCTCCTGGCCGCTGCTGTTCCGCGCGTATTACGCGCGAGGAGGTACGTCACTGACGCCGCGATCCGCTCCTGCCCTCCTCCTCCTCCTCCTCTTCCTCCTCCCCCTGTTCCCCGTCGTCGGCCGGGGATATCGTCACTCGCGGGTACGCGGCCGCACACAGGTATCTCGCCGTTACTACTACTACTATCGCGCGCGCACTCCCGAACTCCAGCTCTCGCTCGGACAGGTTCGCACGACGCGACGCGATGCGACGCGACGGCGGGCGTGCGACGCGGCGAGCGGCCGCTCGTTTGCCCTCACAAACAAAGCTAAGCAAGCGGAGGCTATGGGGGTGGACCACTCGACGGTGGACACTCGGACTGTCCGAACTGCGGAGGAACCGGGAAACTGTCGTCGCGCAGCGGCGGCTGCGGCGGCTCCTCTCGCGCGCGCGTAACGTGCGGGATGCGTTCACGGCAAAGCACACGGTCAAGCACGCGCGCGCGCGCGCACTTTCTCTATCTCTCTCTGTCTCTCTTTGTCTCTCTCGCCACGCAGAATGCCGAAAATCTCGAGCAGATATTGACAAATACTCCGGAGACTCGCGGCGTCGCGCACACCATCGAACCTAACGGTCTCGCCAACGACATCCCAGCGCCATCGCGCGGCCGCTCCCGCAATTGGCGCGGCGATCGCCATTGGCCAAACCTCACACCGTATCGCATTTTTAAACCGATGCAGATTAAATTCTTAATGTATGTCTCGGTTTAACTTGCTCTTTAACTTCTTGCAATTCTCAAAATAGAAATATATAAATATATTGCTTTTTTACATCCTGAATTATTTTTCTCAATAACAAGATTGTTTTAATTTTAAATTTTACCGAGATAAAGAGATATAAAATTTTATTCCTTTATCTAGATAAATTCAAAATTAATTGTATTTATTTAAGATACATGTAATTTATCTTATCTTTAAATAATTTGAACTTAATGCACTCCCGGAAAGATTTTCTCTTTCTCTCTTTCATTATTTCTGTTTCTATTGCCTGTTGCCTGGCATTGTGTTTAGATCCTTACAGAATAGGCCAACAGGGCAGAGAGAAAGCCTGAGCAGCCACCGTTTAACTTTGTAACTTATTTTTAAGCGCCCCTATGTTCATGAATGAATATTACAACTACGTAGCTAAAATGAACCCAACCCGTAGGTAAAGGAAGAAAACTATAATTTTGTGATTTTCTTCCATGCTGTAAATAGCATAATTAGGAATAGGTTTGTGTCAATCAAGATTATGTCTACATGAATTATTTATGTATCGTTTATGTTATGTTTAAACAAATCTTTTCATATAGATTGTAAACAATACGAGCAACGTACAATATATTATTAGAATATAAGAAATTAAATAACTTGATGCAAAAAAAATAATTAATTTTTTTTAAAATATTCATATCTCTGACTTTAATATTGATAAAATAAAAATATAAAATAAAAAAATATTAATAAGTAAAAAATCCAATATAATTTTTACTATTAATTTCTCTGTAAAATCTTCTACAAACCATAGAATACCATTTACATAGGGAACATGTGAAACAATTTACATAATTTATATTGTAGATGAGTAATATAAATTATTTATGCATGTTATTTATGCATTATGCATTTATAAATGTTCAAACTTTGATTGGAAATAAAATGGATTTAGATAAATAAAAACGAACAATCAATCTGACGACATCTTGGTCTATTTACTCATTTCACTTCTGGACCATTATTAGCTATAACGGCAATTACCAAATTTATAAGTACTGCTTACGTTTATTTTATATAGAAGCACTTGAAAATAAAATCATCGCCTATATCATGGCCTATGTAAAATAGTTTTTATAGATTTATTCTGATTTAAGAAAATTAAAAAACATTTCACACATAAACTTACCAGCACTGATTTGCAACAGCAGAGTTGAAACTGCATTAATCTGTAACAAATTATATAAATATGTATAAAATAAAACAATGCCCAAGACATTTCAAAATATAATTATTATGTGCATTTAATTTTTTATTTGTCCATTAAGTAAATGTTAAAAAATTAAATTATATTTACGAAAATCTTTCTGATATAAATTCTCATAAAATTCGCAACTAACAATCAATAATAAATTATTTATAAAATATTTACCCTTGGTTGTTCGTCGACGCTGATGCCCCCCTTCTCTTCTTCCTCCTCCTCTTTCTTCTCTCGAATCTCACTGTTATTTTTCTTTGTCGCATCCAATCCGTAAATTAATAAATAAAACGCAAAATCGCGCGATACTTTATACAATACTCCCGACGACGATAACGCCCAACTTTATCGTTTCGAAACGGAAGAGCAACGCGAAGGACGAGCGATTCCACGAAACTACAATTCGTTCGGTACAATGCTCACACAAAATTCACTCGCGAAGGCATATCGAGAATTATCCGGCACTCCCGACGTTGCACAGATAATTACGTCGCACATGAGCGTGCGAAATTACACGAAGCTCGCGGGAGAGTTTAGACATTTTGATATTTTATTGTGTAAAGCATCCTGTTCGCGAAAAAAGAAGCATCGTGTTCGCGCGCGCGGGAGAAGTTGACTTGGAGCGGCGCGACAAGCAGAAACGCATATCGTGCTTCACAAGTAAATACGATCGCTTTTACGTACGACACAGTAACGCGCGTATCAAGACGAACGTTCGCCATCGCGTTCTCCGCATTCTCGACAATCTCGACCTCGTGTCCGCGCACAGTTCGAACTTGGGCCAACTTGGGACGCAGACGACACGCACACACGCACGGAGGATCCGGCGGGCCGAAAAGGAACATGGCGGCGGCTGCCGAGGCAAGCAGGCAGCAGCGGCAACGGCCGCTGCCGAGAGGCGGCGGACATGCCCGAGTGGCCACGGCAACGCGCGATCTGGCGACTGGCGTGGCGACTCAGCCCGCTGCCGCGCGTATAAATGGCAAACGTCAATTCGTTAACGAAGATACGTCGATGGCGATTACTCGGTACTCCCGACATAATCGCACATGAATGGAAGAATAAAATGCTACATGAAAGCGTCATATTTATGAGTTAATAATCGCACGACGACCATCAGTCGGCGTTTCACTAGCTCAAACGAATACTCGCGATCGTGCTCGAGAGTACTCGACGAGATCAAGCGCACGATTCCATGCTTTAAATTACGAATACGATAATACGATTTATTTCCATAAATGACACCGTTACCTCGTATATCGAATGACACAATCATGTGTAGATAATATTCACTACTCCTAACTCGTGTCCTATAGCTAGCCGCAATGACGGCAAACAAAATAATTCAACAATTGTAATTGCGCGCATACGCGTACACGAATCATAGAAAATTTAATTAAAGACATTATATTCAACGTAGAGATATAATATCCGGAAAAAAGATAATACTTGGCGACGATCATATGCGTCCGTTACACTTTCGATACTTTGAGAAAAATTTATAAAATACAATTCAAGCCGATTCCGAACATAGAAACTAAATAATTGTAGAAATGATAGCAATGCTGCACGATGTTTAACGCGTTAAACGACGAATGTTTCATGAGAGAAACATTCATAATAATTTGTCGCCTGTGAAATTTTCTTGGACAACTAACAATCGCGAAAGATACGAAGCAATTTGAGCCATTTAAAAACAACTGCATAGCCGAGTAACGTGTAGCGTTTGCTGTAATTTCCTGTGATTCGAGAAATAATATTGCGATTCTTCTTTTCACTACTAAACTAGTGCAATAAGTTAATGATAAGTATATTTTTTCTAACTTATTGCACTAATATAGTAGCGCAGCTAAAAAGAACAGACCTGTAGTCTGTAGTCGAAGCAGCAAACTAACCTAGATCTTTCGTTGGGTCGTTTGTTGTGCGCTATGTTTACTGTTTCGAACAATAATTTTTTGTTGAAATATCATTGTGATTAATAGCAAATTACTTTGTCATTCCGGTAAATAATATAAATTGTCATTCTGCATTAAATATATATTTTATGTAAATATATTTTTTCATATGAATCTAAAAAGTGTAGAGTGATTAATTTAATTTCCCTTCTTATTTATTTTATAATTCATAAAACGTGTTATAAAAGTTCTAGTAGAAGTTATAGTAGATGTTACTTTATACACAAAAGCTCTGATATTATTGTGTAATATTAATAAAGAGAATCGTACAAGATTGTTTTGTTTCGTTGCATTTTATACAATTATTTTACGTGATGTTTGAAAAAATTAAAATATATAGTCGATAAATTTCTAAAATATTATTATAATGTAGAAATATATTTGGGTTTAATATATAAGCTATATAATTGGTATATGTTTTCATAGTATATCTTTTTCAACAAAAAATGGATAATATCTTTGGGAAGGAAGATTCTGGGGATGAAAAAGAAGGCAAACATAAAGATGTTGAGGAGCATAAGAATAATAAAAATAGTCCTACACAAAATATAGAATTTAAGGATACTGAACCTATGGACATTGACTGTTTGCAAGTTAAGGTATGAATACTGTTGAAAAATTAACCTCTATAACTCTTATATTTTAGTAATGCCTTAATTATACTATATGCATTACATAGGCAGAGTCGGATGCAACAAGCTCTCAATCCCAGTCAGATGCCGAAGAAACTGAAAATATAGGATCTAATTCTGTCTGCCCAGTGAGACGAATTGTAGAGAAACAAACAGAAATTATGAAACAAGAAATTGATGTAAAAAAAGAAGAACAGAATGTAGAAGATATATTTAGTAATGAAATCATAATACCTCGTGTCAATCCAATCAGCACAAAGGAAAGGCGGGAAAGTAAAGAGAAAAGTAGAAAAGAGATAGAAGAGGAAGAAAGAGAAAAGATGCAGTACTATCTAATGTCTAAATGTTATATGCGCATTGCCTTGAGAAGGTATTTGAAAATCCTTTTTTTTTACAGAGTGCTAGTATCTAACTTTACTGAGGATCAACTGGACAGATACGAAATGTACAGACGATCTGCATTTCCAAAAGCAGCTATAAAAAGGGTATTGTGTTTGATCTTTAGTCGTTAAAAAGAAAAAAGAAATATTACTTTTAAAGTATTATGTTAAATGTATTTCTTAGATTATGCAAACCATAACGGGTTGTTCAGTGTCTCAAAATGTTGTCATAGCTATGTCAGGAATTGCTAAGGTGTTTGTTGGTGAAATTGTTGAAGAAGGTAGGAACACTTTTGTAAATATTGTTGAAATTTTCTAATTTTTTGTAAATTATTGCATTTGTGGTACAGCTTTAGATGTTATGGAAGCCCAAAATGAAACTGGTCCATTACAACCAAAGCACTTGAGGGAGGCTGTTCGTAGATTACGATTGCAAGGTCAAATACCGAATGGTCGAGTGCATAAAGCTTTTTTCAGATTGTAATAGTTAGAATCCTATGTTTACAACATATTAGTACTATTTTTCTTGTACAAAAGCTTGTCAACATTCAGAATTTATGAGCATAATCTGAACGCAAAAATTTTCCAGTCGAAGTCCATTTTTTTATGTATTAACACGTTTGCACTGGGATTGCAAGACTTCGCCAGGAGTTCAAATTATAAACCGCGCATGTGGAAATGATAATAATGGTGTATATTATCATTACTTAATGTTGATACAGCCACACTCATTCAAAAACTTCTGCTGAATTAATAAGAACATATTTTATGAACATATAATCCATCACGGGCAGAGGCGCCTGATATCGCATTATGCACTGGCGTGTGATCGGTTGTGAACGTGTTAAATTACTGAAACTACTTTTTAAAGTATTCTATTTTGACTAGATACTATACTGTAATTGCATATTTTATTGACGACCGTTTTTTCATCTTTGCATAAATTAAACTTATAGTTACATACATTTTATACAGGAAACAAATTTTATTGCTATATATAACGATTATAAGTTTTAATGATTACAGTTTTAGTTGTGTGAATTATTAAAACACAGAGCAGACGAATAGCAAAATATTTTATTACAGATTAAATATATGTCTGCAATAATATGAAATATATATAGATTTATATTTTAGGAATTTAATATGATAACATATCTTAGATATAGTAGAGAAGTCTAATGAAATATTTAATTATATTTTTATGTATAATCCCATAAAATGCACACTCATAAATCATTACAAATTTGATAATATATTTTTAAATAGATTCTAATGTATCATATTATATTTTGCTCATTGAACTTATTTACCACAAAATTGTTAATATATAGTTTTATGTACATCTTCAAAAAATTTAATCATCAAAATTTTCTAATATAAATACTGCAAACTACATTATTTATAACGGAATGTATAAACACAATATTTGTTTTATTACATTTATGATGTGTTATAATTTATATTTTTATTTTGCTTGTACAGGAATATTTAGTTTGATCCTTTTGATGGTTATTTATTTAGTTATTTTACTCTAAAACTGCGAACATATATTCTTTGATAAGAAAGATAAGAAAAAATATTAAAACATTCTTTCACATTTGTATCAAACATTATATTTATATGGCTTAATATTACGGTTTTGTATTGTGAATTTAGATACAATTTCTTATCGATTTATATATCCATAACGAGGAGTTCAAGTGATATGAAGACTGAAAATATGATATGCAAGTATTACTTAAATTAATTTTAACGTACAATATTTACTTTGGATATGTGATTTATGAAATATTTCCAAAACTCTGCAGTGCTAGAGTATTTGCGATTAATGTGTCGAATTACGAGCATAATGTAATTTTATCAATTACCGAGAATAATGAATCCAGAAGGTAAAATTGTCGTGTTATTATTGAAAAAATATTTATATTTTTCACGTACAAGTTATTTTATCATAATACAAATCTTATTAATCTTTATTTCTTCACGAATAATTGCGACGATCCAAATACCATATTATTTTATACATACCGTAAGAAATAATAAATTCCTTTTGTTTTATAAAAGAAAGATTAAATGTTCTCATCTCTGTGCATTTCCAGCAACCATACTTGTCAATTCGGCTTATTTAATAGTACAATATGTTCCAGAGATAAAACACACTATTATTCATACATTTATTCGCAATCGTGTCGCCAATCCATTCCTCGATTCATAACAAGTAAACCCAAGGTTTGCGAAATGGAAAAAACCTACGCATATGTACTAACTTTGAAATTTTCGTGTTGCGTTTAGAAAGAAAATAAATGTTTTATGCTTATTTTACGTATTAGGTAGAAAACAAGACATTAATTTTGCAACGGTATAACTGGAAAAGTACACAGAATTTTCAAACAGATGCCGATGCTACATATCGCCGAAAGTTGCTTAGCCACAAGCAGAATATTTTTGGAACTCGCCCGACAAGATGTGACAAGTTTACTAGGATACGTCGCGAAGTTACCTTGTCGAAAACAGATTTAACGAAGGACAAGCACAATATTAATCCAAACGACATTGGTTTGAATGGTGAAGATATAGGTAATACGAGGAAACTAAAATACTATAAAAAATTATTGAATAAAAAAGAATGTATATTTATGAAACCGACAATCGGACAGTCAATCTTCAAAATTAAAGATAATTTGATTTTACAATAGTCGGTTTCACGGAAGTTTGTACATTTCATAATCGTGCAAAATAATTCAAACACTTCTAATTCGTTCTTCACATCGTTTGCATAAGTTAAACCTCGAGTTGGAGAAGCATGGAATTCAGTTTTTTTTCTTTACTTTTCACTACAGATTTGACGGTATGGGACTCTTGGAGTATTTGGAGCGCCTGCAGTGTGACGTGCGGGCAAGGACGACAAGTACGTTGGCGTCATTGTTTGTCTAAAGATTGCACCGATGGTCTGAAGAAGGCACAAATGAGAAGCTGCCGTCTTAAAGATTGCAGTACCAAAGGTTTCCTCGGTTGGCTTGGGATAAAACCGTGATCTGTTTGCAATTTATGAAAGCAGTCGGAAAGACTTTTCAACATTACTATGCGGAAAATACTATATGATCACGAGAATGTACAAACAAAAACGACACTGCGCTTTTCTCACTTTCAAATAATTATGGAAAGAGTTTCAATTATTCTTTTCCGGAATAAAAATTAAAAATCTTAATCTAACAATAAAATAAACAAGTTTTTTATGCTACTTTTACCTTATTGTTTCTTAAGATTACATTATGTTGGCAAAAGTTTGAATTCAATTAATAGATTTGAAATAATATGTACTATATATTCGTACATTTAATGTATTATACATTCTATGATTGGAGAAATTAAATGTGGTATAAATTGAATGGAGTTTTAAATTATTATTAATGATGATAAACTTATAGAGATATTTATTTTCATAACTATTTTATGACAACAGTGTATAACGAAATAATAATTGTTACTTATTCGAAACTTCTTATTCAATGTGAATTACTTCATATTCAACGTGGATTTAATAACTTAATTCAATTATAAGCAGACTTCATGGCGACAATTCCGATAAACGATAATATATACAGAAACATATTAATGTATAGAAATCGATTAATCTTTGCTTACTTTGTTATATTTCTGCTTTTTATAAGTAATTTTTAATACGTATAAAATTTAAATATAGTGTATCATTTTTTAAAATAATTTTTCAAAATAACTTTTCAATTTTTTTAGCCTTTAAAGAAGTTAGTCCAAAAATTTATAAAATACCGTCAAATATTACACCAATTATTGTTGAAAATAATATTGATACATTAAAGACAAAATCAGATAGCTTTCGACGCAAAAATTATAATATATTTCGCGATGTCAACGTTGACATCGAGGATGACGAAGAGGATGACAACATCCGGCAGCAAATAAAACGAGGTAATAATTATATGGTTTTAATCATTTACAATTCATTTAAATCAAATAATTTATTATTAAAATATGTTTAATATAATTAAAGATTAGAAATTTTAGTGAGAATGCATTGTGTTGGAATACGTATATTGCCATTATATAATTATGCCACAATATAAATATATATAAAATATGTCCATATATATTTATAGTAGTTTCCTTTCTTTTATAAAATTTCTTTTTGATATAAAAAAATAATAGTCATACTGAAAAAATAGAAACTAATTTAAAAAATAATTTTTGCATTGCTTTTTTTGAAAAAAGCTAAATATGAAAAATTGTCCATATATAATCATATATATTTCGGAATATATATGATTATACAATGAACAATTTTTCATACTTAGCTTTTCTAAAAGAAGCAATGTGAAAATTATTTTTTTAATTAGTTTCTATCTTTTCAGTATGACTATTATTTTTTTATATCAAACAGAAATTTTACAAAAAAAAAAGGAAACTTATAATATAAACATATATAGACATATTTTATTATATTTATATATGTTTTTATATAAAATATTTTTTCCGGGTAAGTACAATTAAATGACCCGCAATTATACAAGGGATAATAAATAAATAAATAAGAGTATAGACGGGAGTTGTGCAATCGCACACCGGTCAGTGATCGTAGCTTTCTCCGAGACCGGTCCAGGATTTACCTCCCCGTAATCATCGAAAGTACGTGAACAACATTTGGGCAGTGCGATGGAAATTTCCACAAACTGCATGGTTGAAATTTCTTTTCTTTCTTGCAACATCTACAGTTTGAAATTCTTGCAATATGAAGTGAGAGTGCTCTGATGTGCAACATCGCGTAACATATTACTTCATCTAAAAAAAATGTCTGTGTTCCGTTAATTTTTATTCCTAAAATCAACCAAACTAAAAAACAACTAAAACTTATAATAATAATTCACGTACATGAAAAGAACGATTTTGCTAAAGTATCTAATAAAAAGTATCTCTGTTAAATACAAATTGGATAATTTTTTGTTAAAATTACAATAATTATAGGACGCTCAAACTAAGGTGTCTGAATCGAAAAATACCCAGTATATAAGAACCACTTTTTAATTTATCACTTAAAAGTGCGCTTTAAAATATATACTGTTATATACTGTTTAGAATATATACGTAGAAGATGTGTTATAAAAAATAGGTGAGAGAAGTTGGTCAAATTAAAACCGGCAACTTATCCATTTAGTACAAGAAAAATTTGTGACGGATGTATATAAGTCGTTTCCATAAAAATTTATTGCAAAATTTATTAAGCATACATATTATTTAGGATCGGTTGTTCCAACTTCTTGGTAAACTTACCTATCAGATAAATATATGTTCGTTTTTATTTATTTAAGAAAAGAAATGAAAATAGACTTATGCTTACCTGGTAGGTAAATTTACCAAGAAGTTGGAACAACCGGCCCTTAAGGTTTCATTATAAAATATCATTATAAAATATATATTACAATATTATTCAATTTCCTAAATATAGAACATAACATATATATATATACAATGACTTTTTTTAAATAAATATTTAGAATACAATTTTTTAGAAACAATAAACTCAATAAATAAGACCTACTTACATGATCATTATTGTAGCTATTATTATTTGCTCGTTTTATGTGCAGGCAAAGAATAATGATTGGAAGCTAAAATTATATCAAAATAATAATTAGAAATTTCTAAAAATTAAAAAATTAAAAATAATTGTAATGTTCATAATTAGGGACCTTAATAAAAAATTTCGCTCTTGTAATTAATAATCATTTTAAAACTAGAAGATAATATTCAAATTCTTTGTTATTTTAAAGTTTTTATTTATAAATATTTTATATAAAAAATATATTTTATTTTTTTGTGAGTTTTATTAAAATTAAAATAAAAGATTTTATTTTCACTTAGATTATTTCAATATTTCTATAAAAATGTCAATAATCTCTATTATATTTTTATAAATAAAGTTATTGACAAATTAAGAGAAAACTTTTACTTAATTCAGGTACCTTCAATGTTGGTAACAAATGGAAATTTCCTATAGTTGTTTGACTGTTTTCATTATTCAAAAATTGTCATATTGATTTTAATTTGTTTGATGAAATAACACTAAGAATTCTTTATCAACATCTTATATAATTAATTTTTTCATAATAATTATATCAGAATATGAATTAGGAAAAATTAAGCTTTTATCTACACATCTTGTTAAAATCTAATTTAACTTGGATTGTGCAAATGTATATTGTATAAAGTATATACATATATATACATATATATCAAGTGAAAGGGACAAAACAAACGATGCACTTTGACTGCAGAATAAAATTCCATTGAATGATAATTTGGAATACTTTTAATTAACTGACTTCTTTCCTTTTAAAAATACAAGTAAAAATTATTAAAAATACAGAATTGATTAAAATATGTATTTCTTTTTCAATATATTTCTTGAAAAAATTAAAAATATTAATGCCTCTTTAATTACATTTGTCAAATTTTTTCTGTTATATGATTATGTAACTGATATATTTGTATTCACTCGAAAATATAATTATACTAGTTACATAATTATATAAAAAAATTAATACACATAAGTAGTAATACATTAGAAGATATTTTTGTTGAAAAATGTATCAAAAGAGAAACACATTTTAACCAGTTTTGTATTCTTAATAATAATTCTCTTGTTTTTAAAAGAAAGCATTTTGTCACTTTTGATTTTCTAATAATCAGTATTTGATTTCTATTGATTATAAAAATAGAACTAATGTAACATTATTTCAGAGAAAAACAACAGAGAGCCAAAAATATGGGACCAATGGGGTAATTGGTCCACATGCAGTGTCACTTGTGGAGTAGGAAAAATCATGAGATGGAGGCATTGCATAGGCGGACGTTGTTCCTTGGGAGAGAAGAAAGCTCAATTAAAAACTTGTACTTCTGCAGCATGTTAGAATATCTTGCAATAAACAAAATTACTTGTAACTTGAAACAATTTGGATTGTTTGAAAAATGGTAATTAATTAAAGAAGAAACAGTATAACATTACAAATAAAAAATATTTCAAGTTATATATATATAAAAAAATGAGTTTTAGCAAGTTACACACACACACACATACACACACACACACACACACACACACAAAATCTTGTTAATTAAATAGTTGCTGTTCAGTGTCATAAGTGACAAAATTATAACATATTGAAATAAAAATCTATTATAGATTTATTTAATGTTCTTTCAATGTCAATTTTATTTCTTTCCTCATTGATATTACAGATTACTTTATACACACACACACACACACACACACAAGTTTATAAATACTTTTATTAATCTAATAACAAGTACTTCATATAACAATTTAATCTTTAAATAACAATAACTCTTTTTATGTGTATTTTTTATTCCCTTTGAAAATAGTCATCAGATTTGTAAATTATGGGCGATTTATATATTGGCACTGGAGTTGATGCAACAGATTCCTGAGTTTTCTTCTAAATAAAAAAAAATTAAAGTTTTTAAAAAATTGTTTTATATACAACAAAGCATAAATTAATTATTGAACTTGAAGTCTATGCTAATAACATATCTTTTAAATAAGTTGTACTTACAAAAAATGATAAAGGATTTAGCATCCCAAATAATCTATCAGATACACCTAGATCAGCTTCTGCCTTGTCAACTGCAGCTTCCAATGCACTTAAATTCATGTTGGCCATTGCAACAACATGTTCGAGTGCATCTATTCTTTTGCGAAGAGTTGCCATACCATCTTTCATATTCTGCAATTTTGGAAGATGTTGCTGCATGCACTCTGTACTGCTATTCTCCACCTTGCGAGACAGAAATGTTTAAAGTTTCACGAAGCTACTGAGTTGTTTATATTCTATCTGAATGCCTGACTAACCATTGCAACAATCGATTGGAATTCTTCCAGTCGTATTAATGTATCTTCTATAATATCACGAACATTTCTCATCTGAAACACAGGTACAAGTTATTTAATAACTCTTTAAACAGCTGGATGCCAATATTGTGACAAATGGCATACTCGCCTGATTGTTCCAGTCCATTTTTGCGTAATTTGCATAGTCTTTAACCAATTGCTCGGTCATCTCTGTCGTGTGGGAAGATGACATTTTCTTCAGATATTAAGTAATTAAACAAATAAATAGATGTGTATACACTGTTATAGGTTAGAAAATATAAGCATGCATATAAAACGTTTCATTAGCGCTTTGAAAAACGGCGAATATAGACAATCAATTCTGACATATCGTTCGGAATAATAAATAAAACGTTAAATTGCGAGGATCATTAATTTGAAAATTCTTGTCTTTTCTCTTGTCTCATCGAAGATAGACACAAGTGTCAACTGTCAACACTACGCGCCACGAACACAGAAGACTTATCGCGCGCGACATCTCGAATTCAATTCTTATATCTGCAACAGATTTTTGTAATAATTTAAATTAATAAACTCAAATAATTAGTATACTATTTTACGCTTAAAATATATTTTTCAATTATATTAAAAATTTAGATTTTTGTTAAAATAAAAATACATTATGCGTATATATAATTATTTATAGCAAATTTTATACATTTTTAAATTTTATTAAATTTAACTTTGTTTTAGATATTTTATTATAGTTATAATTTAATTTAACAGACTTTAAAAATCAATCAAAAAGAAAAAACGATTATATCTTGATCAAAATATTGAAGGAGAAGAGAATTACGGAATAAACAACATCATTTACTTTTTCAGTTTATTTCTGTTTCTCAATATCCTGCCCAGTAAACATCAATATTTTATAAAAATCTAAAAGACATATCTTACTCAAGATATCTTCAAGACCCTTTTAACCCTAGAGCTTACGTAATAGATTTTTGCATTCTAATGTTTAAAATTTAAAATGATGGATCTAACGTAAATATGTCAAGTAAATTTAGTTATAAAAATTTTTATTTTTGGTTTTTTATAAACTTGTTTACTATAATATAAGGTAAGTTCGATGTTTGTCTAAATCCATAACTTTCTATTTTACTTTTGGCTTATAAATCAATTTAAAAAAAACACTTGTTTAATTTTTGCATATAATTAATAGCACGTTGTATAATTAATTAAAATATTATATAAAAAATAATTTAAGTCTTGCAAGTATAAATTATATGAACTTATTATTTTATTCTCTAACTACTTTATATTTTTAATCTTTACCCAATTTAAAATTACATGCAATGTTATATACTTATTAACTTTTTATCTCATTATACTAGCTATGCCCTGTCACGCGTGGCTCTCTATTCTTATGCTACGTTTTTTTTTAATTTTTTTTGTCTTTGTTGTTTAACTTTCAAGAGCCTTGCTTTACTGTTGCTTACTGTCTTTTTATTTTATTTTTGAATAAGCATTTATCTATCTTTAATAAATATAATATTCATTTATTCACTTCTAATTTTTTTTTCTAAAAGCTGCCATGGATTTAGAAATCTATTCAAAAGACTGTTTTAAATAAGTTCGTTTTTTTCAATAAAATAACAGCCATTTTTATTTTTCTTATTACCTTAATTTAAACACAATAGAAACATTCTTCGTCTCTCCCGGTCTCTCCCGTCTCTCTCCGTCTCTCCCAGTCTCTCCTCGTTTCTCTCCGTCTTTCCCGGTCTCTCTCCGTCTCTCCCGATCTCTCCCGGTCTCTCTCGGTCTCTCCCCGTCTCTCCCCGTCTTTTTCCGTCTCTCCCAGTCTATAGATTATGTGTGGCGTTTTATTTCCAAATTTCATATCTAATCACATATAGTCTTTTGTTTTAAATTTGATAGTATACGATGCTGAAGATGGCTCGAAAAAAAGTCAAAACGTACAATAATACATTAATATTATTTCTTAATACACTTAATAATTGTATAAATTATTATTTGCACATTACCTTTCGCGTGTAACTTGCTTTCACCGTTATCTTTTCTTTTTTGTCACAAATTATATAATTTCATCAATACAGATAAATATAAGATACGGAACACATTAAAAAACAAAGAGAAAGGTAGAACATTTCACTGCTTTAAAAATGATTAATACTCATGCAATAACATGAACGTTGTCAGCATGAATTTGTAAACATATAAAAAGAAAGAAAATATAATACACACTAGTCATAAAAGTTTGCTGTTTATCTGTAATTTGTTGAATGTAAATAATTATTTTAATTAAGAAATATATTTTGCCATTTTTATAATATCTTAATTATTTATAATTTTTGTTAAGAAGCATTTTTATCTTACAAAATTTTTGTAATTACCTTTTTTAAGTATTATTTTATTTTCTTACAAACTAATCTTAACAATCTCTTCCTATCGTCTCTTTTATTTTTTTATTATTTTTTATATTAAACAATTATAACACAAATTTAATAATAATTAAGGCAAAATTAATGATGACGCAACTGGCAAAATTTATTAAAAATTTTTTTCAAGTAACAATCAAATCATTATAAATTTATTACTCGTGTCAGCAGATTATTAAACTGCAATTTTACAAAAATCTGTGGTGAGCGGAATTTATTTTATATTTTTTACGTGTACCATAAATAACTAAGAACACAAACTCACGTGTTGTCACAGGAAAACGAAGAAACTAATTAGTATCGTACCGAGTAAAGTAAAAATTTTTTAATTGAAAATAACAAAGCACATAATGTGAAAAAACATTGTATGTCTTTACTGAAAGACAGTAACTGTTAAACTGATTGAAGTAATAAATACAAATAAGCCGAAGAGGCAGGTTTCGTATAAAGATAAAACATTTATGTATATTTTATGACGCGGTTGTAAATCGAGTTTAAATTTTCGGTATCTTTTTGTAAGTTAAGGATGTCAATCTTTTTTATTAGAAACATTTCGGCAATTTCTCTCTTGCGAGTGCAGCTTCTCGCTATGTAATATGTTCGGTGTTGACCAAAAAATCATGATTGTTCGAGATTCTATGTAAGCTAACAACTGATTGGCAACTTTCATGTTTTTTTATGTTATTTGAGTGTTCTTTCATACGTTTTTCTAAATGACGTTTAGTCTGTCCGATATACGACGCTGGACAATCTTTGCATTTTATGCTATACACAACGTTAATTTTTCTTAAGCAGTCAATTTTATCTTTACCGCGCCGAATTATTGTATCCAGTTTTTTTGGTACCGTATAGACAATGTTAAACCCGAACTTATTCAGAAAGTGGCTGACGCCCTTACTACTAATACCTTTGACTTATGGTAAAACCTTTTCTTTAAATCAAATTTTACACTCGTCATCGGATTGTCATAATAATTGTCATGGTGTTTTAAAACTTTTTGTCTATCTTTTACGTAACGGTTTATTAAGTTAGGGAGAAAGTTATTAATCAGAATGTTTTTGAACAATGCTAATGTTTTCCTTAGTTTAATTTATTCTAGTTTACAAGTAAAATTAAGTCTGGAGTAATAATTATTAAAAATGTCAAAAACTTGTATATGTGTCTTTGGTACCCAATCAAAAATTTTTTATGTAAAAATATATAAAAATCTGTAGAATTATATGTATCAAAAATGTCCATGCAAAATTTTATATTGTATACTTTTATATAATTTTACATAAGTTTATATACTTTTATATAATTCTGATATAATTCTACAAATTTATACATACTTTTACATAAAACATTTTTTATTAAAAAAGAATTATTCATATGTAATTATATATAATTAAATATAATTATGTATAATTATATGTAATTATATATAACTGTAAATAAGCAATTTTTTTCCCGGCAAAAATTTTTTTATACAAGAGTATGTATAAATCTATAAAATTATATCAAAATTATATAAAACTACATAAAAATATGTAAAATTAAATAAAAATATACAATGTAAAATTTTGCATGGACATTTTTGATACATAATTCTACACATTTTTACATACTTTTACATGAAAAATTTTTGATTGGGTAGTATTGTGAAAACGTCATCCACATATCTAAAATGCGCTGGCACCTTAAAATTGAGTTTATTCAAGCATTCTGTTTCAAGGTCATGAATCATCAAATCTGCTATGATCGGGGATAATGGTGACCCCATTGAATTGCCAAAGATTTGATCGTAAAACGCCCCATTAAAACTAAAGCTGGTACTATTTAAGACGAAATCCACAGCATGTAAAAATTGCGGGAAGCTAAATTTCAAATTTAATAATTTCTTACATTTAATATGGCTTTACTATGCGTTGAAATTATCCAATAATAAATCCAATAATAAATGTTTTACAAATTGATTTATGTCAGGGTTTTGTAAATATTAACCATAATAATTTTTTTTCTTAACGGTATCTTCTCAATGCTAAAATCAGATATATATTACTGTCTTAAATTAATATGCTATGTATGACGTAACTAAGTTCCTGTTTATGTGTTAGGTTGGGACTAGTTTTATGTAAATTAAATATTACCATTCAGTCGTAACCATGACAGAGAATGTCGTAATAGTCAGACAAAATATAACATTGTAAAATGATAATAATATTTTTAATATAAATTAGTCATTTGAAAATAAAAACATACTATACGTACGACACATCAAAGGAATTTTTACATAAATAAATAAAAATAATATTTAACAATTTAACCGAGATGAAATAAAGATTAAGCTAAATTGTTTTCACAAAATAATGGAGAAATTTTGATAATTATTGTTTAAAATTAGAATAAATTATAAAACTTTTTCTAGATATTATCTATAAATTCATAATATTATTTATGAAAAATGTTTTATATATATTATGTATTGCTAAGCGCTTTCCGATTTGTTTGTTTGCTAAATGTACATGCCTTACTAATTGTCTATTCATTTCGTAAAGATATAAAAGATATAATTATAACCACTAATAAATCTTGATTGTTTTAAGAATTTTTCTTAACTATTTATAGAATGCATTATGAAATTAATGAATTAAACATCTCCGACACCGACGCGTGATTTCGACATTCCTGTTCCTGCAATGTGCATAACGGGTGAGAAACAGATTTACAAAGCGAAAGGTTTTCTTGTGTCTACTACATCCTTTATTCGCACTCACCTGAAACTGAATGTATGTTTATGTAGAAATTGAGGATATTAAGTAACCAATAATTATCTTGATAATTATCTTGATTTTCGCACACGTTTTCAGAATTCTATGACACACTGCAGTGTATAAGTAAATTAAATCAAAGTTTTCTTCAAGATTTATTGCATCTAAATGCAACTTTTTAGTTAATTTGACGTTATGGAATTTTCTAGCGTAACGTTATGACAGTCTAGTCTATTATGATTTAAAATTTAAACCATAATAGACTGTCATAACATTACGCTAGAAAATTCCATGACGCTTATTGAATTCCATAAAACCTATTTATGTTATCACAATGCAAAAAATTTAATGGATAATGAGTTATCAAGTCTATATCTAAACTATTTTTATATGACAAACCTGTAAAATATATTATATATAATGTATATATTGTAAGATCTTAAAACTTTTTCTTTATTTTATATTTTGTATTTACTATGTCTTTAATTGAATAAATTATACAGTAAAGTAATCGAGAAAATAAAAAGATTTATTAATACTATATCGAAATTTTTTGTATGTTTTTGCTGAAAAGAAAATTGATGGTATTAAATATTAAAAATTATAATAAGCGATACATGTTTTTCGTTTTACAACTAAAAAAATATTTTTTAATTTTTTTGAGAAAACAAAAAGTGTTTAAAGTGTGCCGCAATAGTATAGTATGTAGAAATAATTATTACAAAATTTGAATCAAAAGATTACATCGTTAAATTACAGTTTGACTTTCAGTTTCATGAGATTGCAACGAAATGCATTGCACCGCCAGGTCAATAACCTGAAGTAGGCGGCTTTCACATTCACCTAATATAATCTCATGATCCGCCTCATCACTCTTAAACATCTTATTTAATAAGCTTATTTAATAATTTGTCTCATACGTATTTAATCGGATAACTTGGGTGTTAGATCAAATGATTCTAATACTTAAACAGCGATTATAGCTAATGTGCAGCATAATAAACTTTGTCAGTAAAATCATTTCTTACGTAAACTTGTCTGTCAAGTGTTTTATAGACCGTCATGTCATTAGCATTCACTACAATAATACTGTCAAAGAAATAAAATTCAAGGTAAATGCTGAATATTTTATAAAAGGTATTATTAGTAAATAACTTTTTACTTTACTTTTTTCAAATTAATGACGTTTATGTAAAAACTTATTTTTTCACTTCTTGATCATTTAATTTAAATTTCTTGGCAATACGTTATTTTAGATTAAATTTGTAATAATTACTAAGATCAATAAAAGTTAAAAAATTTAGCCAAATAATGTAATTTTATACAATGTTTTATAAACTTTGAAAATGTTTGTAAAGTTAATAAAATTTTGTAAAAAATATATAAATAATAAAAAAAATAATCCCGCAATAGTGGATAGATTTTTAAAAATAATAATTCGTTTAAACAATAAATAAACTGGCACAAAGTGACTATTAATAATCTTAATTTAAATTTAATGTTTTAAATGTGACTGTATAATTTTGTGTTATACAACAAAACAATATGCATATATAATTTATTAACGCGACTATACAGATATAAAAGTTAAATTTGATTAGACTTGTTAATAGATTTTATATTAAAAATCCATAAATGTATAAACTGTAATTTTTATTTTTTTAATTATTTAAAAAAATTGTTTTTTGTTTACAGTCCAATGTTTGATTTCTAAGAAATAAAGAGGTGCCGTTTTAAAACACCTACGTCAGTACATATTGACGATCTTTTAATATTTTTTTTAATAAAAGATGATGAAATAAGTATTTTACTTTTTTGCTCAAAATAAAATAAGATAATATAATATATCAAGTTTATATTATTTTCTGGATATTTATAATAATAAAATATTTAAAATATAGTATTTTTTTATTTTGGCTTATTATTTGTTTAATTATAGAACGCCAAGCAATTTTTTTAATTATCATTTTATTACAATTAAAATTATTTTCTTAAGTTATGAACCGATTTTATACTGTTAACATTCCAAATTTTGTATATTCTATTTTTCTCAAATTATAATTATTTATTGCACACTTGGACAATTTGCGCATACAAGAATAGTAAAGGTGCGTGAACTCTTTATAGGAGCAAGTGAGTGAGAGTGGAAGAAAACCAACGCTAGTTAGTTACTCTCTCGATATAAGTTACCAAACGTAGCAACTTTCCTCTAATAAATGTCGAATCGTTTTGACACACATAGATATGGATAACAATACTACGGATTAATGATGAATTTCTAGTTTTTGCAACTGTTGCAAATATATAATTGCTTCAAATATAAGCATTAAAGTCAAACACTTGCAATAAATACAAATAATTGGTTTAATAGTAAAAAGTATATATTAATCTGTGAAGACGCAAGATCTTTTTGTGTTATTTTCAGAACTCGAGGCAAGACTTTCACAATGTATTGCTTATAATCCAGTCTGTATTTCCTACTTTATTCGAAATAATGACTGGAAAAGTAATATAAAGGGAAGAAAAAGTTCTGAATGTGTGCTGGTGTGTGTAGCTACAGTTACATGCCGATGGAGAGGTGGAGGGGGAACACAGAAAGAGAGAGATCGGCAGGTCGTTCTACAACAGTACAACTTTCAGTACGGATTACGAAGGAGCTCAGTAAGTTCGCGAGCACGAAGTGTGATCCGTTCCCAAAGGTAACAAGAATATCACATTAATCATAGGCGATCGGATTAAATCAAACGTGTGGAATATTGACAGGTATTTGATATTTTGTATTACTCTCACTTGCTGCAACATTACTTTGAAATAGAATTATTTTCATTGCCAATTACCAATAATCTTCTTTCATTCAAAACAATTTTTGTTTACATTTATAATATTTTAATAAACAATAGTTTTAACATTTTTTGTTGAAAATTTGTATCTGTATGTAAACAACATATAATGTCTAAAAGACAATATCAAAAAGATATCTTAATGACGTCTTTTAGACAATGCAAGTTGAAAAGATGTTTTTAAAATATCTTTTTGACATCTTGTAGATATGTTTATTGTCTGAATAGTTGATTAATCTCCATTATCGCATTCTCATATAAAACGTCGAATTTTATTCCTTCAAATCCATTTTAAACGATCTGTAATTCATACCGGATATTATAAGTAACTTAATTTGTAATTGTTTTTAAACTTACATTTTATATATTTATTTACATGTTTATTATATTACATGGCACATAAAACATAAATATAATAAAATTTTATTTTATTTAAATTTTTTGACACAAATTATAGATCATCTTCAATAATTTTTATACACATTTCTTTTTCCAGTTTTTGTATTTAAAATTTCATAAATATGTCAATAATACAAATGCAGTAATTGAGTATGTTGCTTATCATAAACATATCAATAGTATAAATACAGTAATTGAGTATAAAGTATATAAATAGTAAAAGCTTATTTTATATGAACCAAATTATAGTAAAAGTAAATATCAAATTTTTAAACTAGAAGAAATGCCAAATGTTACATTTGTAAATATGATAAGTTTTACAAAAGATGGTTTTATCTTTAAATATTTTATAATTTAATTTTTACATTACGCTATTTTATTATATTTTGTAAACTGTTTATATATATGTATATATATAGGAACAATTACAGAATAATTAGTTTTTGTGATAAATTAAAAATTTCTCTTTCCTTCTTGTCTTATTTTTTACTTAATTATTTTTATTTTAATTTATTAATGTTTATACACACACACACACACACACACACACACACACACAAATGCATGTAAGGCATTTTAATCCTGTTTAACATTTATTCTTTTAAAAATAAAACTTTATGTCATCTCAATTTACCATTGCGAGTTCCTGACAAGCTGGTTGTTTACAGAGTTATGCTAAAACTAATACAAATTCTAACATGATATGTGATGCAACGATTAGTTGTAAATTTGCACGAGTCTTATGGATTACACATACGCTCCGTTGCACATAAAGACATGCACTTTCTTCGTTGGATATAGAGATAACTTGAAAAACTGCTTTACTGCATTTGTTCGAATTATCGCATTACATAATGGGATATGAGACCGGCGCAGTTCTGTAATAATCTATATGAATTAAATACGATCAAACTAAATAAGTAAATTTTCAAATTTTAGATATGATATCATGCTCGACGTATTTAACTTTCTCTTTAAGTTATTAAATGTAATAATTTTATTGGTAACATTTTTTCCAACTTCAAGTGTTTTTTCGTAATATGAGTTATAATATTAGTAATATTATCCAGCAAAATTAAAATAATTTAATGAGCTTCTTTTCTTCGTAAATAAAAAGTATGTAATACATAAAGTACTGACCAAATAAAAACAAGTTAGATTTTCTATATATACATATATATACATATACATATATATATATAATTATTATATCTGTATATGTATATGTAATTATTAATTTTTAAAAGATTGCAAGACAACCTAAAAAACATTTAATTTAATATGGATAAACATGTAGATTTATGATTAATTATTATATTTTCTTTTAACATTATAAAGAGACATATTAATTGTAGGTGCCAATTCTTTAAAGTGACTGATATAACTAGCCATTTATTGCCAAAAACTAAATAGGATTTAACAATCTTGATATATAATACAAATTTAATTCTGCAATTTTAATTTGTTTATATTAATTTTATTTTTATTTATATATAGATGGTTTTTAAATTTATATTAATTTATATTTATTTAAAAATAGATTTACTACAAAAACAAACGTTAAAAAGTTTTGATACTGTGTAATAATGCAAATATTTAAGCTAAGTTTAATTAATAATAAGTTGATGTGTCATATAAACTAATGCAACCAATTTACGTGTTCAGAATGTAAATTGAATAAACTTAAGAAATAATTATCAAATTTTACTCTAAAAAGTTTAAAAGATTTAAACGTTTTAGTTTAAATCTTTAGACGTTTTAAAGATAAAAATTAAAAATTATTTTATACTATAGTGTTTAAGTTTCTTTTACTATTTCTCTTAATTTTATGTATCTGCATTCTCTTAAGTACTTTAAAGAGGAAACAAATGTATTAACAGTTTTATGTCACCATTGATCATGAACCTGCCACTTTTGATTATGAAAGCCTTGACTGAACATATTCAACCATTCACTTCTCCATTCGATTAAACGAAAGAATTTTAAAGGCCGAATGTTTTGAAAGAAGTGATGCGGTTACAACTTTTAAAAGTATATAAAGACTTTATTTTTTTCGGTGCCTTGTTATTTGGGCCAATTAATTTCATGCAAAAGTGAATGTGAAAACGTCAACAATAACGAATATGAAAACGCAATGCAAACGTGATAGCTTTGTGATAAACTTTATCGATCGTGCAAGATTAGCATAATTTTGCAATCTAAATAAGCCAATTTAATTTATACAGGTGTTTCTGCAATAATCAGTAAATATTTTCTTCTTTTTGCTAACATCTTTGAAATCAGATCAATGCAACCATAGTAATAGTAAAGCACCATGTTTATCATATATTGGTGTTTTTTGTGAAGTTTACTTAAAATTTTTAAGTTGTCAAATTTTACAATATACAATTACTTTAAAATAAACTAAGAAAAGTATAAAATATGTCTTCTTGTTAATTAGAAAAGGATGTAAAATATTTATTTTTGTTTTAATAAAAATTTTATTATTTTATCTATTTCATAAGATAAAAAATAATATGCAATGTAATATTTTGTGTAAATTTACGACAAAAATTAATATATATACACGTAAATATGTTTAAAAAAATAGTACTACTTACAATATATTTATATTCTTATTATTTTTAATATTTGTCTCGAAACTCACGTAGTGTGAAAATAATTTTATCATAATAAAAAAAGTTTAACCATTTATTTCCGGGCATAAATTTAGATAAATATATAGTACATTACACATTTAATACATTGCGCATTACTAGCTTATATAATTAAATAATAAATATGTTGTAATTTGAGTGCAATTTATTTGCTAAATTTGTTTTGTAAAATCTGTTTACGTTTTAGCAAGTATAATCTCTCTAAATATTCTTCGTAATGCATTTAATTTCTCCGAAATGATTTACCATCTGACATAGAAATCACAATCTCTACTAAATTACAATCTTTCTCCCACCTCAAATACATTTAATATTCTCTTTACATTCTTTCTTATGAGTGAGAGTAACCGCAAGCTTGATTGCAAAGGCGATTTATATATCATTAGACATCAAAAAATATTTATTTCTTATACGTAAGAGAGTAAATCTGACAACTTTTAGTTTGAAAATATTCAATTCAATTATATTAAAATCTTTTTGTAGATCCTTTAATAAAAATAATATAAATTGCCATATAGACTTGTAGATTTATTTAGTAGTGTAGAGAGAACATTATTCGAAATTAAATCACAAAGTTGCAATTATTCGAGTGTAAATAAACCACCATTTATTATCTTTTCTCTTTTCGCAATTCTTATGTACTCGGAATGAAAATGAAGCAGGATTCTTGCAGAAAAATGATGCGCTGCTAGAAAATGACAAACCACCAAGAGTCAATTTACGAAATTTATAATTTACCATGTGTAGTAGATGACAAAAGGAAGAATACAATTATAGCAAATTTGAAGAAATGTGTATGATAATATGTGGTGTTTCGCTCAGTTATAACGCTTGCAATAAGCGGTATTACAGTGCAGATTAAATTTATGCAATTATTATACGTTTTACTAATTCTTTCTTCTCTCTTATTTATTTATTCGTTTATCTGAATTAATATTTTTAATCTTTAAAAAATCTTAAAAATTTTGAGAAACAATTTGTTCTAATTTTTTCTTGTCCTATTTTCTGAGTGTTTTAAAGACAATATTTTCTTTATTGTTTTCTTTACATCAATATAATAAAGATGTCACATTTAAGAACTCTAATAATTATTTTTTAATAAAGTTTGCTATCACTATCACTGGTATATATTTAAAAACAGGAACCAGAAAAATCATGTTTTTTATTTCAATTTTATTAATAAAAAAATTAAGAACATTAGATTTCCACTCAATGTTATAATATGCTAACATTTCTTGATGTCTTAGTTTCAGCCATGAATAAAAAAATAATAAAGACGGAAATACAATCCTTCTATGAGGGCAAGACTATTTTTATCACCGGCGCTTCTGGATTTATGGGTAAAGTTCTCTTGGAAAAATTGCTGTACCGATGTTCTGATCTCGATAAAATCTACATTCTCATACGAAGCAAGAAAGGTCGCAGTGTTGAAACTCGACTCGAAGATATGCATAAATTACCTGTAAGGAAACTGTAAATAATGTTATTTTCTTCTTTAATCTAAAAGTCTAAATAATATTGTAAGATAATATCGTAGTATTCTAAATTATTGGGAATATTATGAAACACCATTTGCACTTTTTTAGGCTTAATTAATTTAATTAATTTTTACATTTTGTTATTAATCATTATTAATTGTTATTTATTGTTCAATTAATGTCGAAACATAAAAAAATGATTGAGAAACTCGCTGTTGTATCTTTTATATAGCTTTTTATATTTCTTTATATTTATAGATGTTCTGTAAAAATTGTTTTACAATCGAATTTAACGAAGTTGTACATTTTAAGATGTTTTAATGTTAATATTTTTTAAAATTTTAATTAAATCTTTACTTTAGAGAGTTTCTCTGCTCAGGCCAAGCACAACAAGTGGCACAGAGGTTCAAGTAAACAAAAATATTAAAATGATTATTTCGTTGTCTTCTTTTTTTTGGTCTAAAGTTAATAATGGTGAATATAAGAAAAAATTTGGCTATAAAGTATTATCTTCATTATTGAATTAATTTTTTAAAAATTGAGAATAAACATTCTTCACTATTATGGCACACTTAGATAACTGAATACAACAATTTGAAATTTGTGTTATATTACTAGCACACATTTACAACACTTATGTGCTGTATTACTTCGATTATTATAAACTTTTTTATCTTATCAATTATTTTAATCAAACAAGCAAGTGCATTGTTTCAAAAATTTAACAGTACTTTTTTGGACAGCTAAGATGTATTGTAGTAAAGTGTTTTACTAATACCTGTTAATTATTTCTACGTTTAATACAACAATAAAAACTAAAAAATTCTGAAAATTTGTCGATTTCCATAAAAGCCTAGGTTAATAAAATATTTAATATTTTAATAACTAGTTAGTTTAGCTTTCTAAAATTTTGACAGTCAATTTATATCTCTAATTTGAACTTCTCTACAAAGTTTCATCTGTTTATGAAAATTTGTTCATTTTAATTTAGTAGCGAAACTCTCTTAAAGTATACTATTGTATCCCGTGCGATTATAAATCCTTATAATATTATTATAT
The DNA here is from genome assembly GCF_013373865.1 of Monomorium pharaonis. Taxonomy (NCBI): domain Eukaryota; kingdom Metazoa; phylum Arthropoda; class Insecta; order Hymenoptera; family Formicidae; genus Monomorium; species Monomorium pharaonis. The sequence goes on from NC_050477.1 coordinate 9,402,100, forward strand.
TGTAAAAATTGAGTTACATAGTATAATGTGAAAAACTTCAAATGTTATACAAATTACTTAATCTTGTTTTGAATAAACGCAATGTGTTTCGAACTACACTCACCGGCAAAAAAACGGGCCACACAATTTTTCTCAAATTTTTAAATATCTTTTAATAACGACTACTCCGCCAAAAATTATCGTATCGAGATAAACCAAAGTTTAAATTAAAGCTTAAACTCTCTTCTTAAAAACCATGTAAATCGTAATTAAGTTACAACAAACGTTTTACAAAATGGCGGACGTCGGAGAAAGTGCTTAACAAATGGGAAAAAAAAATTTTTTAATCATTGCGTAGCTCAAAGAAGTCAAATCCCTAGTTTATGAATGTATGAGTTTTTAAGTTTATTTGTTTCTTAACACATTTTCTTTAAAACATTTTTCTACAATTTTTTTTTAATAGAGCTACATCGTTTTGAAAAAAATGTTACAACTTTTGTATAATGTGGTCTACTATGAGTCCAGATATGAATCTTATAGAGCATTTATGGGATATTCTAAAACAAAAAATTAGAAATTAACACAATGCTCAATTTGATGCTCAAATGCTGACAATTTAAAAAACAAGAATAAATAAAAAATTTAATTAACAGTATGCTTCAACAAATACGAAAATTGTTAAATGTAAGAAGAAGCAATACACATAATTAAACACAATATACGCACGCACGCACGCACGCACACACACACACAGAAAGGATTAAATTTTTACTATGTCCACGTCGTTGAACCTGGGTAATGCCAAGAGCAGGATGTACATGTATACACTCATACGGTATTTAAATCCGACCATTTACTTTCATAAAAAATAAATTTTTTAACTTCAAAGTTCTTATTTTATTTTTTTTTTCAAAAAATTATTTAATGACAATTTGTTCATGCTAATTTTTAATAAAAAAGTTGTCGTTTTTGTAACATTTTCTTCAAAACGATGTAGCTCTGTTAAAAAAAATGGTAAAAAAATGTTCCAAAGATAGATTTGTTAAGAAATGAATAAGCTTAAAAACTCATATATTTTTAAACCAGGAAGCTGACTCTCTTGAGCTGCACAGTGATTAAAGAAATTTTTTTTCCGATTTTTTAAGCACTATTTTTGACGTCTCCCATTTTGTAAAACATTTGTTGTAACTCAATTACGATTTATATGGTTTTCAAAAGGAAAATTGAAACTTTAATTTGAACTTTGATTCATTTTAATACGATAATTTTTGGCGGAGTCGTCGTTATTAACTACATATAATATAGTAAATATGTACTATATTTATTATAGTATATAATGTAGTAAATAATTTTTAAAAAAATTAAGTGGCCTGTTTTTTTATGCGAGTGAGTATAATGTAGCTTAAAATCAAATTATAGATTAAAACATATTATTATATAATAGTAAATATTATTTATATAACCATATATGTATATATAATATTGTATGTAAAAAATTAATAACAAGTGATATTATTAATAATTGATATTTTTATAGCTGTTTCAAAGATTACGTAATGAGAAACCTCAACTTTTTAAGAAATTAATACCGTTAAATGGCGATGTATGCTTGCCTGATTTGGGCCTTACTGATCAACAACGTGAATGTCTAATAAACGAAGTACACGTGGTATTTCATTTCGCAGCGACACTTCGATTGGAGGCAAAATTAAAAGATGCCATTGAGATGAATACGGTAAAATATTAATTGTTATATGAAGAAATCTTAACTTCTATTTCCCGAATTACATTTATGTGTGTTATATGTGTAATTGGTTATTAACAAGTATTTCAGATAATATATAATTATTTTTAAACTTCATGTTTACATGATATTTTATATAATGAAAATTAATAAGACAATGTTGAACTCCTAAATCGAAACAACGTATAATTAATAGAACTTTTAACTAAAATATATATTTTAAAATCAATTCTGTGCATATATAAAAAAACGATATCTAAATACATGAAGTTCAAATCATTTTTAAGACAGGTACAAAAAAAATACTAGACTTGGCAAAAGAAATGAAGCACCTTCAGGCCTTCGTGCATTTAAGCACGGCCTTCTGTCACGTCGATCAGAAGGAACTCGGTGAACGTACTTACGATGCGCCCGATAACCCTTACGATGTCATGAGACTTGTTCAATGGTTAAATGACGATGCTATAGATCTTATTACGCCCAAGTATTTAAACATGCTATTATAAATGATATTTATCATAAGTATATTTGATGAGTATAATTTACTAAGATTAATATAATTTTATTTATACTTATAATTATTTAGTGACTGTATTTATAATAACTAAGTTGTTTCTTTGTGATTACTTTGTTTAATTATAATATATTGAAGATATTTAAAATTATACACATTAATTGTGTTTAAAATCAAAGTATTAGTATTATAAATGTATATATAATAACTGCTTCTTTTAATTAATCGATTTGACTAAAGTTAAAATAAATTTAATTAAGTAATTCTGTATATTTACAAAAGATAAAAATATAAAATTATATATATTTGTATTTATATTTACAGATTACTACATCCGCATCCAAACACTTACACGTATTCAAAACGTTTGGCTGAAACGTTGGTGGCCGAAGCATACCCCAATCTACCTTGCTGCATCGCTAGACCGTCGATTGGTGATTATCAAATTTTAATGATTGTCAGAGATCGCACTAATAATATTACGACAATTGTGAGGAAGAATAAAAATTAATTTTTTTTATACAGTAATACCTTCTTACGCGGACCCAATGCCAGGATGGGTCGACAATTTGAACGGGCCAACAGGGTTGCTCGTTGGCGCAGGCAAAGGTGTTATCAGATCAATGCATTGTAATGGTGATTATCATGCCGAAGTTATACCAGTCGATTTCGCAATTAATGCTGTACTTGCGATTGCGTACAGAATTGGTACTGGCAAGGAAACGTAAGCAGTTTAATTTGCTTTATAATGTTATATATGTTTTTTTTCCGCTAATAAAGCGCAATTTAATTTAAATTAAAATAAGTTTGTTTACATTTGTATAATTTATATATTTTTTGTTATTATTGTTTTTTTATGTTTAATATAAAAAGTTATTATTTAAACATACTTAAACAAAAATTATAAAGAAAAATCTTTGACTTTTTAAAGTTTTCCAAAATTTATTTAATTAAAAAATATTGATTAGCACTGCAATTTATAGATTATTTTAAATTAAACAAAATAGTAATAAGTTTTTAATGTATATTTTGGATATAGAGTTTCTTTCACATTTATATGATTAATCTGTTTAAATGCGTTAAAATACTTTTTAATTGATTTTTAATTGTTCCTATATATCTTATACATCTGCTTTTTCTAACTATTTGTAGAGCGAAAAGCATACCCGTAGTTAACATAACGCAAAACAATATAAGGCCAATCACTTGGGGAGAAATATTAGACAAAGGTAGAGCTTGTATTCATGAGTATCCTTTCGAGGGACAAGTTTGGTATCCGGATGGCGACGCGCGTAGCAACAAATTTATACATAATCTTTTCGTTTTTTTCTTTCACATTATCCCCGCATACTTGATCGATTTTCTGATGTTAATATTTCAACAGAAAAGATTGTAAGTTTGCAAATTTCTTAATATTTCTCTTAATAACTATATGGTCTTTTAAAAGTTACTTTCTCGATTCTATATATCTATTGTGTAATTATACAATCCTTTTTGAATAATATTTTATTATAACTACATAAAAATCTTTTCTCTTAATTATTATTTATTTTTTTTTTTTGTTAATATCAATAGTATGGTCAGAATTCAAAAGCGAATCTCAGACGGGCTTGACGTATTGCAATATTTTACTACAAGGGAATGGAAATTTTGTAACAATCATTTCATTAAGATGTTCAATGAATTATCAACAAGAGATCAGGAAATGTTTCAATTTATAATTTACGATGTTGACATAAATGAATACCTGAAATACATTGTTCTTGGCGCACGACAATATTGTATGAAAGAAGATTTATCTACTCTGCCGAAAGCCCGTCGACATCAAAAAATGTGAGTATTCACAGATTATGACAATACTTTTATACATAAAAAATACAATTCCATAAAATTTCGATCAGTTATTTTTCAGCTTTTTTTCTGAAAACACAGCAGTGTTTTTTAAAAAACAAAAAAAAATATGAATGGTTTTTTTCCCCCAAAAATGTCTAGTGCTTTTTTCTCATTTCTAGAAAGTAGCAACTGTGTATTTCTAAGAGAAACACTTTCTATTATGTAAAAAAATATTTTTTCACATGACAGGAAAGACAGTTAATAAGAGAAACTTAACGCTGTTTGAACTTGTCACTTGTACAAATAAATACATTTTCTTCTTATTGTGCCTGACATTTCTAGTATATTTCTTTATATTATGTATATTAAATAATGTATGTTACGAATGTGTAATTATAAATTTGAGTCATATTTATTTTTCTAAGAAATTAAAAACATTATTTTAAATTCTCAAATTAAAGCAAAATATATAAAATAATTAAACTAATTGATATTACATTATATTGTTATACAATGTAATATAAATTATACAATATTATATTTTAATCATATTTAATTATATTTTTTATTAATTAAATTATTATACAATTAACTTAACGTAACTCAATTAAAAATATTTTAATTCATAATTATTCAGTTTAGGGGAGGCAGCTCCGATCTTTTGAAGGTCATCTTTGACATATGTTATCAAGGTCACCCATCTTGAGTGATTTTCAAAAGATTTTAGTCGTCGCTCGTGATTCGTTAAAAAGTTATTAACCAAAAATACGACACATAATAATTATTCAGTATAGGAGTATATCACATGGGATTGCGACTTTCCATGTGTAGCGAGATTCATTCATACTTTCCCGTCCCTCACTTACAGAGCGAAACGACGTCCACGCTTGTACATTACCACTACGAGGATTTGCGACTTCAGATTTGAAATTGTGGCCAAATAACGACTTTAAAATGTTTGGGTTAGGTTAGAAAAAAATTCAGGGATAGGGTGCAGGTGAAGTGGCTCCGTCTCTCCCCTGCCCACACATTCTCTGCACCACACTTGGATTATATATGAATTAGCATATGTCAAGATCAAGGTCATTGGAGCTGTCTCCCCTAAACTGAATAATTACTTTTTAATAATAAATCAATAAAAAATTGTCAACTCGACTGTCTGGTAAATCCATTAGATACACACGTTTCAAACATTGATTTTGGTCTTCTTCATGTGTGAGTGAAATGTTTAATTATGACATAACAGTTTGATAATTTCGAACCAACGAAGAATAAAACATGTTCCATAATGGATAATTACAATAATATAAGTTAATTTAAAATTACTGTTTGCATGCATAATAAAGTTTAAACAAGACTAAAATATAGCTAGAAAGGCGGAACAAATATAAATAATAAAAAACTTACATGTCCAACGTCGGTGAAAATAAACTATAAAAATATAAACTAAGTATAAATTAAGAATACACAGAAAGTATATTATTTTACGCAGAAATATAACATAAAATATGTCAAGCAAGTAACGAGTCAGTAAGACGACTAAATATCAAAAACAATAAGTCTAACAACAATAGATGTCAATATGTGGATAATAAACATTAAGTCATCTTTATTATTCTATTATACAGGGTGTTCAGATTCTCCATATCTTTCTGTAGGTTGATAGAATTTTTGTTCCATTGTTCTTGACGATTTGGAAACCAGTTGCTTGTAAAAATTACAGTTCACTATTCTATTGTTTTATAGATATGTCGATGATATTATTACTATTGTGCCGGAAAGCAAAATTAATAACGTTCTCACGATCTTTAATAATTATCATCCTCGACTAAAATTTACACATGAAATGGAATCTGATGGATCTATTGCCTTTTTAGGTACATGTTGTCGTTAGAGATAAGAACAATTTGATAACAAATTGGTACCGCAAGCTCACATTTTCAGGCAGATATATTAACTTTTTTTTCGAGCCATTCAATGCGGTATAAAACTAATACTGTAATAAAACTTAATCGACAGAGCATTGTTACTATCTAATAAAAAATTTCACCAAACAAACATCACGTTAGTTAAAAATATTTTAAAAAGTAACTATTTTCCGGACGATGTCATTGACAAACATGTTAACAGACGAATTAAAGAATGAAAAAATTGAAAAGATTCCGTAAATAATAACAGTTTGACAACTGAAAATGATGGGCTTGACACCAGAAGATGCATAACGTTACCATACATAAAAGGCATTAGTGAAGATATTAGTCACCATTTTAAAAAATTTGGAATTAATACGCTTTTTACGATTCCGAAAAAATTAAACATAATCATAAAGAAAAGCAAGGATAAATTAGACATATCTAAGAGAACCGACATTGTGTATTGTTTAAAGTGCAATAGTTGTGATGCATCCTACATTGAGCAAATTAAACGCCAATTAGAGACACGGATGAAAGAACATAGGAACGATATAAAAAAGAATAAAAGTAAACATTCAGTAGTTAGCAAACACCGAACTACAAATAACCATGACTTTGATTGGCAATCTCCAAAAGTATTATATAGTGAAAAAAAACAGAAGACAAAGGGAGATTGCCGAGATATTCTTCATAAAAAAGAACCAAAATTCTATAAACTTACAAAAAGATGCGGAAAGTTTGAACACGGTATATAATAGAATTATCAAAGCTGCTTAATGTTTAATTCCTATACATATTTTTCTGTGTATTTGTTTCGATCTTCAGACCGTTTGCTATGGTCGTGTATGTTTAATATGATTCTAATTAATTTGACAAAGTGTACTTAACAAACAGTATGTGCATTACGCGACTGCATTGCATTTATAACTTTTATTGACGTTGACATGTAAGTTTTTATCTAATTTATGTTACTCTTATATGTTTCGCGATAGGTATTTATTCACTTTTAAAATATATTTTTTTAAATATATTATTTAACTTATATTGATTTAACGTATTTATTGTTACTTATATTGATTTAACTTATTTATTGTTTAACTTATACCGACTATACTTCCATTGTAGAACGTTGGTTTGTAATTTGTTTGGTCCGAATTTATTAGGCTGTTATGTCGATCATTTATAAATATTGTTATCATTATAACCTGAAGAGGACTTATATTAAAGGTCGAAACGTTGTTTGTCCAATAAACGGAATTTTGCCAGAAAGTTGACTGATTAATTTCATTTATTGTTGATTATTACTGGCGACTATAAAAGTTACCTTATTTAAAATTAATTTTTTAATTTTTAATAATTTATTTTAAATTGCCGTAAAACTCATCGCGTTTACATTATATAATAAACATTTATTTCAGGATGTATGTTGTCCACAATGTATCGGTGTATTTATTCTACTTTGGCGTGTTATATTTTATTTACAACAATGTTGGGATAGTAAAAATTTTCTTAGATTATATCACCAATATAATAAAACCACTACCATTCATAGGTACATTGTTACAGAAAATACATCTGTAAGAAGTTTTATATACACTCTACGTTTAACGTGTTACATGCAATGCATATCAAATCTAATAAGCAGATAAGGAATTTATTCTTACCTATTGTATCTCTTGTTTTAATTATTTGTACTTTTGGGCATAAATTATGAGGTGAAAGGTAATTTTAACATACATTAATGAAACAATTACAATAATTGATTTTATTAAAAACGAACTACTTACGAGTAATAGTTGTAAATTATGAATTAAAACGTAGGCTTTTAGAAAACTTTGAAAAAATAATATGTATACACAATACAAAATAAAATGTAACATAAGTTTTTTGCGATTTATATTTGATAAAAATGTATCTTTATATTTTGTACTATTCAGTACATATGTACAAAAATATTTAATGGAATAAAGGTTCATGTGCGTCAAAATTTATTGTTTGAGAAAAATTATTATGCATTAATCCCTATTACTAAAATAAAAAACTCATTAAAACAAATTGCTTAATTTATCATGTACATAATTAAACATTTAAATAAAAATCTATGTATAATGCATTTTTATAAACTTTTTAAAAATTTTACATTTAATTATACTTATCGTAATTTGAATGAACCTAACAGAAGTCGATTAGTGATTTATATGGCTGGGTTCCATTTGCCTAAAATCCCAATTGCCTACATCTTTATTTGCACGCAAATTTTGCAAAGCTGCAATAAAATGATACTTTTAGCGCCAATAGCGTCTCCCCGAACCCAGCCCTCATTATATTATGTGTGGCGTTCCATTTCCGAATTTCATATCTAATCACACCTACAGTTGCTGATCCTGAGGTGAGTTTTTTCTCTTATTTAAAATTATATTATTTCACCAATTACTAATAACAACTCGATTATAGTGAAACCACGTTCACTATATATACATATCAGCTCATATCTTGACATTTCTTAATTAAAGGGAGCATTCCATCTCAAGATCAATAATTTTTTATTTTTAATTTGATTGTATACCATGCTGAAGATGGCTCAAAGAAAAAACCGAAACGTTTAATCATATAATACATTAATATTATTTTTAAATACATTTAATAATTGTATTAAATATTATTTGCACATTACCTTTTGCGTGTAACTTGCTTTCATCGTTATCTTTTCATCTTTGTCACAAATTATATAATATTTTATCAATACAGACAAATATAAGATACGGAACATTAAAAAAACAGAGAGAAAAGATGGAACGTATATATTGTACTGCTCCAAAAATGATTAATACTCACACAATAATGTAAACGTTGTCAGTATAAATTTGTCAACATATAAAAAGAAAGAAAATATGATACTCTAGTCACAAGTTTGCTGTTTATCTGTAATTTGCTGAATGTAAATGATTATTTTAATTAAGAAATAATTTTGCCATTTTTATAATATCCTAATTATTTATAATTTTTGTTTCAACTTCATTTCATATTAATTAGAAAGCAATGGTGCATTTTTAAATTTTTAATCCTTTTTTTACACCTCCCCCTGCTTACAAAGCAAAGCAAAGAAACGAAGCCTCTCCCCTGTACTCCGCTCATGCGTTTTCAGCACCATACTCTCTCTTCTGTTTTAAAACTAATAAAATCGAAGCAAGAAATAAAAAAAAAACTTTTGTAAAAAAAAATTAGTAGGTTAAATATTTTTTAGGCTCCTCCGATTGATTATCACTGTCGGAGTCACAACAAAGACTTTTCCTGATGCGCACAACGGATGAGAAACAGATTAACAAAACGAAAGATTTTTTCATGTCTACTACATCCTCCATTCGCAATCACCTGAAACTGAATGTGTGTTTTTGAATCATGTAGAAATTGAGGATATGAGTCCGTGACTAAATAACCAATGATGATTATCTTGATTTTCGCGCACATTTTCAGAATTATATGATCATAATAGACTGTCATAACATTATGCCACAGAATTCCATGACGTCAAATAAACTAAAAAAGTTAGACGCAATAGATCTTAAAAAAAACTCTGATTTAGTTCGTCTAACTTTCTTAGTTCATTTGACGTCATGGAATTTTGTGGCATAATGTTATGACATTCTATTATGATTTAAACTATTTAAAATTTAAATAGATATAATAAATAAATTTCTAGTTTTTGCAACTGTTGCAAATATATAATTATTTTAAATATAAGCATTAAAATCAATTACTTGGAAGAAATACAGCAAATAATTGGTTTGATAGTAAAAAGTATATATTAATCTATGAAGGACGCAAGATCTTTTTGTTTCATTTTCTCGAAGACAAGACTTTTATAATGTATTATTTATAAACCAGTTTTCTATTTTAATTTTATACGAAATAATGACTGGAAAATTAATGTAAAGAGAACAAAAAGTTTAGAATGTGTGCTGGTGTGTGTAGCTACAATTACATGCAGGTGAGAAAAAAAGGAACACAGAAAGAGAGAGATCAGCAGGTCGTTCTACAACAGTACAACTTCCAATACGGATTACAAAGAAACTCAGTAAGTTCGTGAGCAGTGAATAGTGTGATCCATTTCCAAAGGTAACAAGAATATCATATTAATCATAGGCGATTGGATTAAATCAAACCTGTGAAATATTGACAGGTATTTAATATTTTGTGTTACTCTCACTTGCTGTGCAACATTACTTTAAAATAGGATTACTTTTATTGCCAATTACCAATAACCTTCTTTTTATCTGAAATAATTTTTGTTAATATTTATAATATTTTAATAAATCAATAGTTTTAACATTTTTTGTTGAAAATCTGTATCTACATGTAGACAACATGTAATGTATAAAAAACATCAAAAAGATATGTTAATGACGTCTTTCAGACAATGCAAGATGTTTTTAAAATATCTTTTTGACATCTTGTACATATGCTTATTGTTTATGTAGTTCCTTAATCTCCATTATGGCATTCTCATATAAACGTCAGATTTTACTTCTTAAATCCATTTTTAACGACTTGTAATTTAGATCGGATATTAGTAAAATTTGTAATTGTTTTTAGACTTATATTTTATATTTTTATTTACATGTTTATTATATTACATGGCACATAAAACATAAATATAATAAAATTCTATTTTATTATATTTAAATTTTCTGACACAAATTATAGATCATCTTAAACGACACTGATCATATTCTACACAAAATAATTGTACACGATCAGAATATTCTAAACAAATATTTTATGCACAAAAAAATTCTACGTGGAAAAACGGTGCACAAAAATTATCCTTGAATTAAAAATTGCACGGGTATATTGTGTGTAGAAAAACCGTGTAGAAACACGTGTGCAATTTTTAATTCAAGGATAATTCTTGTGCACAGTTTTTCCACGTAGAATTTTTTTGTGCACAATATATTTGTGTAAAATATGATGAATGCCATTTTATAATTTTATTTTTACATATAATAGCGTTATTATATTTTATAAACTGTTTATATAAATATAAATAAGAATAATCACAGAATAATTAGTTTTTGTGATAAATTAAAAATTTTCTCTCTTCTTTTTTGTCTTATTTTTTACTTAACTATTTTTATTTTAATTATTTTAATTTATTAATGTTTATACACACATACACACACACACACACACAAATGCATATGACGCATTTTAATCCTGTTTAATATTTATTCTTTAAAAAATAAAATCTTATGTCAGCTCAATTTACCATTGCGAGTTCCTGACAATCTGGTTGTTTACAGAGTAAATCATCGTTACGTTAAAACTAATACAAATTTTAACATAATGTGTGATGTAACAATTAGTTGTAAGTTTGTGTGAGGCTTGGAGTCAATTTACGAAATTTATTACTTACCCTGTGTAACAGAAAGAAAATAATTATAGAGAATTTAAAGAAATGTGTATGATAATATGCAGTGTTTCGCTTAGTTATAACGCTTGCAATAAGCAATATTAAAATTAATACAGATTAAATTTATGTAATTATTATATATTTTTTTTATTTTACTAATTCTTTCTTTTCTTTTATTTATTTATTTGTTTATCTAGATTAATATGTTTAATCTTTAAAAAAACCTTGAAATTTTTTAGCAGAACAATTTGTTCTAGTTTTTTCTTGTCCTATTTTTTGAGTTTTATAAAGATAATGTTTTCTTTATTGTTTTCTTTACATCAATATAATTAAGATTTTACATTTAAGAACTCTAATAATTATTCTTTAATAAAGTTTGCTATCACTATCACTGGTATTTTTGAAAACAAGAACTGGAAAAATCATGTTTTTAATTTCAATTTTATTATTATAAAAAATTAAGAACATTAAATTTCAACTCAATCTTATGATAAAATTTCTTGGTGTTTTAGTTTTAGCCATATATAAAAAAATAATGAAGACAGAAATACAATCCTTCTATGAAGGCAAGACCATTTTTATCACCGGCGCTACCGGATTCATGGGTAAAGTTCTCTTGGAAAAATTGCTGTACCGATGTTCTGATCTCGATAAAATCTACATTCTCATACGAAGCAAGAGAGGTCGCAATGTCGAAACTCGGCTCGAAGATATGTATAAATTACCTGTAAGGAGCTGTGTAAATAATGGGAGCTTTTCAGCAAGAGACAAATTAACACAGCAGTAATTCTGTCCTTATCTCTTACTAAATATTAAACAAAGACAAAAATACTGCTGTGTCGATTTGTGTCACTTGCTGGAAAGCTCCCAATGTTATTTTCTTCTTTAATCTAAAAGTCTAAATAATATTGTAAGATAATATCGCAGTATTCTAAATTATTGGGAATATTATGAAACATTATTTGCCTCTTTTTAGGCTTAATCAATTCACTTAATTTTTAGATTTTGTTATAAATCTTTATTGATTGCTATTTACTGTTTAATTAATGTCAAAACATAAAGAAATGATTGAGAAACTCGCGGTTATATCTTTTATATAGCTTTCTATATTTCTTTATATTTATAGATTTTATGTAAAAATTGTTTTACAATTGAATTTAACAAAGTCGTACATTTTGAGATTTTTAAATGTTAATATTTTTTTAAATTTTAATTAAAAATCTTTACTTAAGGTTTTTCCTCTGCTTAGGCACAAGTGGCACAAGGGTTCAAGTAAAGAAAAATATTCAAGTAACCATTTTATTGTCTTTTTTTTTAAATAATGGTAAATACAAAAACAAATTTGGCTATAAACTGTTACCTTCATTACTGAAATAATTTTTTTTTAAATTGAGAATAAACATTTTTCACTATTACACCACCCTTAGATAACTAAATACAACTTAAAATTTGTGTTATATCACTAGCACATATTTACCACACTTACGTGCTGTATTACATCGATCGTTGTAAGCTTTTCTTATCTTATCAATTATTTCAATTAAACGTGCAAGTGCATCGTTTAAAAAATTTAACAGTACTTTCTGGACAGCTAAGATGTATCGTTATAAAGTTTCACTAACATCTGTTCATTACTTTTACGTTTAATACGTTAATAAAAACTGAAAAATCCTGAAAATTTATCGATTCCCGTAAGAGTCCATGTTAATAAAATATTTAATTAGTTGTCCGATGGGGTCCCCTCTTTTGCCGATTTTAGCGAATATTGGAAGATTTAGAAATACAGTATCTATCGTTAGTTAACTTTAATGTTTTTTGCTTTTATAGATACGTTGACGATATTTTTGCAATTCTCCCCAGGGCAAAGCTTTTAGATATAGTCATGTTATATAGTAATGTTTTTAACAATTATCATTCTTGCTTGCATTTCATATACGAAATTGAATCGGAAAATGCTGCTTACTAAGTACAACGGTTCACAGAGATAACAATAGACTCATAACTAATTGGTACCGAAAACCTACGTTTTCGGGACGTTACATTAATTTCTTCTCTAGCCATCCTCTTAATTATAAAATCAACTATTATAAATTTCACAGATCATACCATTCTCTTGTCCGACAAACGTTTTCATGAGTCTAATATTAAAATAGTATGAAGAAATTCTCTCCAACAACTGTTTTTCAATCAACTTAATTAAGAAACATATAAGCAAACGCGTTAAGGAACTTGTATACCGGCACACGGTATAATCAACGGTAATTCTGAATTGTTTTTGAACACAAAAAATTGTATGTACATCTTTACGTGTCATAGTGATAAATTGGGTCGTATTCTAAGAGAACAGAATCTCGACATAATTTACACAGTTCCTAAAAAACTCGACTGTTATAAAAAGGGGTAAAGATGGACTACCTGTGGAAAAACAAACGGAGTTAATTTATCAAATCAATTGCATGGATTGCGGTGCGTCGTACATAGGTCAAACTAAACGACATTTGCAAACCAGAATAAAAAAACACCAACGCAATATTAGTGGACCCACACAAAACTATTCGGTGATTACTAATCACCGCATCTCGAATGACCATCAATTTAATTGGTCGAAATATTACATAAAGAGAAACATCCGCGAAAGAAGGAAATTGCTGAAATGGTTTTAATAAAGAAATGTTACAAAACTTGTAAATGTGACAATACTTTAAATCTGCAGAAGGACACGGAGAATTTAAACACGATATACGATGGCATTATTATGAACATGTGATTGTGTATGATCTTTAAATTTTCGACCTACTAATGTGTTTGCTTTGTTTCCTTGTGTCGCTTGCTTATTTCTATCGTCGTTATTCATACTATTAACCACCGCTCTGTACGGACATAATTTTGTGACATGTATTCCACCGACAATCGTTTTAACTCATAATGACATTTTTTTTTATACCTTTTATAATTTGACACCGAATACTGTTTGCATTCTTTTTTTCTTTTGTACTTCACTCAAGAGATCTCGTTAAGTTTTCTGCATTATTCATTTGTTTTCACGGTTTTGACGCTATGTATGTTCAGCAATCTATGTACTTAAGAAAGATCACAAACCGAATGGTCGAAACGTCGTGTTAATGATTTTTTAATAAATTATCCTGCCAGTTGGGACATGTTATAAACCTGCCTATTGAAAAAATATTTAATATCTATAAGTAACTAGTTCAGCTTTTATTTCTGAAATTTTGACAGTCAATTTATATCACTAATATGAACTTCTCTACAAAGTTTGGTGATAATTTGTTTATTTTGGTTTAGCAGCGGAACTCCCTTAAAGAATACTATTGTACCCCGTGCAACTATAAATCCTTATAATATTATTGTATTGTAAAAATGTACATAGTATAATGTTAAGTTACATAATATAATGTAAAGAATTTCAAATGTCATAAAAATTTACTTAAAAATTTACACAAAAGATTAGATTTTTGCTATGTCCATGTCGTTGATTCTGGATAATGCCAAGAGCAGGATGCATACATGTATACACTCACACGGTATTTAAATCTGACTATTTACTTTCAAGAAGAACAAATTTTTTAACTTTGAAGTTTTCATTTCCTTTTTGAAAAAGTTTTTTACTGATAATTTGTTCACGAATTGCTGATTTTTGATAAAAAATTTTTTGTAACATTTTTTTTCAAAACAATGTAGCTCTGTTAAAATAAATCATAGAAAAATGTTCCAAAGATGTCAAAAATAAATAACATTAAAAACACATACATTTTTAAACCAAAGAGCTGACTCTCTTGAGCTGTGCAATGATTAAAAAAAATTTTTTCCCATTTTTTAAGCAGTATTTTTGACGTTTGTTATTTTGTAAAATGTTTGTTGTAACTCATTTACGACTTATATGGTTTTCAAAAGGAAAATTGAAGCTTTAATTTGAGCTTTGGTCCATCACCGTATGATAATTTTTGGCAGAGTTGTCGTTATTAAATAATTTAAAAAAAATTAAATGGTCCGTTTTTTTTGCAAGTGAGTGTATATTGTAGCTTAAAATCAAATTACAGATTAAAACACGTAAATATTATTCACATAAATAGATAAATAAATAAATATGTATATATAATAATTGATATTTTTATAGCTGTTTCAAAGATTACATAACGAGAAACCTCAACTTTTTACGAAATTGATACCGTTAAATGGCGATGTATGCTTGCCTGATTTGGGCCTTACTGATCAACAACGTGAAAATCTAATAAATGAAGTACATGTGGTATTTCATTTCGCAGCGATACTTCGATTTGAGGCGAAATTAAAAGATGCCATTGAGATGAACACGGTAAAATATTAATTGTTATATGAAGAAATTTCAACTTTTATATCCAGAATTGCATTTATGTGTGTTATATGTGTAATTGGTTGTTAACAAGTATGTTACGCACGGCTTCCAGATACTATATGATTATTTTTAAACTTCATGTTTACGTGGTATTTTATATAATAGAAATTAATAAGACAATGTCGAACTAAATTGAAACAACATACAATTAATTGAACTTTTAACTAAGATATATATGTCAATGAAGTCTATGCATAATACTTAAAAACAATATCTAAATATATAAAGTTCAAATAATCTTTAAGACAGGTACAAAAAGAATACTGGACTTGGCAAAAGAAATGAAGCACCTTCAGGCCTTTGTGCATTTAAGCACGGCCTTTTGTCACGTCGATCAGGAGGAACTCGGTGAACGTACTTACGATGCGCCCGATAACCCTTACGATGTCATGAGACTTGTTCAATGGTTAAATGACGATGCTATAGATCTTATTACGCCCAAGTATTTAAACCTGATATTATAGATGATATTTATCATAAGCGTATTTGACGAGTATAATTTACTCATATTAATATAATTTTATTTATACTTATAATTATTTAGTGACTGCATTTATAATAATTAAGTTGTTTCTTTGTGACTACTTTGTTTAATTAAATTATAATATATTAAAGATATTTAAAATTATACACATTAATGTTGTTTAAAATCAAAGTATTAGTATTATAAACGTATATATAATAACTGCTTCTTTTAATTAATTGATTTGACTAAAGTTAAAATAAATTTAATTAAGAAATTTTATATATTTACAAAAAATAAAAATATAAAATTATATATATTTGTATTTTTATTTACAGATTACTACATCCGCATCCAAACACTTACACGTATTCAAAACGTTTGGCTGAAACATTGGTGGCCGAAGCATACCCCAATCTACCTTGCTGCATCGCTAGACCGTCGATTGGTGATTATCAAATTTTAATGATTGTCAGAGATCGCACTAATAATATTACAACAATTGTGAGGAAAAATAAAAAATAATTTTTTTTATACAGTAACACCTTCTTACGCGGAACCAATGCCAGGATGGGTTGACAATTTGAACGGTCCAACAGGATTACTCGTTGGCGCAGGCAAAGGTGTTATCAGATCAATGCATTGTAATGGTGATTATCATGCCGAAGTTATACCAGTCGATTTCGCAATTAATGCTGTACTTGCGATTGCGTACAGAATTGGTACTGGCAAGGAAACGTAAGCAGTTTAATTTGCTTTATAATGTTATATATGTTTTTTTTTCGCTAATAAAGCGCAATTTAATTTAAATTAAAATAAGTTTGTTTACATTTGTATAATTTATATATTTTTTGTTATTATTGTTTTTTATGTTTAATATAAAAAGTTATTAATTAAACATACTTAAACAAAAATTACAAAGAAAAATTTCTGACCTTTCAAAGTTTTCTATTAAACTTATTTTATTAAAAAATATTGATTAGCATAGCAACATATAAATTATTTGATATTAAACAAAATAATATCAAGTTTTCAATGTATTCTTTGGATATATAGACTTTTTTCACATTTATATGATTATTATGTTTAAATGTGTTAAAATACTTTTTATTTGATTTTAAACTGTTCTTATATATCTATACATCTGCTTTTTCTATACCTATTTGTAGAACAAAAAGCATATCCGTATTCAATATAACACAAAGCGATACAAGGCCAATCACTTGGGCAGAAATATTAGACAGAGGTAGAGCTACTATTCATGAGTATCCCTTCGAGGGACAAGTTTGGTATCCGGATGGCGACATACGTAGCAGCAAATTTATACATAATCTTTTTGTTTTCTTCTTTCACATTATCCCCGCATACTTGATCGATTTTCTGATGTTAATATTTCTACAGAAAAGATTGTAAGTTTGCAAACTTCTTAATATTTCTCTTAATAATGGTCTTTTAAAAATTACTTTCTGGATTCAATGTATTTATTGTGTAATATATACAATTTTTTTTAAATAATATTTTATTATGATTACATAAAAATGTTTCTTCCTAATTATTATTTATCTTTTTTTGCATATATAAATAGTATGGTCAGAATTCAAAAGCGAATTTCAAATGGACTTGACGTATTGCAATATTTTACTACGAGGGAATGGAAATTTTATAACAATCACGTGATTGAGATATTCAATGAATTATCAACAAGAGATCAGGAAATGTTTCAATTTGTAATTTACGATGTTGACGTAAATGATTACTTAAAAAACATTGTTCTTGGTACACGACAATATTGTATGAAAGAAGATTTATCTACTCTGCCGAAAGCCCGTCGACATCAAAAAATGTGAGTATTCACAAACAATGCTTTTATACATAAAAAATACATTTCCGTAAAATTTCGATTAGTTATTTTTCAGCTTTTTTCTGAAAACACAGCAGTGTTTTTTATCAAACAAAAAAAAAATATGAGTGGTTTTTTCCCCCCAAAATTTTTAGTGCTTTTTTCTCATTTCTAGAAAGTAGCAATTGCGTATTAGTAAGAGAAACACTTTTTATTATGTAGAAAGATATTCACATGACAGAAAAGACAGCTAATAAAAGAAAACTTAACGCTGTCACTTATACAAATAAATACTTTTTTTTCTTATTTTGCCGGACATTTTCTAGTATATGTCTACTTTAAATTCTGTATATTAGATAATATATATTACAAATGTAATTATAGATTTAAGTCTTATCTATTTATTAGAAAAATTAAAAACGTTATTTTAAATTCTTAAATTAAAGCAGTATATACAAATTAAATTAAACCAATTAATATTATGTTATATTGTTATACAATTAATATTGTATTTTAATCATACTTAATCATATTTTTTATTAATTAAACTATTATACAACCAAATTAACGTAACTTAATTAAAAATATTTTAAGTTTTTATTAAAAAATTAAACTAATATTATAATTAATTCTTCAATTTTTAATAATTTATTTTAAATTGCCGTAGAACATATTAAGTTTACATTATATAATAAACATTTATTTCAGAATGTACGTTGTCCACATTGTATCGGTATATTTATTCTACTTTGGCGTGTTATATTTTATTTACAACAATGTTGGGATGATAAAAATTTTCTTAGATTATATCATCGATATTATAAAACCACTACCATTCATAGGTACATTACTACAGAAAATACATCTTTAAGAAGTTTTACGTACACTCTATGTTTAATGTATTACATGCAATTCGTCAAATCCAATAAACCGATATGGAATTTTTTTCTTATCTATTGTATCTCTTATTTTAATCGTTTGTACGTTTAAACATAAATTATAAGGTAAAAGGTAATTTTAACATACGTTAATGAAACAATTACGATAATTGATTTTATTAAAAACGAACTACTTACGAGTAATAGTTGTAGATTATGAATTAAAACGTAGGCTTTTAGAAAACACTTTGAAAAAATAATATGTATACACAATACAAAATAAAATGTAAGTTTTTTGCAATTTAGATTTGATAAAAATGTATCTTTATATTTTGTACTATTCAGTATATATGTACAAAAATATTTAATGGAATAAAGGTTCATGTGCGTCAAAATTTATTGTTTGAGAAAAATTATTATGCATTAATCCCTATTACTAAAATAAAAAACTCATTAAAACAAATTGCTTAATTTATCATGTACATTATTAAACATTTAAATAAAAATCTATGTATAATGCATTTTTATAAATTTTAAAAAAATTTTACATTTAATTATACTTATCGTAATTTTAATGACTTAACAGAAGTCGATTAGTGATTTATATGGCTGGGTCCCGTTTGCCTACAATTCCAATTGCCTACACGTTTATTTGCACTCAAATTTTGCAGAGCTCCGATAAAATGATACTTTTAGCGCCAATAGCGTCTCCCTGAACTCAGCCCTCATTATATTATGTGTGGCGTTTCATTTCCGAATTTCATATCTAATCACACCAACAGTTGCTGATCCTAAGGTAAGCTTTTCTCTCATTTAAAACTATATTTACCAATTACTAATTACAACTCGATTATAGTGGAACCATGTTTACTATATCTATACCTATCAGCTCATATCTTGACATTTCTTAATTGAGGGGAGCATTCCATCTCGAGATCGGTAGTTTTTTAATTTAAATTTAATTGTGTACGATGCTGAAGATGGCTCGAAGAAAAAGCCGAAACGTACAGTAATATTATTTTTAAATACATTTATACAATAAATTGTATAAATTATTATTTGCACATTACCTTTTGCGTATAACTTGCTTTCACCGTTATCTTTTCTTCTTTGTTACAAATTATATAATTTTATCAATGAAGATAAATATAAGATACGGAACATTAAAAAACAGAGAGAAAAGGTGGAACGTATGTATATTCTACTGATTCAAAAATGTTTAATACTCACACAATAATATGAACGTTGTCAGCATGAATTTGTCAACATATAAAAAGAAAGAAAATATGATATACACTAGACATAAGTTCGCTGTTTATCTATAATTTGTTGAATGTAATTAATTATTTCAATTAAGAAATAATTTGGCCATTTTTATAATATCTTAATTATTTGTAATTTTTGTTAAGAAGAATTTTTATCTTACAAGAAATTTTTGTAATTACCTTTTTTTAGTATTATTTTATTTTCTTACAATCTAATTTTAATAATTTTTTCCTATTGTCTCTTTTATTTTTCTTTATCATTTTTATATTAAACAATTATAATAAAAATTTAATAATTTTTATATTTAATACAGTTTTGCTATGCCTTGAAATTATCCAATAATTAATGTTTTACAAATTGATTTATGTTGAAGTTTTGTAAATATTAACCATAATAATTTTTTTTCTTAAGTGGTATCTTCTCAATGCTAAAACCAGATATTATATAACAATGTTTCAAATTAATATTCTATGTATTACGTAACTAAGTTTGGTAATTGTTTAGAATAGTGGCTGTTCTCAATTTTGAAGTTTTTCAAAATTTTTTTTATAAAATAGTGTATTTTGTTGTAAAATTGAAAAATTGTACGGAAAGGTGTAAAAAAGGGTAAAAAAGATTTGAAAATGTACCATTGTTTTTTTATGATCCCCGCCCACGCGTTCTCTATACCATATAATAACTTCACGACTTTTCACAAACTTTATTCCATATTAATCAGAAAGCATGGTGCATTTTTAAATTTTTTATCCCTTTTTTACACCTCCCCTGCTTACAAAGCAAAGCAAAGAAACGAAGCCTTTCCCCTGTACTCCGCTCATGCGTTTTCTGCACCTTACTCTCTCCTTTGTTTTAAAACTAATAAAATCAAAGCAAGAAATAAAAAAAAACTTTTGTGAAAAAAAAATTAGTAGGTTAAATATTTTTTAAGCTCCCCCGATTGATTATCCCTGTCGGAGTCACAACAAAGACTTTTCCTGATGTGCACAACGGGTGAAAAACAGATTAACAAAACGAAAGGTTTTCTTATGTCTACTACATCCTTCATTCGCACTCACCTGAAACTGAATGTGTGTTTTTGAATCATGTAAAAATTGAGAATATGAGTCCGTGACTAAATAACCAATGATGATTATCTTGATTTTCGCGCACATTTTTAGAATTCTATGACACACAGTGTATAAGTTTTGCAATTAAATCAAAATTTTCTTTAAGATCTATTGCGTCTAATTTTTTTAGTTTATTTGACTTTTCTGGCAAATCATGGAATTTTCTGGCATAATGTTATGACAGTCTATTATAATTTCAACTATTTAAAGTTTAAACAGATATAATAGATAAATTTCTAATTTTTGCAACTGTTGCAAATATATAATTATTTCAAATAAGCATTAAAATCAATTATTTGCAAGAAATACAGCAAATAATTAGTTTGATAGTAAAAAGTATATATTAATCTGTGAAAGACGCATGTTTTTTTTTTTGTTTCATTTCCTCAAGCTCAAGACAAGACTTCTATAATGTATTACTTATAATCCAGTTTATATTTTCTATTTTAGTCGACAAATAATGACTGGAAAATTAATGTAAAGAGAACAAGGAGTTCAGAATTTGTGCTGGTGCGTGTAGCTACAATTACAAGCAGGTGGGTAAGGAAGGAACGCAGAAGGAGAGAGATCAGAAGGTCGTTCTACAACAGTACAACTTTCAATACGGATTACAAAGAAGCTCAGTAAGTTCGTGAGCACGGAATAGTGTGATCCATTCCCAAAGGTAACAAGAATATCATATTAATCATAGGCGATCGGATTAAATCAAACGTGTGGAATATTGACAGGTATTTGATATTTTGTATTACTCTCACTTGCTGCAACATTACTTCGAAATAGAATTATTTGAATTGCCAATTACCAATAATCTTCTCTTTATCCAAAACAATTTTTGTTCAAATTTATAATATTTTAATAAATCAATAGTTTTAACATTTTTTGTTGAAAATCTGTATCTGCATGTAAACAACATGTAATGTCTAAAAAACATCAAAAAGATATCTTAATGACGTCTTTCAGACAATACAAGTTAAAAAGATGTTTTTAAAATATATTTTGACATCTTATAGATATGTTTATTGTCTGAGTAGTTGATTAATTTCCATTATCGCATTCTCATATAAAACGTTGGATTTTATTCTTTAAAATCCATTTTAAACGTCCTGTAATTTAGATCGGATATTAGTAACCTAATTTGTAATTGTTTTTAAAATTATATTTTATATTTTTATTTATATGTTTATTATATTACATAGCACATAAAACATAAATATAATAAAATTCCATTTTATTATATTTAAATTTTTTGACACAAATTATAGATCATCTTAAACAGCACTGATCATATTCTACACAAAATAATTGTATACGATCAGAATATTCTACACAAATGTATTGTACACAAAAAAATTCTGCGTGGAAAAACTGTGCATAAGAATTATCCTTAAATTAAAAACATTAAAATAATTAAAATATAAATAATTAAGTATAAAATAAGACAAAAAAGAAAAGAGAAAATTTTAATTTATCACAAAAACAAATTATTCTGTGATTATTCTTATTTATATTTATATAAACAGTTTACAAAATATAATAACGCTATGTAAAAATTAAATTATAAAATGGCACTGATCATATTCTACACAAATATATTGTACACAAAACAATTCTACGTGGAAAAACTGTGCATAAGAATTGCATCCTTGAAAATTATCCTTGAATTAAAAATTGCACACGGATATATTGTGCGTAGAAAAACTATGTAGTGGACAATTTTTTTACGCACAATATATCCGTATGCAATTTTTAATTCAAGGATAATTTTCAAGGATGCAATTCTTATGCACAGTTTTTCCACGTAGAATTGTTTTGTGTACAATATATTTGTGTAGAATGTGATCAGTGCCATTTTATAATTTAATTTTTACATAGCGTTATTATATTTTGTAAACTGTTTATATAAATATAAATAAGAATAATCACAGAATAATTTGTTTTTGTGATAAATGAAAATTTTCTCTTTTCTTTTTTGTCTTATTTTATACTTAATTATTTATATTTTAATTATTTTAATTTGCTAATGTTTATACTCACATACACACACACACACACACACAAATGCATGTGACGCATTCTAATCCTGTTTAATATTTATTATTTTAAAAATAAAATCTTATGTCATCTTAATTTACCATTGCGAGTTCCTGACAAGCTGGTAAATTGTTTGCAGTTGTTTATAGAGTAAATCATCGTTACACTAAAACTAATACAAATTCTAACATGATGTGTGTTTTTTATTTCAATTTTATTATTATAAAAAATTAAGAACATTAAATTTTAATTTAATCTTATAATATGCTAAAATTTATTGATGTTTTAGTTTTAGCCATAAATAAAAAAATAATGAAGACAGAAATACAATCCTTCTATGAAGGCAAGACCATTTTTATCACCGGCGCTACCGGATTCATGGGTAAAGTTCTCTTGGAAAAATTGCTGTACCGATGTTCTGATCTCGATAAAATCTACATTCTCATACGAAGCAAGAGAGGTCGCAATGTCGAAACTCGGCTCGAAGATATGTATAAATTACCTGTAAGGAGCTGTGTAAATAATGGGAGCTTTTCAGCAAGAGACAAATTAACACAGCAGTAATTCTGTCCTTATCTCTTACTAAATATTAAACAAAGACAAAAATACTGCTGTGTCGATTTGTGTCACTTGCTGGAAAGCTCCCAATGTTATTTTCTTCTTTAATCTAAAAGTCTAAATAATATTGTAAGATAATTTCGCAATATTCTAAATTATTGGGAATATTATGAAACACTATTTGCATTTTTTAGGCTTAATCAATTCACTTAATTTTTAGATTTTGTTATTAATCTTTATTGATTGCTATTTACTGTTTAATTAATGTCAAAACATAAAGAAATGATTGAGAAACTCGCGGTTATATCTTTTATATAGCTTTTTATATTTCTTTATATTTATAGATTTTATGTAAAAATTGTTTTACAATTGAATTTAACAAAGTCGTACATTTTGAGATTTTTAAATGTTAATATTTTTTTTAATTTTAATTAAGAATCGTTACTTAAGGTTTTTCCTCTGCTCAGGCACAACAAGTGGCACAGGGGTTTAAGTAAAGACAAATATTCAAATAACCATTTTATTGTCTTTTTTTTAAATAATAGTAAATACAAAAACAAATTTGGCTATAAACTGTTACCTTCATTACTGAAATAATTTTTTTTTAAATTGAGAATAAACATTTTTCACTATTACACCACCCTTAGATAACTAAATACAACTTAAAATTTGTGTTATATCACTAGCACATATTTACCACACTTACGTGCTGTATTACATCGATTGTTGTAAGCTTTTCTTATCTTATCAATTATTTCAATCAAACGTGCAAGTGCATCGTTTAAAAAATTTAACAGTACTTTCTGGACAGCTAAGATGTATTGTTATAAAGTTTCACTAATATCTGTTCATTACTTTTACGTTTAATACGTTAATAAAAACTGAAAAATCCTGAAAATTTATCGATTCCCGTAAGAGTCCATGTTAATAAAATATTTAATTGGTAGTCCGATGGTGTCCCCTCTTTCGCCGATTTTAGCAAATATTGTTATGGAGGATTTAGAAACACAGTATCTATCGTTAGTTAACTTTAATGTTTTTTGCTTTTATAGATACGTTGACGATATTTTTGCAATTCTCCCCAGGGCAAAGCTTTTAGATATAGTCAATGTTTTTAACAATTATCATCCTCGCTCGCATTTCACATACAAAATTGAATCGGAAAATGCTATCTGCTTACTAAATACAATGGTTCACAGAGATAACAATAGACTCATAACTAATTGGTACCAAAAACCTATGTTAATATTGTATAATGTAGCTTAAAATTAAATTACAGATTAAAACGCGTAAATATTATTCACATAGATAGATAAATAAATAAATATATATATATATAATACTTGATATTTTTATAGCTGTTTCAAAGATTACGTAACGAGAAACCTCAACTTTTTACGAAATTGATACCGTTAAATGGCGATGTATGCTTGCCTGATTTGGGCCTTACTGATCAACAACGTGAAAATCTAATAAATGAAGTACATGTGGTATTTCATTTCGCAGCGATACTTCGATTGGAAGCGAAATTAAAAGATGCCATTGAGATGAACACGGTAAAATATTAATTGTTATATGAAGAAATTTCAACTTTTATATCCAGAATTGCATTTATGTGTGTTATATGTGTAATTGGTTGTTAACAAGTATGTTACGCACGGCTTCCAGATACTATATGATTATTTTTAAACTTCATGTTTACGTGGTATTTTATATAATAGAAATTAATAAGACAATGTCGAACTAAATTGAAACAACATACAATTAATTGAACTTTTAACTAAGATATATATGTCAATGAAGTCTATGCATAATACTTAAAAACAATATCTAAATATATAAAGTTCAAATAATCTTTAAGACAGGTACAAAAAGAATACTGGACTTGGCAAAAGAAATGAAGCACCTTCAGGCCTTTGTGCATTTAAGCACGGCCTTTTGTCACGTCGATCAGGAGGAACTCGGTGAACGTACTTACGATGCGCCCGATAACCCTTACGATGTCATGAGACTTGTTCAATGGTTAAATGACGATGCTATAGATCTTATTACGCCCAAGTATTTAAACCTGATATTATAGATGATATTTATCATAAGCTTATTTGACGAGTATAATTTACTAATATTAATATAATTTTATTTATACTTATAATTATTAAGTGACTGTATTTATAATAACTAAGTTGTTTCTTTGTGATTACTTTGTTTAATTAAATTATAATATATTGAAGATATTTAAAATTATACACATTAATTGTGTTTAAAATCAAAGTATTAGTATTATAAATGTATATATAATAACTGCTTCTTTTAATTAATCGATTTGACTAAAGTTAAAATAAACTTAATTAAGTAATTTTATATATTTACAAAAGATAAAAATATAAAATTATATATATTTGTATTTTTATTTACAGATTACTACATCCGCATCCAAACACTTACACGTATTCAAAACGTTTGGCTGAAACATTAGTGGCCGAAGCATACCCCAATCTACCTTGCTGCATCGCTAGACCGTCGATTGGTGGTTATCAAATTTTAATAATTGTCAGAGATCGCACTAATAATATTTCGACAATTGTAAAGAAGAATAAAAATTAATTTTTTTATACAGTAATACCTTCTTACGCGGAACCAATGCCAGGATGGGTCGATAATTTGAACGGACCAACAGGGTTGCTTGTTGGCGCAGGCAAAGGTGTTATCAGATCAATGCATTGTAACGGTGATCATCATGCCGAAGTTATACCAGTCGATTTTGCAATTAGTGCTGTACTTGCAATTGCGTACAGAATAGGTACTGGCAAGGAAACGTAAGCAATTTAATTTGCTTTATAATATATGTTTTTTTCCACTAATAAAGCGCAATTTAATTTAAATTAAAATAAGTTTGTTTACATTTGTATAATTTATATATTTTTTGTTATTATTGTTTTTTTATGTTTAATATAAAAAGTTATTGTTTAAACATCCTTAAACGAAAATTATAATGAAAAATCTTTGACTTTTCAAAGTTTTCCATTAAATTTATTTAATTAAAAAATATTGATTAGCACAGCAATCTATAGATTATTTGATATTGAACGAAATAGTAATAAGTTTTTAATGTATTTTTTGGATATATAGAGTTTCTTTCACATTTATATGATTATTATGTTTAAATGTGTTAAAATACTTTTTATATGATTTTACACAGTTCTTATATATCTATACATCTGCTTTTTCTATACCTATTTGTAGAACGAAAAGCATACCCGTATTCAATATGACACAAAGCGATATAAAAGTGATCACCTGGGCAGAAATATTAGACAAAGGTAGAGCTATTATTTATGAGTATCCTTTCGAGGGACAAGTTTGGTATCCGGATGGCGACATACGTAGCAGCAAATTTATACATAATCTTTTTGTTTTCTTCTTTCACATTATCCCCGCATACTTGATCGATTTTTTGATGTTAATATTTCTACAGAAAAGATTGTAAGTTTGCAAACTTCTTAATATTTCTCTTAATAATGGTCTTTTAAAAATTACTTTCTCGATTCAATGTATCTATTGTGTAATATATACAATCCTTTTTAAATAATATTTTATTATAACTACATAAAAATGTTTCTTCCAAATTATTACTTATCTTTTTTTGCATATATAAATAGTATGGTCAGAATTCAAAAGCGAATCTCAGATGGACTTGACGTATTGCAATATTTTACTACGAGGGAATGGAAATTTTATAACAATCACGCGATTGAGATATTCAATGAATTATCAACAAGAGATCAGGAAATGTTTCAATTTATAATTTACGATGTTGACGTAAATGATTACTTAAAAAACATTGTTCTTGGTACACGACAATATTGTATGAAAGAAGATTTATCTACTCTGCCGAAAGCCCGTCGACATCAAAAGATGTGAGTATTCGCAAACAATGCTTTTATACATAAAAAATACATTTTCGTAAAATTTCGATTAGTTATTTTTCAGCTTTTTTTCTGAAAACACAGCAGTGTTTTTTAACAAACAAAAGAAAAATATGAGTGGTTTTTTCCCTAAAAAATTTTTAGTGCTTTTTTCTCATTTCTAGAAAGTAGCAACTGTGTATTAGTAAGAGAAACACTTTCTATTATGTAGAAAGATATTCACATGACAGAAAAGACAGCTAATAACAGAAAACTTAACGCTGTCACTTATACAAATAAATACATTTTTTTCTTATTTTGCCCGACATTTTCTAGTATATGTCTACTTTAAATTCTGTATATTAAATAATATATATTACAAATGTAATTATAGATTTGAGTCTTATCTATTTATTAGAGAAATTAAAAACGTTATTTTAAATTCTCAAATTAAAGCAGTATATACAAATTAAATTAAACCAATTAATATTATATTATATTGTTATACAATTAATATTGTATTTTAATCATATTTAATTATATTTTTTATTAATTAAACTATTATACAATCAAATTAACGTAACTTAATTAAAAATATTTTAAGTTTTTATTAAAAAATTAAACTAATATTATAATTAATTCTTCAATTTTTAATAATTTATTTTAAATTGCCGTAAAACTCATTGCGTTTACATTATATAATAAACATTTATTTCAGAATGTACGTTGTCCACATTGTATCGGTATATTTATTCTACTTTGGCGTGTTATATTTTATTTACAACAATGTTGGGATGATAAAAATTTTCTTAGATTATATCATCGATATTATAAAACCACTATCATTCATAGGTACATTACTACAGAAAATACATCTCTAAAAAGTTTTGCGTACACTCTATGTTTAATGTATTACATGCAATGCGTCAAATCTAATAAACCGATAAGGAATTTTTTTCTTATCTATTGTATCTCTTATTTTAATTGTTTGTACGTTTAAACATAAATTATAAGGTAAAAGGTAATTTTAACATACATTATTGAGAGAAATACGATAATCGGTTTTATTAAAAATTAATTACTTACGAGTATAATAGTTGTAAATTGTGAATCAAAACTTTTAGAAAACACTTTGAAAAAACAATACAATATAATAAAATGTAGCATAAATTCTTTGCGATTTAGATTTGATAAAAATGTACCTCTATTTGTTATTCTATTCAATACATATGTACAACAATATTTAATGAAATAAAGGTTTACGTGCGTAGAAATTTATTGTTTAAACAAAATTATTATGCATTAATCCCTATTGCTAAAATAAAAAACTCATTAAAATTAATTGTCTAATTATTATGTACATTATTAACCATTTAAATAAAAATCTATAATGCATTTTTATAAACTTTTTAAAAACTTTACGTTTAATTATACTTATTGTAATTTTAATGAGCCTAAGAGAAGTCAATTAAAATTGATTCAATTTAGATTCGAATTTTAATCAAATTCGTCTATTGTGATTTATTAATTATTTATAATAAATTTAAATAAATAATATAAATTTATATGTGTTTCTTTTTATATGATATGCATATATTATATACATATGTATATTTATCAAAACTTTCAAATATTGCGAAAAATATCAAAATAAATTTATAGATTACTCAAGATAAATTTACATTTACAAAATTACTCTCTTTTCTTCTTTGTAGTTAGAAATTTTGAATATAATTTGTTTTTAATTTTAGAAATTTTGACAAATTTGACATTGTTGAGCGTAAATCGCAACAACGATGAACTAGATTTTCACTTTATATAGTAGCACAAGAATTTATCCAATTTTCCGAGTATGACTTTCTCGGATCTCCGACCTCAATCGATGCTTTTCTCATGGTACAAAAGAGTGTTCCAATAGCTTTGCTACCGCACATACAGATAATTGCTCATGTATACAGGATATTGTGTACCAGTATACGATAGAAATAAGTTTTGACAGTTTGTAAGTAATAATTTTTACAAGATAAAATTAATCTTGATTCTTTTCGGTCAATTTTTAATCTTTTGCTTGTTACGTATAATACTTTATGTTTACATACGAACGCTTCGGTTAATATTTATATAAAATTCAAGATTATAAAAGATTAATTATTAATTGTCATTTTAAATAGAAAATGGGAAATCTCTGCAGATATAGGGCACTTAATAAAATAAATTTTTTTTATTCTGCATATATACCGCTATCATTCATTCTGTAGCTATTTCTCTCCATAGAATATGTAAATTCTATCTTGTATTTTCTCTTTTATAATGAATTTGTGCAACTTTACTAATTTATCAATTATAGTAAATTAATTTAAATCAATTATAATAAATTTTTTAATCTTATATAATTATAATTTTTTAAATAGCACTTAATAAGTCATGTCCATAGGTAATTTCTGTGGAGAACAAACCTAACATCTAATGTTGGGCCATAATTTTATTGATTAAAAAAAGGAATTAATTGACATAAACTTATGTCAACCTACTGTTATGTTTTATTTCATTTCATTTTGTTTCAACCAATTTTAAAACTGCATTTTTGTATTGTCTTATTCTGTATGTACAAAGCATTGTATGCCTATGATTAAGTCACACACCTCATTTTTCTTTAACACCTATCAACGAAATTTGCTTATTATTATGCAACGATGATAATTATACAAAGCTGCTTACATTTATGACATGCTAACAAATGGTATCCGTTGTCGTTAACTATGTAAACTAAAATTCATGTGTAACCAATGTTATAATACGACTTTATGAGCATGTGAATTAATGCGATAAATTTGCATTTTAAGAAAAAGCTACAGAAATTAAAAAAAAAAGTAAATTTGTTTTTGTCCGATAATTTAGCAAAACTCCACGAAACGAGAGAAAAAGAAACATTTTATTAGATGACTTTGTTTATAAAAAATTTTACAATATTATTTATTTAAGAAATGTATTTTTTTCTACTAGGTAAATATTTTTTCTTTCTAAACAGCTTTGTCGTTATTAATTTTAATTTTATTGTCACAATTAAACATGTTATTGATTATATATTAAAAAAATATTTTAAATATAAAAATGCAGTTTTAAAGTTATCATTATTTTGAAATGTTTTATTATTATTTAAATTTTAGTACTTCAAGTATATTTTACATTTAGCAGATTACAATCCATACAAGAGAGCACGCCGTAATGTTATTCGCGTCATTGAATGTAGATTAATCTTGACGAAAGTAATCAAATCGCGTTGCAACGGTAACATAATCTAAGCAGGATTTAAGGCTCAATTGCGGAACAAGATGAGAAGGATAAAGCAACAGTTGCTAGTTCCATACAACATGGAGGGATGGCGCTGAGAAATCCCAGCCAATCCCCATTTCATTATTGATCCACCCCTGTGCATTAGTTTCGGAAAACAAGCTCACTAGCCGTCGGTCGACGTGCACGAAATCTTTCCCTCTTTCGTCTCGATTATTTTACCGTGATTTCAACATAATTAAAATTGTATTTGAAATTGTACAGACGAAGTGGGCGTAAATCTTCGTAGAATATTATCTCTAAATTTTACTTTTTATTTCTTCTCATGCAATTACTATTAATAAAAATACTATAGTGGATTTTTTCTGCGATCTCACAAAACACAATTTCAGTTAACTGATTTTATCTGATGATTTTATGTTTACGTCACCTTACATTCCTGCACGTGCAAAGTCTCTTAAATAAATCGTGAGAATGTTCACGCAGCACGAATAGAAAAGCGTAATTTGACAGGAGTGATAAATGTAACAAACTTATTTCAAGAAGAGTTATGATTACAATTAAAAGTTTGTGCAAAATGTCGATATTATTAGAGATAACATTTATTTTTGAAAATATACAAAAATTGAATAAATCCTAGAATCTAAAAATTTTTAAATAAAGCTTTAAAATAATCTAAAAATTTACAAGATAAGATAACGTCTTCTTATTCTAGAAGCTATTATATTGTTTAAGAAATATTTAAGAGATCGAGTGCTATCAAATTTAAATTTAGAAGCCTTAGAAATTGAAAGTCTAGTATAAAAAAATCAAGATTATTAAAAATTTAATATTTCATAGTCTAGAGACGCTCCAAACGTTCTGAAAATTTGAACTCCCAAGAGTCTAGAGAATTAATAACTTGAGAGATTAAACATATGAGAAAAACTGACAAGAAAGCAACACATATTTTTACATAAAATTGGAGATATAATTTATGGTCATAAAAATAAATATGGAAAGTCAAATATAGGAGCCAAATAAAAATGCTAATGGTTCAATATGATTACACTTGGCGGCACAAATTATACACCTTAACATAACTGAATTCTCATTTGATTTTTATTTAAAATTTTGATTTAATTTCAAAACAGATAGCTTGTAAAAAGTTAAATAATTTTAGCATTTTGGAATTACCATAATTACAGACATAACAATTATTTCGGATTTATCAATTTTAATTTTAATAAACATCTGTTTCTTTTAGTAATTTACATTTATTTATTATTTTATCCTTTTAATCAACGAATTTGTTATATAAAATAGCAATATAAAAAGATTGTATAAAACATAAAAAATATTATCAAAATAAACTAAAAGTGTATTTACATTTTTGTAATTTAAATTTAAATTTTTAATAATAGAGATAAAGAAAAGCTAATGACAGTATTGTGTGTATAGTAATCTTTTGTATTAAATTTTTATTTAAATTTTTAAAGTAAAATTGCCACGATATAATTTATTTAAATTTTGTTAAAAAAAACAGGTATAAATTTTTTTATTATACTAATTAATGAGAATATAATTAGAATTTTATAGAAAAAAAACATAAATAATTCTATTATAATTTTTTTTAACCAATTTCTAAGTAAGTATATTAGATAAAATTCTAAGATATAATACAAAATTACAACACGACCTCGTATAACACGTTGATATTCACACTGTCCTGCTACTCACTTTTTGATGGTATATCGAATTACACTCATTTATAAGATACTTTTAAGTTTTTTTATGATTCATGTTCTTTAAGATAAATATACTGACAGAAAAGAATGCTTACTTCAAATAAATATTCATTTGAATAGTATCAATTGCATATTTTATAAAAAATGAATAATATTTATTTTAAATGAGAAATATTTTCTAAATTATAGAAAGTATTATTTGTTTTAAATAAGTATTATTGATTTTCTATAAAATATGTTATTGATACTATTCAAATGAATATTTATTTGAGTTAAGCATTCTTTTCTGTCAGTGTACAATTGTAGTAATTCGGTTGATTTTTTACACTTATAGTCTATCTGTAGAGAGTACACAGAAAAAAAAATTTAGTTGAATTAACTGAAATGTGAACTAACGGTTCGGATTCTAGTTAAACCTACCAGATTTCCAATTAATTTAACAAAAATTCTTGTTGAATTAATTGGAAATCTGGTAAGATTAACTAGAAATCTGAACCGTTAGTTCAATTTCAGTTATTTCAACAATACTCTTTTTTTCAGTGTAGTATATGTATAGAAGATATTATACATTCTGTGATATCTTAAAATTCGATATTATATTAACTTTGTTTTTACACAAAATTGCGATATATTTAGTGCTTAAATATTTAGTGGAACACACATGAGTGGTATGTAAAGAATTTTTTTACAGATATATAATAAAAAATAATATTTTAAGTAGAAAATTTATTTATGACTGTTAGCTGATCTAGATATAATTTAAAAAAAGAAAAATAGTGTATAGAGTAACTATATAAAAATTCAAGCGCCTTTTAATATTTAATAAAGTGTTTTTCTTCTTTTCTTTTATTTTTTCTGTTATTCTTTATGAGTGCGTCATAAAATTGCACATTTACTTTAATGTTAACATTTTCAGAGTGAATATGATAAAGTATGTAGGTCATAGCGACTAAACCTTTTTAATATTAACAAAGAATGATGTATGATATATAAGACATTTCTTTATATAAGAATCTTTTTGACTAGAATATTCGACAATTTGAATTCCTTCTCAATAAAAAGAACAGCAGTATGTGATATACGAAAATAAATTCATTCTCTTTTTAATTTGTGCGTGGTTCTATGTGTGCGTAAGCGCGTGTGACTAAATACATTAATATTTATTTTTATATAAATAGATTTTATTATATTTATATATAATTAATTTTTATTATTAATATTTATATTTATATATCTAAAATTTTTAATATATATATATATATATATATATTTATTTATTTATTTATGATATGTATAAAACAAAACAATATGAATGAAATAGATTCCATCGGATATTCTAAATGTTGATTTTTTGTAATTTCTGTCCTGTTTTATATTATACATTACATCTAATATGTATTTGTATGCAAAAACGCTTAACAAATATCACAGAAGAACATTTAAAAGATCTTAAATTTTTTAAACGTCCTTTTTAAATTTTCCTTTGAATTTTAGACACTACAATTTTTGAAAGCATTCTTGAGATATTTTTTCCTCTAAAATTTCAGAGAATCTCCGTATTTTTTATTTACACTCTTCTTAGGCAGTCGGGTTTCGTTTCTGCAAGCTCGTCGTCTCGTTTTTCGTTTTCGTGCCACGCTGGAAATGCACCTGTCGCTTGATTAATTCGGTGGCGATTCAGCGTGACAAGTGCAAGCGGTGTACGTCACCCATTAACGACGCTCGGCGTACGCGTAATGGTGTACGCCGGTTCCAGCGGGTGGTGACGATGAAAGCCGGCTCCGGCCACCACACACCGTTGAGGGCGCGTGCGCCAATTATTCCCCCGGTGCAAACTCACGGGGGTTGTTTAAGGCGCGAATTCTCGGAGGACAGAGAGCAGTCGACGGGCCAGCCTCCAGGAGGCACGTTCGCGTGAAACCGTCGGGGACGCGCTCTTCCGACGAAGGGTGACTGAAACTCACCGTGTCTCAGGACTCCGCGATTCAGGACTACTCCTCCTTTACCTTGACCCCACTTGACCTCGGCTGGGCGACACACCTGGTTCGATACCATACGCAGCAACAAATAGGGAAAGGATTCCTGGCTGTTACATAGATTCCCTACGTCTCGCTGATTCTCTTGAGACTTGATCGAACTGCAACTGGAACTACGTTGGCGAGCGACGAATGGCGCGAAAACGGTATCAATGAATGGAGTATCCGATATTATGGGTGATACAAGAGACAGCTTGCGCGATCATTGAGGATTAGATGAGAGGAGGGTCTGGCCTTTATTCAGTGATCTCCCCCATAATCGCGGCTCAACAGAGGAGTAAGGATGTCGCTCGTTGTTATCCTGAAGAACATTCAGGGTCTTAAGTGCAAGGGCGACAAGGTCGCGAAGATCGATTTTCGAGGTAACGTTAGAATATAATTCAAAATTTATTAAATCGCTGACGTTCGCAGAAAATAGAGTTTTTGACGAGAACGATTTACTCGAGTCAATTTATCGCGCAAGATAATATCCTTCTCAAAGAAGTCAGAATAAGAAAAAGAACGATTTTTTATGTGCAAAATTAAATTCAATAAATTATTACTTTCTAGAAAAGATCATCGAAGAACTTATCGATACTTTTTAAGCGTTTTTAAAGTAATAAACATTTATTAGATTACCAATCTTTTTATTTTTTTTCTAATCTTAATATATATATTTTACTTCATTTACTTATTACATTATATTGATATGCACGTATCCATTTTTTAGAATATATTAGCATTTTCTTTTCTTTTTAAAAAAGAAAGAAATTATTAGAGATAATGTAGAAAGAGCTATATTGTTTTCTAATTTATATGTAATAATTATAATGCGTAACATATGCCTTATACTTGATAGCTATCGTTGTATCTTGATTATCTGAGTACTCTCAATATTGTCACGTTATTATTATGTAGATTCTATAGATTAATACACACAATTATCACGTACTTCGGTGCACATACGCATCCTTTGTCGGTCTAGTGTGTTATATTCAAGCGATTAATTGTATCGTAGATTTGCATGCTCGCTGTAGGAGAATTGTCAGATCTCCAAGCGACGTTCCGGTTTAATCTTCCTAATTTTCGAGTTAACTGGTTGTAGTGGCATGCTGCTACGCGCTGATAATCGTTTTTCGATAATCGACAAATGACGCGTTAATTGAAATTTTTCAATAATTAAAATCGACAACGACATAGTTACAAAAAAAGTATGTTTTTCATTGTGATTTTTAAAAAGTATAATTTGTTATTTTTATTTTGCAAAAAATATGGAAATTAAACCATAAATTTAACATGATTTTAGTATCATGTATTATGCGTTGTTGTTCGTTTTATTGTCATCAAAAATACAGCTTGTGCGTTTTATTTTATATTAAGTATCGTATTAAATGATCTATTGTTAGAAACATTTTATAATTTACATTATATAAATTTAAAAGAAAAGATAGAGAATTTATATAAAAACCAAAAATAATTATATATATTTTTTATTTATAGTACCATTTCAAATACACTTTTCATTTATTATCAATCTTTTCTTAAGCAAAGTTAATTGACTTTTAATATCATACTTAATATCTTCACTACACACTTTTATTAAATACAACAAATATCAGTATCACAACACTGAGATGTTTGAATAATGTTTCCACAAATATTTGTAGGATGTTCACATCAGACGAAAACCATATAAAAATGGTAACACATACTTCCTCAGATTTTCTCAGAATTTTTCTAGTCTTCACACTTTCTTAAGCCTGTTCTCAAAACAGTTTCTTTTAGATGTTTTATTTGGTGTTGCTTGACAATGGTGTGTCGTGAGATTGCACATACGGAAAATTCAAACGCAAACAGCGAGAGACGCATACCCCAGAGCCTAAATTC
The DNA here is from genome assembly GCF_013373865.1 of Monomorium pharaonis. NCBI lineage: Eukaryota > Metazoa > Arthropoda > Insecta > Hymenoptera > Formicidae > Monomorium > Monomorium pharaonis. Next base: position 9,438,853 of record NC_050477.1, read on the forward strand.
TAAAGAGAGAGTAACGTTTCATTTAATCATATCTGCCCTAGTTTGCGCTTTGTACGCGAAGCTCGGTAGACGAATCTCTAACTATGGTGCGCGTCAGTAGAGAAAAAGTAGCGGTTAGATCTAATATCCATTACATGTGCAATTATGCTTAATAAAGAATTAGAAATGTTACGTGCGATTACGAAATTATGAGTTTCGAGTTTGACTTTTATATAATCCGTAATATAATGGGAGGACCTTGCTACACGGTTGTAATACTCGTCTGGCCTGCGCGGATTATTAACATTAGAATTATTCACATCATTGCATTAAAAGCATCTAGCGTTGGAATTATAATGTTAAACGCGCAAGCAGTGAGGAATTTAATGACGAGCGTAAGATTCTAGAAATTCCGAAATCTGAAGTCTCTCTGTAAATATATTTGTAAATAGATGCGTAAATGATTCATGAACATCCTCGCATTTTTGTAATAATTAATTTTGTATAATGTTTAGAATTTAAGCAACGAGATATTTAAGAAATAAAACGGAATGCTTCTGTTTATTTAATTATGCATAACATTTGTTTAAGAATTAAAAATAAAATGTCAGAAAGTATTCTTGACCTTTCAGTGGAAGTAAATACGTTACAATGGAAATGCTTTAATTAAGAAGTGGACATTTTTTAAATGGAATACATAATTAAAATAATTGTTTCTGGAGCAGTATTATAGGATTTAACAGATATTATGGACTTAAGTTACTTTCATTTTCCCTGTAATTATCCGTTAAAATTTTTTATCACATGGAAATGAAAAAGTAATCATTTGATATATATTTCAATATATGTATTGTAACATAATAACTTCTTGAATTATTAATAATTAAGAGAGAAATTTATTTTATACAAAAAGTAAAAGTACATATTAAAAATGGCAATATATGACATGTTAATAACATGTTTAACAAAAAATTGTTTTTTCTTTCTCTATGTAAGTGCCATGTATTCTGAAGATTTTTTTCGTGTTGAAAAAATTAATTTTATGTTATTGTCAGAATTTGTGTAGTATGTCAGCATTTTAAATAAATTAGAATGAAGTCTATCGAAAATAATGTCTTGATAATTTTTAATATTTTTACGGCAAGAAAGGAATTTGTTTCTAAACAAAATCAATGGTATTTAAAAATAAAATTTAAAAGTTTTCAAAATAAATTTTAGTTTATGGCAATATGACTTACTTTAGTTTAATATATAGAATACATATGGCACATTAGTTTAATTATTACTTTTACTTTTTGTATAATCTATAATATTGAAAAGTCAAATATATAATTAAATACTTTTCCGTAAGTTAATAAAGAAAATAATAAGTGCTATCGTTGTAAGTTCAAAAGACAAACATTTTAATAAACTTAAATACAGACACATATTAGTAAGTGTAAAAGTTGCTTGGAAAGCACTTTGGAGTTTGCCATTATTTATTGACAATTTTGTGTAATATAATGTCTTTTTTCAAAATTTGTACATTAAATTACTCTTAACAAATAATTTAAATTATCATTATTTATCTGTTACTATTTAAGTACGCATTAATTTTTAAAAATATGTATTTGTCTTTTTTATACAAGATTATAGAAAATTTATAAATAGTTTTTAAATTTACAAATAGTTATAATTTAATGAAAAGAAGTCATACAAATTAGCTACTATTGTAACAAAAATTTATTTATAAAATCTTTTGAATTGTATTTTTAAAAACCATTGACTGTATTTAGAAGCAAGTTTTTTTTTTGCTAAAAAATGTTGAAAATAACTAATTTGTCCTTTTTCACCCAATTTATCTCAATTTTAATGAAAATTTTGGTGTCGAACAGTGTAAATAATATGCTCATTTGTAAACATACATTGGTACATACATCTTTTGTGGTTCAAAACCACTTGATATCATGAAATCGATGCGTAAATAAATGTTGTGTTATATCGCATCGAATTATATGATATGTACTGCAGCAAATAGAGACGATTATATTAAATTTAGTCAAATAGAAGTGGATAAATTTGATAAACAAATGGTTTTGATTCAACGTCGATCATATACGGAAATAATAATTTATCTCAAATATCGATTGTCTATGGCAACTCTATCACACTTTTTCATATTATTTCTCTGCAAATCATAAGTAACTTTTTTTTAATCCTTTTGTAATTTTGTCAATATTTCGTATGTAATATATGAGAAAATACGAAAATTATATGAATCGAAAACTAATTAATTTATCATCGATAAATTCCGTGGTATAATAAAAACAATATAATTGTATGCTTTGCAATTAATTAGTAATAATTACTTGATTATTATAAACAAAGATAATTTGCATTCTCATTGCATAGTTGAAACAACAAAATAATAATGGGTACCACTTATAATAATGGGATAATTTTCTGCGTGAATTTTGACGCTAATTATTAAAGAATCTATCGTGATAATGCAGATGTATAAATAATATTTGGTGTTAAGATCTTTTAAATTTACATGGCAATCGTTATAATGTTATTTTCAGAACGGACATCGATCGTTCTCGCAAAGTGCCATTACTAAGCAATTTGCAAATATCCTCGAGAGCAAATCGATAACTGCATTCGTTATGCAAATAAAACGCAATATTTATGCATTTGCAGTCAGACTCTTTCTTATGTATGTTGTTCAGCTATTTTTGCATAATACTTGATTTCCTATACTGTTGGCACGCATAAAAAAGTAGCGTTTGACATCGTAGTTGTTCAGCTCGTTAATATAGTACGGCCTTTACAACTTGTTTTGCATAAAATTACACAGGCAGCACTGATGACTGACAGAAATAAATTTAAAATAATAGCAACGAGAACATTGCGCTGTAATTATCTTAAATATGTGTATTTGATATATTAAATTTAAAATGTAAGATCAAAAAATAAAACAATTTTTAGTTTGCTACTTTGATAATTAATGATATTTAAATAAAGGAAACAGTAATTTTTTAGATTTTTTATGATTATTAGTATAATAATTCTATTTTTATAAAAATATATATAATGCGAAATTTTTAGAGAAAAAATTTGTATTATTGTTTTGTTTCTACTATTTAATTGTCACTCGAATTTTAGTAACTTTATTTTTACTTAAATTCTTCAAAAATGTTTATAAAAATATATTTTAACGCATACTTCTCGATAACATTACACATTTCTAATGCTTATCAGAAAAACTGAAGACCGCCTTGTTCTACTTTCAATGGAAAAAAAAACATTAGAATTCCATAGAAAAAAATGTGAAAGAAGAGGGATTGTCACGTGTATTCGTTTGATCTCATTGCGCGTTAACGAACGAACGCTCACGTTCTCCTTCGATTGCATATGCGCCGCGCGTGGCTGACCGTAAAGCACCTTATCTACGCAAAACTTTCTATCTCTCTGGGTTTTTCACAGGTAAACCGATAAAAATTTTATTATCTCATTGGTTAAACTTTGTCCCGCAAGCAAAACATGTCGCTCGTAACCATCTTTTCGTCTCTAATAAACAGAAAATAATCGCAAGTTTTGCACGAAATGAATCGATTGTGATAAATAGAACAATTAGATGTAGCTTTTCTAGTATATATTATTTTTCTAGTATATATTATAATATAAATAGCCGCTTGTTCTATGTAAATATTAAAAGCAAAAGGTAATAATGTATCTAATTAATCTTTCTTCGTATTAGCTTATCTTTATCTAATATATATTCAACTTATAAATCAAATATTTTCGGTTAGCTCATGGTTAAATCGCAAATACAAATAGGACGTGTCACTCAAAACTGGCCCACTTTTTACATATCTAATAAAAGCATTTAGAAAATCGCACAGAATTTTGCTGAAGATAAATAAATGATCAACAAGCCACAAAAAGAGAATACGATATTTCTTTCTTTGCGATATGAAATCGCTGTTTGATAAAAAATAATCATGCCGACTTGTCGCTGGCATATCTTTTTCAAGAGCACTCACAAAAAGCAAATTATTTTTACGTTATTATCCCCAACGGTTGTTAGGTGTATCGCAACGCGATTTAATCGTATTGCACCCGTGCCTAGTATTCCAAGAATTCTACAGTAGGGAAATAGCAGGAAGGTATTTACTGTTATTCAGCAATAAACTTGCACTTTGTGTTCTAGTTGCCCCAAAGATATCTCTATCCCATGATGCTCTCTAAAGCTAAGTCTGATATGTTCACTTTTCTACTTTATGAATTTGTAGCAGCGCTACTGACGTAAAACCGCGAAATGTAATTTTAATTTGCCCCAGAGTGGCGTTATTACTGGCAAACTTGTAAAGAGCTTTCAAATTTAAAATGAAAACTGACATATGCGTTAAAGCTATGTGAAATTAATTTAAGCACTTTTAACAGTTAACAGAGAGACAAGTGTCTAAAATTTACTTTATTAAAAAATAACGCCAAATTAACGGCAAATACAAATTTATATAATTATATAACTTCTTTTATTAAGTAATGTAGCATAGCAAACTACTCAATACTTTTACAATTTTAATCTCACCGTCCGTTTGTCCGTTCATCTATTTACTCATCTCGTTTGTAGGATTTCTTAGAAACGACTTGATTTTTTTAAAACTTCGTCTTCTTCAATAGATACTCAAGGCTTATAGATTCACCGAGGCAAAATATTAATAAAATGACTCAACTGTAAAGGTTATATCAATAAAATTTGTTAAATCAAGTTTTTCCAATTGAATATAACAATTTTTCGCTACGCTATTTACATCTATGCAAAAGTTTTATTTAATATATGTGATTGTGCTTTAAAATGTTATGTATTTTCTTTTCTTTTCTTTAGATATTTATATAATCTTACTTAGATTACATTTTATATTGTTATATTGAGAAAGTACGTTTACAGTTTTTAATGTAATGCCACATATAACTTTAACGTATATTATACAAATTTCTTTTTATGCGCATATAATAAAATTTATACGCATAGTAATATAACTCACGAAGCATTAAAATATTTTACAAATTGTATGGGATATATTTCTTCTTGTCTGTTTCAGAAGTATCGCATTATTCAACCGTACTCGAAGACAGTGGGGATGTTATTGAGGTTGAGCAGGTAAAGTTTCTCCTTTCTTTTATGAAACTCTTCTACTTTACACAACACCAGACTTACAATAAGTTTTGCAAAATCTCAAGAATACGTTCCCAAATGCAAGAAGTTTGTGCCTCAATGAAATATAGAAGCGACAAACAAGCGTTTAATATAAAGATTGTCTCAAGTTTTTCACAAACTATTGGATCTACTTTGATCCAATTCTACAAATTCTTGTCACACTCTTTTTCTTATTTTCGCTACTTTGACAAATTTGCTGTATGCGATGGCACGTAATAAATATACTCTTTTTAAAATATATATACACATACGCGCGCGTGTATGTGTGTGTGTGTGTATAAAAAACTAGAATTTTTATGGAAAAAGAATAAAACAAATTTTTAATAAATTGTAAACAATACTGTAAATAATACTTATAAAATAGAATATAAAAAAATACAATTTTTTAAATTATAAATTTAGATAATAAAGTATAAAAATAAAAAATGTTTTTATAAAAAACAAGCATGTCACTTTCAGTTTAATAAATAATTTATTATGGTTTATATTATAAAACTTATTTGGTTTATAAATATTGTAATAATTTTAAAATTATTTTCAAACAAAACGGATAGAAATACTACTTTGATTATATCACGCTGCAGTTTACAGAAAATATCTTGAGAATATTTTTATTAAATTTTTAATTAAATGTATCTTTTCCATCAAATAATTTTCGTTAACATGCGATGGCACGTATCGATAACAGTTTTCCGAATAAAACGTTATTAGCTGGAATATTGAATTATTGAAGTGTTTATGTCTCCTGTTATGACTATAATTATAAACGTCAGGCAGCAAATATATATGCGTGTCGTCTGGGAAAATATCAATTTCATCATATTCTCTATATTACAAACGTATTAAATCATTAGACGTCGCTCCTGAATAATTAAAACTTCCAGGAAAGCGTTTAGAAATATATATAAAAAGACTCGTTATAATAATCATGTCATCATCATTATGTTTGATTTAACAAATAAGTAGTTAGAAATAACAATTTATTTTATTTATTTAGATAAAAAATACTATTATTGTTTATCTAATAAAAATACTATTATATTTATTAACGACTCTCTCGGGATTAACAAGACACGATAAAACATATTCTATAATTTATTACACTCATCATTATTATTCATTGAATAAATAACGAAGGCGATAACATAAATTGAGTATAGAATCTCAACGTGACCAAGCATAATTCCAAGCTCAAAAAGATTTACAAAAGATAAATTAATAAGATGTAGATTTCCAACAGTCAGGTAGTAATTGCTCTTTTTGTTAATTAATTTCAGGAAGTTCACTATGATTATTTCACAGTGATTCAGTTTGTGTCTGTATTTTTATAAATTAAAAAATATCTCAAAGAAACAATCTCATCAAAACTTTCCTCAGAATTAAGTTTCTAATCTGCATCGCAAATTAGCTTTACAGCATAAATTGCACAATGGCAAGATTTTCTAGTATACATATAGATAATTTAATAAAGGCGCTGGATTAATCAAACTCGTGATGAACGTGACAGCATATCGATTATTCTTTACCTTGGGATGTAAAAGAAGTAACTCCTTATTATAACCAGCATAACCGATTACTATTATGTTGTGGTAAACCGCAGTAACAAATTTTCCTAAATGTAAATATACTTTAGTACCTTGTCTTTCTCAAGTTCTCGGCTTTTTATGACTGAAGATTGTGGTCGCCGTTTAATGTATGCTTATAGTGATGGTCTTGGTAAAAGTATTATCGGTTGTTTGCCATTGTCTTCCGAGAGGTGATAATCGATTAAAAATCTGAGCAGATTTGAACCTGGATCTTTGTTACATAGAGCAGACTCACAACTCTATTACGCCATAATTTACTATATTAATAATTTAATAGACAATCGCCTTAATTATTTGTTTAATTATTGGCATAAAAAAAGTTAAATAAGGACAAAGATCACAAATCCTTGAGCGAAAATTTTATAAATGCGACTCTATGGAAAACTGTTTCATTCAACCTTTATGTCGCAGTCTAAGCGGAAGTGTATGATAGCGAAATCGATTTCACTCGCCGTATACGACAATCACAAAAAACACAATAAACGTTTTTGCGATTTGAAAACCTTACGCACTCGGACAATTGTGTCACGGTGATATTCATCCGCGATAGAAAACGATTGCCTCGCAACTCCCACGCGAATGCGTCCATCTGGGAAACACAATCGTGCAACAACCGATGACAGTCCATGCGATTCGCAACATTGCTCTTCCCGAAGCAAATTCGATCATTTATTTTACGAGGAGATGCGTGCGTGTACCGTGTTTGTTGTTTGTTTGCAATAACTTGTCAATAGCTTGCGGATGCACAATGGTAAAGTAGCTCTTTGTCTTCTGCCTTCCCGTGAAATGGAAATTTCAATACACATTCTCGAGATGCACGTAACAAATGCGGGATTATTGCAAAAAGGACAGACTTTAATATTTCCAGCGATCGTATTATGTGTACGTGGAATAAATGTAAATCCTGCGCCGAACATGCGAAATACTGACCTAGTTTATCGACGATTGCGCGCGGATGAGGAAGCTGCTTAATAAGTATCGAAAGCTCAATTCAATGACGTCGACGTAAACCAATCCATTACGGTTCCGCGTTGGAGATGCTTGTCTGACAGAGAGTGGCCTGACAGTTCCGCCCGTGGACGATGTATCGTCCCTCGTAAACACGGTCCACGAGGGAAATAAATGTTCGCAATATCCTGATAACCATGGACAACGGTAACATGATGTAACTAATGAACGTGTGAAATTACATAAATGATAGAAATCCTACGCATTTCAGAGTCGCAATTTTATAATCCTTTTAAACATAATGAGGAGCTCAATCTGTTTTCCCAAGACTTACAAAGGTTTTAATAAAACATTTACAAATTGATGTTGAATTGTCCAAGAAATTTATGTTTCTGAAATGAATGGATTATTTTATATCGATTTCTGGGATTGGTTTTTAAAGTTTCAGTTTTCTTCTAATGGAAGCAGCATAAGTAATTAAATAGTTAATAGTTAATATTGAAATAAAGCTATAGAGACTAACATCTTTAATATTTTTCCGTACGTATAAAGAAAGAGCTCTAAAGTTTGTCTTATATTATTTATTCCTTTTAAAAGTTAACAAATTCGTAAAAAAAGGTAGAAAAATATAAAAAATTCAATAATTTAAATCCCGATTTGAAAATTTAAAAATTTAATTTAAAAACACGTTTAATAGATATTCTGTATAATAAACATTTATTAATTTTTCTGCGGAAAGAGTATCAAACATAAAACGCAAATGTTTTCTGCCATACACGAGTGTGAGAAGAATTTGGTTTTGTAAAATTAAATTCCTAGTCTTTAAATCCATAAAATAGTTCAGATTTTCGCTTGGATTTTTCTGTTTTATCCGTTTTTATTGTCATTGATTGGCATATAACTAAATTAGCAAACGTGGGACACAAAGAGACGCAATATTTTTCATTAAATTCTGATTTTTCCGCTCCGAAAAAATTAAAGCTATCGCTATAAAATCGGGAATTCAGCAGCGGCTAAGTTATTTTCCAACCTTACAAGATTGCTTTTAAATATCCCTGATTTCGTAAGCAACTTATAATTTAATCTTCACTGACTATTTTTAAACCCTATCGATCAGTTATGCTTAATTCATTTGTTTCTTCGTAAGAGTGAAGGCAAAAATAAAATCGGGACAGCTTCACGACGATGAGCGTAGTTTTATTAAAAATCACTAAAAGAAAAGAGCGTCTCGCGTTTGTCGAGCGTAAATAATAGATCGTCTTTTATCGTGTGACAGGTTGCCGCTTAGAGCTTTTTCAATATTGGTTCTTTCTTAAGTTTGCGTGGTTTTTTCAAAGGCATCCGTGCTCATTTTATCGATCCTTCATTTATATTTATATGTATATTCACATTTCGCGTGTCACGCTATTTTTCATGCCTTTCTTTCTTTATGTGCGTGCGAACCGAATGCGTGCAAACTTGCAATAGTGATTCAAATTACTTCGTTTGTAGCAACGTATAATCAATTTGCGAGAATATTAAAAAAGAACAATTCTTTGATATATCAGCTTGAAAAATCTTTCTATATTCTGAAAAAAAATTAATTTAGAAAAATAACTTTCCCATTTTGTAAATTTTTTTTTTTAATTAAAGATTAATTTAAATTAAAGATTAATTATTTGTTGCATCTCTTTTTTTTGATTTATATAAAAATTGTCAAAACATAAGACTTTTTGAAAAAAATATAAAATTATTATTTTATAAAAATACAAGTATGTAACACATATATTAAATTTTCCGTTTATAACGATATGAGACAAAGTACTTTTTTTTAAATTATTTCTTTTCTTATAATGACATTAAAATTAATGATATTTTCCAGCAGAAAATATTGTTTAAAAAATAACAAAATTTAAAATTTTTTCACTCACTGTGTGTGTGTGTGTGTGTGTGTGTGTGTGTTCTGAACGTGAAAACTTTAAATTCACAGAACAAATATTATTTTGACTTCTATTATTTTCATAGTCTTTTAATTTATACACAGATTTCTTTACTAAATAGAATGTGACAAAATGTATGTCCTGAATAATTTATCTCCTTTTTTTTTCAGAGTTTTACATGGAATTTAGGAAGACCAGTGGACGAAGCAGAAGTACTACAGCTGGCAATTGTATCGCGCGGGGTCTTGAGAAACGAAAAAATTGCGGCGAGATACGGACTAGTGTTGCAAACGGTGGTGCGGGAAGGGAGGATCTTGGTCTCAGACTCTCTGGTCGACCTTAATAACAAACCGCTTCCGGTACGTTCCAATATCGAAGAGAATAGTTGAATACGTAATCGCCATACCTATGCGCTATACCTATATGCACGATACATTTTACATTCAAATATCGTGCGTTCACCATTGCCTGCAAAATATTATTTCTTTTATAAAATTAAAAAATATTTTTGCACCTTTTTCAAATAGTTGTCAATAATATTACATATGTCTTAATTTTGAACACTTTTGATTATTTTTATTATTTAAAATAATTTTCATTTAATTTATTTTAGATAAAATATTTTTTTATTAATAACATATGCTTTATTAATTAATTTATTAATAAAAAGCATACGTTCAAAAATTATTAATCATATTACAATAAAAAATAGTTACACTAAGTAAATAAACAAATATTATATATTTATATGTAATTTAATTTGTAATATTTTGTAATTTACAATTGTTCAAAGGCCTTTAATTCTCTTTAAAAATTTATTAAATGGCAAACTATTTTAATGATGACTTTAAAATAAATTCTTGTCAAATAATAAAGTTTACATTATTTTTAAGTGACTTAAAGATTGACCATGTTTTTAAGTAAAATAGAAAAAATAAAATGCGAAGTTTTTACAATTAAAAATTCTAAGAAACAAAAAAACCTTTAGAAACCGTTTTAAAGGTTTATGTATATTTCACTCATTAAAGTAAACGAATCTAATTTAGTCGAGAAATAGTAATTTAAATTGTGTCCCTTGCCTTTTTCCTTTCACAGCAGCCATACTAATGTTTTTGTCTTGAGAAACACTCTTGCATAAAAAGTACCTACGTGACTGACGTTTGTAATATATATAACATTTTAAATGGAAAAATACATTCAAATATCAGTAATGTATCTGGGTAAACATTTGCAAGTGCAATCCTTTCTTTTTACAGCTCTACTTTCTGCTCTTAAAAAGAAATAAATATATTATGTACATAAAAATATAATGTTATACATAATTACTCATTTTATACATATATATTTGATTTTCTTTGATTTTGCAATGAAAGATATATATATAGTTAAAAATTCTTTTTTACTTTCTATTTCCTCCTTTTTGCATTTTTATATTAATTAATTAATTAAAAGAAAATTTAGAGAATAATTATTGTAATGTACAATCTAATAATTCTTATTTTTAACTTACAATAAAATTTGTTACGTAGATGTAAATTTTTGCAAAACTGCATTTTCAATGCGATTAAAACACGTGAAACTTTATATTAGTTATTTTTTCTTTAGGTAACAACGAGTTATTGCATTTACTATTAAATTAGTTACAACAAAAGGTTGTGGAAATGAACATATTGTCGTAAATTCAGAATAAGTAAATTGTTATTAACTGCACATTGTTAATAAAGTTGAAATATAGTGTCGACATTAAAATTCTTCCCGCAAGATACATTAACTTTTCTTATGTTCTTTGAAAGTTGAATCTTGACTTTAGCTATTATCTGCAAAGTGTATTGAAAGACAAAGTTTACATGCGCTCTTTGTGATAAATCTTAAATAATTTAAATAAAAATTATTATTTCCAAAATTGAATAAAAAATGTTTTAATATAGATTTAAAAATTCAATTGGGTAGAATAAATTAATATATTTTATTGTAGCAAACTAACAGAAGTTTTGATATTATATTTCTGACATAAGTACATTACAAATTTTAGAAATTGTCTTTACAAGATCATGAAAAAGTATTATGACAAAATATGTATAAAGCTATATTTTCCTCTTCTATTATTTATATAAATTTCAGAAATAGACAAATATTGGAAGTATCTTCGTTTCATCACATACTACGTTCTCTATGTTCTAAACCATATACGGGTAAATCCTTTTTTTTTTTAATAATACCGGAAATTGCTAGACATTTTTAGTACGACGCCCGTGTGTATTTTCCACCAGGTTGCTTTAATTTATGCCTCAACATAACTCAACAACTTTGTTGTTACAACGAGTTTACGCGTTGCACAACACAAGAACAAAGAACAAAGTTTGTACACGATATTTCTTATTTTCGTTAAGAATACCGATTGTTTTAACTCCTATCGATCTCTCTAATGCGCTATTGTATGTATGTGCAGGCGGTAGTGTGCTTCGAAATTCGATACAATCCTCCAGACGGAAGTTGCAGCTCATACGCGGTCTCGGAAATAATGGATGACGAACAACAAATGTTGATCGATATCGAGCAGAACATTGCAAACCTCGAGAGGAGCCTGGAGCAGGCCAACAGCAGCTCAACCAGTGGAAAAAGAAGAGGCTCTTGGCATACTCCTGAGAAAACATCAAAAAAAGGTTTTTTACCAAGAGGTACCTCTACGTCGACTAGTGAAAAATCCCCCGATACTCGGAAGCGGTAAGTAACATATAAATAAGTCGTTCTTTAAACAACAAAAATGACTATGCAGCATGATATAACTTAAGAATTTAGTTAATAATTAATTAACAGTTAAAAAGTTAATAAAAAGTTGAGCTTTGCAACATCAACAATTATAAATGAGATAAATAGGTATAATATAAAATAGATAAAATTATTAGAAAGCATAATTTTTATTTTTACAAGCATAAAGTTAGAAAGAGAAGATAAAATCTAATTTTATAATTTTATTTTTAATCTTGCATTTTAATTTTATATATTCTTGAACATTATTTCTCTTTGCAACTTTTATATGCTGTAATGCTTTTAAAAATTAAATATTTTTAATTTTTTTAATATTATATATTTTTAAAATGCTGCTATTATTTAACGTAATTTTATAATTAATAATTTATATAATATATTAGCATACAACTATACATTGAAAATAAATATTTAAATATTTGTAAAGTTAATAAACAAACAATAAGACAAGAATTTTATAATATAAGAAACATAATATAAAAATTAAGAAATTATTTTATAATTGATATAAATTTAGATTCAATTTTAAAGTTTAAATTTTTAAAACCTAGAAAATCTATATTTAATTGCACTTTTAAATTTTATTAAAATTTATAACATTTTTTTAAAGTAAACTTTCATCATTTTTTAAATAAAAATTGCAACTATATTCTTTATCCATTTTGAGAGAATTAACTTTGCTATTATAATCTATCTCATTGCATTTATATGATCGTCAAAACGATAGTTACTTAATACTGTAATAACGTTTTTGTGCCTGTTATCACAATGATTCATTTAAATTTGATTTATTTGACATTTAAATAAAAGATGAACCAGCGTGCTCCAATAATTCTTTGCTTCAGTACAGTAAGGCACATCATTATTTGAATAGCAAATAACTATTCTGCCGCATTTCTTGAGAGATATAGGCAAACTGTGATGTATCGAAAACATACATAATTACAAAATACAGTTACGTCATTCCAAAGTTAAATTACACTGAAATATATTATATGAGAGTATATCACCTAGAGAGTCAACGCAAATTTAACGTTAAAATTATTCCCCAAATTCATATATTAAACTATGTATTCTGTATTAAATTAATGCTCCTTTTTAAGAAACAAAATCAAATTTATAATTAACAATAAGCGATACTAAATCAACGAGAAACGCGTAACCCTGAAAAATTTCCTCTTTTATTCATATATATACGAACTTATTAAAGAAGTTATTTCCACAATACATAGTATAATATTGCTAACCTCATATTAGACACGATTGCAATTAAAATTTTTACTCTTATCGCTGCACATCTATTAAATTTTAATTCCGGATGTATGAAAAGTGATATTTCATACATATGGAATTTATAATAATTACAAATTGAAATATGAATTATTAAGTTTTCTCTCGAAAATCTCTTTTTTATCACTTATTGATACTCCAACCTTGATACAAAGTTTAATTACAATTACATCATAATTTTCTATTCCTAATTTTACATATTAAAACAATATAATTTTAATGTTTAAACAATAAAAAGTAATTATTAACTCCGTTGAATAGCGTAACAAAACGTTAATTAATAAACGTCAATTAATAAAATAATAATTAAATACTATTGCCACAAATTATATTTTTGTTTTTAGAGAAAGAGAGAAAGAGTGATTATTTTTATGAATTTAAAAATCATATAGCTGCAAATAAATATATACTGAGAAACATAAAATCTTTATTTTAAAACTTGCACTTTAAATGCAATTTTTCAAGCTCAGAACTACATGAAAATGAACTACAGGATGTGTTTTATTTAGGAGTTTCGCGTCTCATGTTTATTTTTGTGAAATACACGTAGTGACGTATCTTCATTAACATTTACTTTTTACGCGGAGAATGAAAACTTTATTTTATAATACTTTGTCATTTAAACTTGTAATAGAAAAAAATAAAAATATCTTATTCAGCAAAGATTTACATTGTATTTTATGTATATATAATATTGTATTTTTTAAATATTTGTTTTTACAAAATAAATATACTGTTAGCATTTTTTTTCTTTATTATTATTAGAAAATTCCAATAGATTACTATCGAGATGCAAATTACATATAATTTTTACTTTATTTAAATTATAAAAAAATTTAAATAACATGTTTTAAGTAAGAAAATTCTCTCATCGTGTTTATTTTAATAAAAAAAAATTGTATTTAATTAATACTTTGTTAAAATGTATTTTTATTCTTGTTCCACAAATGTTCCATAAAATACATTTATAAAATGTAAATTACATCTACTTTCTGTTGCATTTAGGTTCTTATTTAAAATTTGATAAACGTGAATGTGATGCTAATTAAATGCTTCACTAACATATTGACTTTTACAAATTGCTTAGATTAATCAGCAACTTTTAACATTGTCAAGTATTTTATTATTATCGTTGTCAACCAAAACGTAAAATAATTTATTACTAAGGGTGACAAAGTGTTCGATGGCATAGAGAGTGACGTGTTAAAGTTCGTTATCACTCACGATCTCGATAAACCTTTTTATGACGGAAAGGTCAGGGGAGAAAGACGCGTGATATATTATTTTTACACATATGTACGCTGTACAATACGTAAAATATTGAACAAATAATTTGTTGGTACAATATTAATATAAGATATTAATATAAGACAAGAAGAATAAAATATCGAGCATTCCCTTTTTCTACATATTATGTAACGTAGAAAAAATTATAATAATTATTTTATACTTTTTAAAGTATACAATTTTTAAGAAATTATTATGAAATTACTTAGCATCTAAAATTGTAAAACCTATATGTTATTGTAAGTTAGAAATATTTGTAACATTAACAATAACTAAATCTTTTAATTATTTTTAATATTGAGAAAGAGAAAGAACATTAAATTTTCTATAATATAATTTAAAGTTTTAGTTGTAAGATATAAGGAGCAATTTCGTTTAAGCAACTTCGTAAATATCTCTTTGCTGCAAAATTTTTTTTATCTAATCACAATTGATCTCACATTTTTCTATTTTCTTTCTCTTCCCCACGGAATGAAAGAAGGCTATAGCTAATACCTATTTCATGTAGGTATTATTAGGATCTTATCCGGACGCGTTGGGAAAAAAGTTGCTTTTTATATCTCGCAAGAGGATTAAATTCTCATGGGAGTGCCATGGCAATTCCTGTCGCTGCCTCTCAACGCAAGGATGTAATCGAACGTAACTTGTGATCGTTCATACGCGTAATAACGTGCCTGTGACACATCCTCATTCGCAAAACCGCCCACAGTTTCCCCTCGTTATAATCGACAAGGTTCGAAGTAGCACGAATGCGATATATCGTAGAACTCGAACCCTCATCAATTTTGTCCCTGTTTCATCTAGTAGTACAACATGTGTTTCCATTGATAGATTATATGTATAGCTAATTACCCGTTGGTCGCAATTTTGTTCGAGCTTATAACATTTTAATTTTTAATAATTTTATTTTTAAAAAATATTATTACGTAAGTTTAGTAAAATAAAAAATCTAATTTGCAGATAATATATATGCATTATTTAACATTGGAAAATCAATGCTTTTTAATAAGAATTATTCGAAACTATCCATGCATCTATAACCATTTTTTTTATTATTTAACAATACATAAAAATTAAAAACACTTTTTTTGTAAAACCTTGTTAGATTTAACTTAAGAATTAGGAGATTTAAAATTCAATTTTGGCGGTAACAATCTCTAAATATTTTAATCTGCTATGGTATGTGTTTATTGTTACGAGCGGTTGATATTGCGGCTTAAGATGAGTGACGTTATTCAGTTGGAATCTTCGAAGTTCTCCGTGTGTAATAGCAAGAAACCCGACGGAAGCGATATAACGTGCTAGTCCACTTTTTTCCGAGTTACCTGAAAAAAAAGAAAAGTTATGTTTATAAGCTGTGGAAAATATTACGGAAAAATAAAAAACTAAAATAATTATATTAAAGCTAGAAATAAATTCTTAAGTCAAGAAATGGATTTTAAAAGATATTTGATATTTCTGTCTCTTTCTCTCTCTCTTCTTTTTCTAATATATTGAACAATAAATATATATAAACATTAAAAAATGTAAAAGGTATAATAAATAATTATCTATTTTATATGTTTAATCTAAATTATATATTTTAATAACAATTCTGTATTGTATCTTTTAATTAATACCAAGGAGAACAATAATTGGTTTTTAGAAAATCTTTTTAGTCTTTTTCTCAGTATGGATTACATGAGAATTAATCTTCAGGAAAGCGTTTTACATGCTGATATATTGGATTCTTTTATGGATCCATTTCCTTTAGAAGCACCACTTTGAGGAGCGTGCGATCTTTGCTAAAATTGGGAAAGCAGAGACCGCCACGTACTCGGTCCTGTGACAGCAGCAACTCGGAAACGAGAGAACTCCTTGATAGACAGGACTCCAGTTGTCCAACTTCGAATGAGCCTTCGCGAACGAACTCTATGACGTCTCTCGAAACGAATGCGTCTGATAACGACAGTCAACTAAGCGCCAATCCTGAACAAGAGGACACAGTTGCAAAGCCAAGAAATCCAGTCAAGAGACCTAAGCCCAAAGTTAATATCTTTTTCAATGATTAATAATTTATAATAGCATATCAAAAATATAAAATTTATTCTACAAAAATTTAAAAATAGAGAAAAGTCACCAATACTAGTATAGGATTTTTAAAGTCGCTTTTCCCTTATTTCTCGAAAACTAAACATTGCATTACACTAATACTGAAAAAATATGATCTGTTTAGATAATTAAAGAAATAAAAAACAATACTTTATTTATAGCTTTTATTTATGCTTACCAGCAATTATTCATAAATATTTAAATAAGAGATCGATCAATTCGAAAAAGGGAAACTTAAATTGAGAGCAAAACTTTTTGCGCAAAATTATTTCGACTTTTTTTCTGTGACAAACAGTTTGTCTGTATTATATTCAGAAATTATTACATTTTCATAGTATTTCTGAATAATACTGCGAAAAAATCTTATCCGTTCTAAATTCAATTTTGGAGTTTTTGATGTTTGGAGAAGCGGTATGATAGAATTTCTCTTTATAACGAACAAATAACGTGATTTTATTTCAAGTTATATAGAAATAATATACCTTTTCTATGTAAAAAATTTTTCGTGTAAAAGAATTTGATTTATCTATATAAACTGCTCTAATGATCTAGCAAGCCTTTTCGGGTTCATTATTACGTTTAAGACGTATTGTGTGTGTGATTTGATACTGCTTCCGGATTAATTAATTTTAAACGTCGAATAGCTATGCTTTAAACACAGTTGAAAGATAATAGAGGCACTTTTCCTTCTCTTCACTATGCTACAGTAAAAATTGCAGTCGTACAGCATTTCTTTTCCTGATTTAAAAACTTTGCACGTGCCGTTTCATATTCTGCCTCTTTAAGTTATTTAAATCAAGTCAAATCAACAAAAAACTTTTCTCGTTTCACAGACGAGCGATACCTGGCAAAGCGCGTTAAAAGCTCAAGATTACCAAGTGTGCGTAACTATCATAGAAGCGCGGCAGCTCGCCGGTCTCAACATGGATCCGGTGGTTTGCGTGCAAATTGGAGATCAACGCAAATATACCAGCGTCAAGGAATCTACGAATTGCCCATATTACAACGAAGTAAAAAACAGATGTATACATTGTTTAATTGTCGAGTTTATGATGTGAGGAATTTGGATGCGAAACTTGATAAAAAGATAAATAAGTCTTTAGAGCTTTTGCTAGTTTATTAAAATTATTAGAAATTTGTCATTGTTTTGAAGAAATTATTTTTTGGAGAAATTTTATTTACGTATATTTACTTAATCCTTTTATTTTCCTAATAATCATTTTTCCCGTTTTTTAATATTTTCAGTACTTCGTCTTCGACTTCCACATGCCGCCTGTTATGCTATTCGACAAAATCATTACGCTGTCGGTGAGTTTACTCGCATTTACATAAAAGTCTGAAAGGAAATGATTTAATTAATTTGCTCATTGGATATTTAATACATTTGGAATACGTAGTTAGTTGAGCGTGTAAATACGCGCGCGTTCCTGAATAATTTCGCCTTATTACATCTTCGTCATTCACAATTACATTGGTCGGGTATTATGACGAATATCGAAAATCGATTATTTGAAAATGGCTTAAGGGATGAACATTTAAATTCAATTTGGAAATTATAATCGACTTATATCAGACGTCATACCAAAGCGCTTGATGTTCATAAATGAAAATTCAAATAAGAGGGGATGAGGAAGAAGCTCAATTAGTACGTATTTTAATAATACGCAGGTGCAGCAATCGCGGAATCTCTTGCGTGCTAATCTAACGCTGGGCAGCTTTAAGTTAGACATCGCGACGGTATGGGCACAACCAGGTACAGGTTTACATTGTCCAGAGACCAGACGAGTCTAATGCTTGATGTACACACTCGGAAACTTCCTTCTACGAAAGAGAAACTCACGTTAACGATCCAGAACAGATAGTATACACCGTAGTTCAAGTATAATTTACAAAATATTGTGAAACTAATATACGTACTTGAAACGCAAACTATGCATTATTGATATTTAAAGAACGCAATTTAAAATATAATCTATAATTATCTAAATGAGAACCTTTTTGAAAATATAAAACAAAATATTAAAACGCAAACTAATCGTTTGCGCCTTGAAAACTTAGGTTCTTTACAAGTATCTAAAATATGCTGTCTGATCTTGATGGCAAAAGTTTTTGTTACTATCTCGATTATCAAGCCAAACGGATATTTAAAAGATACTTCATTTTTTAAATCTTTTTTATTGCGCGCGGATCAAATTCTTAAGTGGTACATCTGGTATGAGACTCGGTATGCGACACTGGCAAGTGCACTTCATTTTATCGACAAATGTTTTCGATAAATAACGTCTCTATTACATCTCTGCACTCTGCCTGCGAGTTTCAAAAAGCCTCCGTGTTTGCAAGGAAGATCCTTTTGTGCGGTATAACTTGAAGGCAACTTGGAGAAACGTAGAAATTTGTTATGGCGCATTATACTTCTAACAAGAAAATCCCATCAGCCTCAGTCTCGTTTTTTAATTCTTCGTGGTTCTGTGTTATTTAAGATGTTCCCTGAAATTACAAGCTCTCACGCTTCGTGACCTAAATAATCGCATGTTTAAAAAAATCTACTCGGACTTTTGTAGGAATTGTTCTTTCTTGTTGAACTTAATCGGCAAACTGTTGATTTTGACATCTCTTCCTTAAAAGTATCAATTAACTTTAAACAAATATATGTTTAACCTCATTTTATATGTTTAATTTCATTAATAGCAATATATGTACTATTTTATATGTAGTAGTAATCAACACATTCACATGTTGGTAGTATTGATGTTTTCATCTCTGTCGAGTTTGTCCCAATATATTTTTATATATTTTGTACTTTAAAGCTACATTTTTTCAAATTTACGTAATTTACATTTATTATATGCAAAAATATCGTTGCATTAAATGAGCAAGTATTTTACAATCATGATTTTAATGAATATACTGCTCTCCTGTGCATAAAGAGTTTGCGCAGGATTGCTCCTTTGTATATCCTATTTCATAAAGACCCCTACAAAACCAAGCTCTTATGGACAACGAGATGCGTAATTAGCAGACACGCCCATTTGCAAATGAAGCCATACATTTAAAATCAAACATATTACAATCCTTCATGCCACAGAAATATCTATTCCGCCGATGCACACCTTTTTGAAACAATTTTTTAGCGTTGAAATCTAGCATTGTAATCCGTGATCGATCAACGCTTCGGAAGGAATTGTTAGGGAAAGCTGCGGATTGGGCCGGTGAAAAAAATATCAATCATCATTTGTTACGTTTGACATTTGTTGCGAGAACACACGCTCTATTTTTATCGCGAATCCTCCGCATGCTAGGCTTTTCACCTCTACGTATATGGATGTCTTTACGCATGCCATACATACCGTAAATGTGTACGTCCATGTTAATCCCGAACTACGCGTTCTCGCACACGCTAAAGTACTGTATTGCATAGGTAAAAATTTTACACCCGTATGATTACACCGAGGATAATCGCTTGTGAACGAATGAACTTTCGCTCCAATTACTCGCATTGATTCTTTTCGGTCGGACTTGTTTGTATTGACAAAGAATCACATGTGAATACCTGCCTTAATAAAAAAAAATACAAACTGTGATCATAATAATATGCTTCTTTTTTTACTTGTTGTTAAGACAAGCATTTCAAAATTACGTTCCTTTGATTAAACAGATTATGAATGTAAAATCAATCTTTTTTGATAACTTTATAGAATACTATGTTGTAATTTATTTTTATTATTGTAATTTTTATTATTAGATGTTTTAATAAAGTTTCAATAAAATTTATTAATGTAAAATATATTAATTCTATTTATATGAAATCTACACTTAAATTAAATTTATATTTGCCTTTTTAAGAGTAAAATACTAAGCATCGCAAACAATATCATATAATATACATATGTTACGTTGGTTACTTTGATACTCTAATCGATGCTTTAATAAACCCGAATGAACTAATAACATACCAAGGCTAAAGGTCTCGAGTAAAATATCGATTACATCGTTATAAAGGTATAACGTAATCCTATGCTGTTTAATTGCATTAAGGTTGCATAATACGCGGGTGTTCGTTCAATACTGTTATCAGATTTTTTGTTTATTTATGAAATATAAACGAGTGCTTTAAATTAATACATTTATACAAATGATAATTGCGCTCATTTGATAACGTATAACGACCGTCGATTTTAATTGATATCTTTATTTATCTAAGCGCGTGATTCGAATATAGTTAAAACTATAATGCGTGAGTGAGGCGCGTGATTTTCGGATAAATCCATCGAGCATTTTTAAAAGAGGTAATAAAAATAAATGTTTGAATGTATGGCAGAAAGTCGTTTAAATGACTCTGATTGTCAAATTTAAATTGCACTTCTCCAAAGAAATAAATACACAAAGATACACGGAATATTGAAAAACTGCAATTCTCTCAGCTGTTTTATGCTCTAAATATAAACAAAGCTTTCTGATTGCTTTTTGCAGATCTCTTTTTTCAATTCTTAGCTTATTCTCTCTGTCTGTATTTTAACTGTTTGATGATTGTAAACTGTAAATTAAAAATGAGAGAGTTTACCCGGAAAAACGGATGAAAAGCGTAATGCAAAAGTAATGGCAGGTTAAGAAAGGTATTAATATTAAAATTATATATTTTTATTGTTTTATTTTAATTTTAACATTATAATTTTTTTAAACAAAACTTTACATCTGTTTATATATTTTTAAAATGTTCTTTTTTTAAAAGATACAAAATATCAAATTTTTAAATTAAATTATTTCTCTCAAAATGTCACTGTATTTCATGCCGCTTTT